>NW_024885100.1:701782-865344 GCF_019232065.1 Centrocercus urophasianus | reverse complement strand
TCTCCTCTCCTCTCCTCTCCTCTCCTCTCCTCTCCTCTCCTCTCCCTTTCCTAAGATTTCCTTTTCTGGCACGAATTTTCATTAATTGACAAAACGTCCCCAGCCTTCAGCAGACCACTTAATTAAGAGGAAATTGCTAGAAAACAGCAGTATCTTTGGGCATGAGATAAGGTCTTTTCCAGCTGGCTCCCTGCTTGGAATTCCATTCTAGAGTGAGATCTGGAGAATGCTAATTTTGAGAAAATAAAGCATTTTTATTTCTTGAGATTAAACGTTTTGGTTATGTCAATGAAACAATTTCTGTACCAGCAACAGCTGAAATGAAAGCAATTGTCAATAAATACATTTTATTTGCTGACAATCATTTCATTGCTTAATGCTCCTTAGTATTTCACAAAGATTTCAGAGTACTTTTCAGTATTTCAGTATTTTAGAAGCATAGAATACATAATTGTACAAGCAGTCATTGCTTTCTCAGATGCACTTGTTTCAGCATGCCACATATCACTGCCACAAGCTCTTAACTGTATACAGTTCTGTTTCCCTTAAAAGTCATACATTTTCTCTGACTCTTCTAAATTTTTCTGCTTTGCTTCAAACAAACGTTTTACTATTGCACACTGAAGCAGAGGCAAAAGGCATAATTACAAGCACATGTATGTAAAAGTAAGCAAGTTAAGCAAGTGTATAAACTGGAATTCAGAAACCCTAGAAACAATCCCTGGCTCTGCAATTAGCAGCTGGCTGATTAGAATAGTTTGCCACAGGGTTTAGTGCTGAAAATATCATCTACTGTGATTGCTGACTCCGCTGATTCTAGGAGCTGGTGCTTTGCTGTGAACTAGTACTCAGTTTTTTGCATGAATAGGACAGGATCATAGTCAAACATATTGGCAGGTCATCCATTCTGCTGCAGCCAGTGAGGTGCCCTGGTTCACTGTGCAGCAATCAGGCTGGATGTGGCTCTGGGCAGCCTGGCCTGGTGGCTGGCAACCCTGTGCATAGCAGGAGATTGAAGTAGATGAGCATTGTGGTCCTTTTGAACCCAGGGCATTCTATGATTCTATGAACCTCTTACTGTTGATATTCATTATAGTTTTCTGCCTCATGTTCAGGGTAGATGGTTTGCTGAATTCTCCTTCTCTTCCCAGGATCAGAGAATTACCAAGAAATTTCTATGCAGAATGATTTTAGAGATCTAGGTTTGCAACTACAAGCAAGTGAAAGCAAAATACATACCTCCAGCTTGTGACTCTCTTTTGGAGCCACAGAGTTTGAATCACGAATGGTTTATATCATTCTAACTGAAAAACACAACTTTTTATAGACTAGCCTTCCCTCTCAGGTCTCTTCTCTAGCCCCACTGTAGCCCAGCTTCAATTTGCCATTATTTTCAGAGACATTAGAAAAAAGTAATAGCTGTGTCGGAAAAGGTATTCTGCATAAAAATACATTTTTCCTGTTACTTTCTTTCATGAGAGTTTAGCCTCTCATCCAAAGCCTATGGAAGGGACACAGTGACTTCAGGCTGTATGGTCTCTGTTAGGGTTACAGATGTGCATTGCTCCGCTGAGGCTGTAAATCATGCTCCCCCTGGCGTTAATGCTGTCAGTGCCTCTGTGCATATATTGCTGAACTTCTGCAAAGACGTCAAGGAAACAGAAATGGACCATAAGGGAGAAGCTGGTGTGTTCTTGAGACTGTGTGGTCCAAAGCTTCTGCTTCAGAAGATAACTAGCCCTTTATTCTGTTTCAATTGTGTTTAGAGTAGGCAGTGCAGTTGTTCTAAGGGCTGCAGACAAGTCAAACAAGCAACCAGTTATTTTAAACGATTTGTTTCTCTCTTTTGAGCTTTTAGTGAAGAAAAAGAGAAAGCTTCAGTTTCAACTTGGGACAGCAAATATGTTTTCTCTTTATTTTTCCTCTTCACTGGTTATATCCATTTTCTTGTGGTTTGGGACAGTGGCAGCACAAGCACTGAAAATGCACTGCTACATGTGGGAGACTAGCAGTTTTATTTCTGCAGGATTCAAAATCCACATGTATGGAGATTGGGTGAGAACCGTGCGTAGGCTGCCCTTCTTTTGGTGGTGTCTCTAGCCTGCCAAGCACAACCCAGGGATGGAATTTCCAATGGAGTGTTCAAAAGGGAATTTTTTGTATCTTCTAAACAGGGAATAATGTTCTTATACATAGTATAAGAATGCTAAGTAGCACAAGTAGCATGTTTTTATACTACAGATAATCTTGAAATAGACTTTTGAATTTGGTATGAGTGTAAGACCTCATCTTTTGTTTCAAGAACCTCCCTGAGGTAAATACAGTGAGAACTGAGATTAATTGTAGTACTGAGAAATAATCCTTTCATGGATGATGCTATCATAGGCAATGATAAGCTGACAGTTGTAGAAACTATGCTTAATATTACAGACCTATAAATGTACTGCATGCATCTATGTTATACATAGAGAGAATAGAATAGAATCATAGACTCACAGAATCACCAAGGTTGGAAAAGACCTCCAAGATCATCGAGTCCAACCATCCACCTACCACCAATACTGCCCACCAAACCATGTCCCATTGTACCACAACAATGCATTTCTTGAAC
This sequence comes from Centrocercus urophasianus, assembly GCF_019232065.1. Classification (NCBI taxonomy): domain Eukaryota; kingdom Metazoa; phylum Chordata; class Aves; order Galliformes; family Phasianidae; genus Centrocercus; species Centrocercus urophasianus. The sequence goes on along the minus strand of NW_024885100.1, from coordinate 862,733 downwards.
ACCTCCAGGGAGGGTGACTCTACTACCTCCCTGGGCAGCCCACTCCAGCATCTGAGCACTCTTTCAGAAGATAAGCACCCCCATTTTTTCCTATGTTTTACCTATTTTTTAAAATAATTTTTTCCTAATATTCAATCTGAACCCCCCCACCCCCCCCAACACACACAAATAGTGTGCCTGTATAGCTCTTTTTGCATTATGAAGTAAGTTAATGTGTAGTTTGCTGTCTAAGAAGTCCCTGACTCATTTCCAGAATGTGTTCTGAACTTCACATTGCAGATTTGCTGCATGGTGATTTCTGTAACTTTTGGTTTGCTATTTCAGCCATTCCACTGAACAGAAGTATTTAATAAGTGATCTACAACTTCATCTACTTTTCAGTACAAACATTGGAATAGAGCCATCATGAAAAACAGAGCAGTAATTGAGCTTGTTTTTAGTTATTTGTAAGGCTCTTCAGACTGTTGGAGTAAAACCAATTATTATATTAATATCTTACATGAGTCTTTATAATCACCCTGTACATATAAATATAGCACAATTTATAAATGCAGTGCCTGTAAGCAAATTTATGTGAGAAGGATTCATTGTTGAAAAGATCAGGCAGGGATGCAATTCAGCCTTCCAATTCAAATATTAGATTTAAGACACAAACTAAAACTCACCATTAGTGTCTGAGTTTCCACTGGATGTGGCAGAGCAACAGCGTCCAGCAGCTGGTTGGTTTAATTCCATTCAAGGCCAGGTCTTTGCCTCAGCAGATTTTGTCAGATCCTTCCACCGACATCCGAAATACGAAGGATTCCTCACTGTGATTTCTGGGATATTTCTTGCTGCTGTTGGGACTCCATAGGAAAAGCTGCCAAAACTGTGTGTTTATCTTCATGCATCTGGGAATAAGTGGAGATGAAGGTGAATATTTCTGGTTTGATGAGATAGACAGTGATATCATCATCTGGGTAAGCTTGTAGTTTTTGACTTTCTTTTTTTGTTCCTCAGCAAGTTCATTTTATTCTGTTAGGATTTTGAGTTCTCTGCAAAATAGGAATGGAAGATACAGTTGTCATGCCTAAGTGTAGGCTGGTAATTAACTTCTAAAGGAATTTCACTAAAAGTAAGATTGAACTCTTAATTTGGATCTTAATTGAATCTGAAGGGAAAAAAAAGAAATCACTCCAAATGATCGCAATTTTGCATTTACAGCAGTCTTTTAATGAAGCGTTACATTGTGATATTGTTGAAATCAAAACATTTGATTTTTTTTTTCATTTTAAAAATGAAAGTAGTTTTTTGAGCGTTTGTATAGGTTTAAGAAAGTAATCTTATCAACTCTAAATATATTCTTTGACCTAAAGAATTCTGCTGTTTTCTATTCCGAATTGAATATTTCAGTTTGAAATCAGCTGAAGTCATTTACCTTTTCATTTTACTGGAAAGAAATAAAAGAAAGTTGTTGATGTTCACGAATAGCTGCTGTGATCTGGCTTGGTTTACCACTGAACCAAAGACTTGAGGAGTATTTGGTCAGCTCCATTTCTCAATGCCAAATTCTTTTTTCCTATGCAGAAATTTATCCAGCACCTGGCCTAGAAATGTGGATTTCCAGTGCTTTGAAAGCAATTAGATTGTGAAAAGTGTGTTATTACAGTCTTTCTTTTCAACATTATTCATCCAGTTAGTGATTACTGAGAGTTCCCTAACTCCATCTCTCTCTTTTAGATGTAAAATCTTCTACTCTTCCGACTCATTACTTTACATTTCATGATCTTGAAACAATAATTCCTCATCCTCAAGAGCATGTGGAAACTTAACTTTGTCTAACAAATACCAGTATCCAAACATCAGTATCCACTGATTAGAAAAGTAGTTCTTGGCAGTGCACCCTGAAATTAAGACTGCTCTAAGAAGTAGGATAATCAGATTAGAAACAGAATCAATTTACATTTTGGAATAACTTGAGTTTTTTTGTTTTTGTTTTTTCCTGGTACCTCTTTGTCTTTTAATCCATTTTTTAAATGTAACTTTGAAAAATCTGACCCCGTTCTAGCTATGTAAGTAACTACCAATTATTGGACCATCACAGACCCATGGCAATACAATCTGACAGTATTTTCTTACACTGAGACTACAAATGAACCTATATCAGATTTTGCTGTGATTATGTACAGGGAAATGAAATGCTCTTTCATCTAATCATATTGTTTCTATGAGCATAAATTTGACTTCATTAGTTTAAACAAAAGAAGCAGATTTTACAAATTAAATAGCTCTACGAAATATTAATTTTGTTTTAGACATTTTCATTAACTAACTGAAAAACAATAATGCTTAGATGTTATAATAACGGGAAGGCTTTCTGAGGATTCAAACTCCATGAGCAGTGTATTTAGAATGGTTGAAAAGAATTTCAAAGCATCCCTGTTCAGAGTTAAAGGCGACCAGTTTGTCCAGAACAGCAGAATAAGCCCCATCTGACTGAGTAATGATGCTCAGTTCTACCACAATCATTGGACTTCACTGCAATTTGGTTTCTTTTAGTTCTGGACAGGTTGTCAACATCAGTGCATGGTGTAAAATTTCCCTAAGGCTCTATGACAACTCTTTGACTCTTACAATTCTTTGAATCTGTGATATTTATAGGATTCTATAGTGTCTCTAGTATGACTCTTCAAATCCATGACAACTCTATTATGACTCTGTGATGATTCTATGACTCTATGTTGACTCTATGACACTTCTGTGATGTCTTTATGATGACACTAAGACTACTCTATGACCACTCAATGATTCCTATGATGAGGAATTTGACAAGTCACTGATGTCCCTGTGATGCTACAATGACTCTATGACGAATCTTTAACCTTATGATGTCTTTCTGACTACTCTGTGATGACACCTTGATTTTTTTACAACTCTATAATGACTCCAGCAGTCCAGCCTTCAGATCCACATCTCTACAATTCAGAGATAAGGATGTGGTGCAGAACCATGTCAAAGGCCTTGCACAAGGCTAGGTAGATACATCAGTTGCCCTTTTGCCCACCGATGCTGTCACTCCATTGTAGAAGGCCATCAGATGGGTCAGGTGCCATCTGCCCTTGGTGAAGCCATGCTGGCTATTTCAGATCTCTTCCTCATCTTGCATGTGCCTTAACATCTCCTCTGGGAAGACCTGCTCCATGGCTTTCCCACGCACAGACAAGATGCTCACCAGCCTGCAGTTCCCTAGTCTTCCTTTCTCCTTTCTTAAAAACAGGAGTGATAGTTCCATTTTTCCAATCACTGGGGACTTTGCCTAACAACCATGACTTTCCAAAAACGACAGGCTTGGCAACCACAAAGCCAATTCCTTTGGGATCCCGGGATGCATGTCACCCAACCGCATAAACTTGTACACATTCAGCTTCATGAGGTTGTCCTGGACTTGCTCTGCTCTTATTGTTGGAAGGATTTTGCTCTCCTGAGCCCCACCTGAAGGTTCAGGGATATGAGAGGCATGAGAAGCCTGACTGCCAGTGAAGATTGAGGCAAAGAACTCACTGAGCACCTTAGTCTTCTCTATATCTACTGGAGTCAGTTCTTCATTTTCATCTGTCAGAGGGGAGTACACTCCCTGGTCTGTCACTTCTGACCAGTTTACCTGTAGAATCTCTTTTTGTTGTTTTCCACATCCTTTACCTAGCTCAGTTCCACGTGTGCTTTCCTGATCTCATCTCTGCCTGCATGGATTGCATCTTTGTATCCTCTACGATGACTCTATGGCCACTCCGTGACTCTGTGACAACCCTATGACAAATCTATGACACCTCTATGATGACTCTGACTACTATATTACTCTCTGAGGTCTACATGATGACTTTACGATATATTTGTGATGACTAGGACAACTCCAGGATGCCTCCATGAGGACATTATGTTCATAATATAAGACTTTAGGATGACTCTGTGAAGACCCTCAGGCTCTCTAACAATGCCTGCTCTCATGCCAGCCATGTCTCTGAGGTTTCTGTGACAACTCTATGACCCTAACACTAACATTAGCTCTAATGGCATTCACCCTAACCACTAAACCTAACTTCCAGTGTTAAACCTAAAACAAATCCAAAACTTAATGATAACCCTAGCCAGCTTCCCTATTCCTAATTCTATCCTGGGACACTTTGAATGTTCCCACGCTGTCTGAAACCGTTTAAATCTGCCCACACTGCGCATGTCCGCCGGCGTGGCCGCGTCCGAGCTCGCTGCCGAAAAAGTCCCCTGCGCACACCGTCACTGAACTACTGCGCATGCTCCTGAGGCCGCTATTGCGCATGTCCGCCGGGGGAGCCATGCAGTCCACATTGGCGCTATTGCGCATGCTCACAAAGGTATCGCTGTCGAAGTCGACGCGTCAGCGCCACTGCGCTTGCGCGCTGCCAGCTGCCGCAGTACTGACATTGGCCTGTGGGTGGCAGCAGAGGGCCGGGCGGCGCCACGCTCTGTGAGCCTTTAGGCCGCCTCTGTCCCAGGGGAAGCTGCGGCTCCATTGACTGCACGGGGGAGCGCGTTGTGAGCTGCGGGCGGAGAAGGGGGAAGAAAGAAAAAAGGAGTGACACAGAGAGTGGACATGGATAGGGGCAGACAGCAGGCGAGGAAGGGAACAGGACAGAGAGAGGAGCGAAGGGAAGAGGGGGGCAGCAGTGCAGGAGAAACAAATGTGGTGGCAGCAAGGCAGAGATCGAGATGGGAAAAATCTGGAGGAAGGATAAGGGTAAGGGGCAACTGCATCCATAGAAACACAAAGCAGGACAGGTTGAGACAGAACCAGAGAAAGAAAGGCTGCAAAGATGGAGAGAGGAGGGAGGGGACGTGAGATGGAGGGGTGGTGGGACGCAAAGGGACAGGAAGGAAAGCAGAGAGAAGAGACAAGGCAGGAAGCAAGACAGATCTGACAGAAAAGTGTTGGACTTAGACAAGAAAGATGTGGAGACAGGAAGCAGTACGGAGTGAGGGAGAAGGACAAAATATAATGGACTGCAAGGCAAAAAGAAAATGAATGGCAGGGTGACAGAAAGATTTCCTGCCAGGGGGCAGTGAATACAACAGAGGGACTGCAAGGAAAGGTGAAGAGCAAGAAAACACAATGAAGAGAATAACGGCGTGGGATGCAAGAGTAGGGAAAAGCAGAGGGAGAAGAAGTAGGAAAGAATGCTAGGAAGAGAATGAGAGGTATGGGGGGAAGAAAGCTTGGGAAAGAGATTAGTGACAGGCAGCAGAACTGAGGGATGGAAAAGCAAAAGGTGCTGAGAGGACCAGGACAGAGCAGGAGAATAACAGAGTAACACAGGGACAGAAAAAGAGGGCACAGAGCAGAGAGAAGGCAGAGAGAGGGGCAGGACTGGGAGTGAGAAACAGCAAAAAGAGACAAGAGGCACTGAGGGACAGACAGGGTGAGCCTGTCATGGGGGATAGAACAGGAGTGAGGAAAGGGCTAAGGGACAGCAAGAAGCAGAAAGAAGGACAGGGAGCATGACGAGGAGAATAAAAAATCATGGGGTGGAGAGCAGGGATGGAGGGTGAGACAGGAACAGAGAGCAGGGCCTTGCTGTAGGAAAATACACAGATGGGCAGCTGGACAGAGAGAAAATGAGATGAACAGGAAACAAGGCAGTGGGGTACAGAATGAGTAAAAGGAGACATAGGGAGCAGAATAGATATACTGAGAGAAATGTGGGAAGAAGGGCAGACTGACTGACACAGAAACCCAGGAGCAAAGGAGCAGGACAGTCTGACTGAGGGGGAAAAAACGAGAGGAAGTGAAAAAGGGAATGGGGACAGAGCAGAGGGATAGAGAGAGAAGCAGGAGGTGAGGGAGAGAAGGGAGGGAGCAGGGGTAGAGAATGTTTGGGTGGTGGAAGGAAGGAACAGAGCAGGGTACCAGCATTGGGGGGAGGGTGTGAGGTACACGAGAGGGATGCAGATCAGGACAAAACAAAGAGGGAGAGGGATAAAATGGAGATGGGCTCCAAGTCACAGACTGAGGAAGAGCAAAAAGAAACAGGATAGAAGCACTGAGGGGGAAAAGAGACAGCCAGCTGGCTGTAGCCAGAAGTGAGGGAAAGGTCAGCAGGACAGAGAAGACCAAAAAAATGGAGAGCAGAAGCAAGATGTGGGGGCAGGCAGAGAAAAAGAGGGAAGTTAAATAGCTAAGACAGAGAAAGAGCATTAGGAGCAGAGAGAGAAAGAAATACACTAAGAAAGGCAAGGAGGATAGAGATGAGCAGAGAAACACAGGGAACAGGACACCAAGAGAGCAGGGATGGGGTGTAGTACACTGATAGACAGAGAAGTATTAGGGACAGTGAAATTAAGGAAAGAGAAGAGAAAGCAGGACTGAGAATCAGAGAGAGAAAGAGGAAAAGAAGTCATTGAGGCAGAACAGAGGAGTGTGGAGCCTTACAGATCCCCCAGAACCCCAGTGAGCCCCCAGTACCTCCCGGAGGTGCAGTGTCCCCCCTGTATATCTCTGTGACCATTACAGAGCCCCGCAGTACTCCTCAGAGCCCTCCAGCATGCTCCAGAGCCCTAACAACAAAGGTACAGCCCCTTTACAGCAGACTGGCACGCTGAGCGGAGGAGGTCCTGCGGAGCAGCACAGGAGATGACTCCAAAATGGGGCTCCTGCGCAGGACTCCATGGCACCTTCCCTCCTTGCACACACCTGGACCAGGTACTTCATGGACCTGCTGCCATGAGAGCCTGCAGCCACGGCAGGGCCTGAGCTCTCCAGCATGAGCTCTCCAGCACCAGCAGCCACGCTCCTGAGGCCCCAGCACCTCACTTCTGACCCCATCTGCAGCTGACAGAGCTCGGCAGGATGGGCACCGACCTGTACCACGTCCCAGAGCCAGGGATATGGGGCTGCTGTCACTGTGTGCTGCACGGGTGCCTGCTTAGCCTTCCTTGATAGTGATGGCATCATTTCTCTGCAGAAGCCCACGGGTGCCTGTGTGACGATAGAGTCCAGGCCCCTCCCAGCAGGCATTTTCCAGCTTCAAGTCCTCTAATTTATCTCTGCATTGTGTTGCTTCATGGCGCGGCAGCTGTGGGAGGAGGAAGGGGTGAGGAGCAGTGAGGTGAGCGTGTACAGCACAGTGGGTCTGGAGGAGGGCTGCAGGGGGCATGTGGGCCTGGGCCCTTCCTTCCCACCCTGTGGAGCAGGGGCCTGGGGGCCTCATCCTTCCCTGCCCTGCAGCTGCACACAGCACTCCATAGTGCAGTGGGTTGGGGGAAGCATTGCACAGCTCTGCTCACTGTGTCCTGAGGTACACCCAGGGCAGGGGCAGCCCAGGGCAAGAGTAGTAGAATTGCTTGAGTTAGAAGGGACACTTACAGGTGATCTAATTCAACTTCCTTGCACTGGACAGGGACACTTACAATTCAATCAGATTTCTCAGAGCCCCATCCAGTCTGATTTTGAGTGTTTCCAGGGATGCGGCACCCACCCCATCTCTGGGCAACATGTAAAAAAATTCTTCCTTCTATCCAGTCTAATAGATCTCCCCTCTTTTGGTTTGAAACCATTTCCCTTGTCCTATCACAGCACACCCTCCTGAAGAGTCTGTCTCCTTCTTTATTAAAGCTCCCTTTTAGATACGGAAAGGACATTCTCATGTCTCCCCAGAGTTTTCTCCAAGTTGAACAGCCCCAACTCTCAGCCTGTCCTCATATGGGGGTGTTCCATCCCTTGGATCATTTCTATGGCCCTGCTCTGGACACGCTCCAACAGGTCCATGTCTTTCTTGTACAGAGGACTTCACATCTGGATGCACTCCTCCAGGTGATGGACTCTCCTCCAATGCGGAGCAGAGGGGCAGGATTACCACTTCACCCTGCTGGCCGTGTTACTTTGGATGCAGCTCAGGATATGGTTGGCTTTCTTGTCTCTGTGGACACACTGCTGTTTGCCATGTCCGGCTGGCCACCCACCAGTACCCCAGGTTCCTTTCAGGAGGGCTGTCTTCAATCCTTTCACCCCCCCCCCCCCCCAGTTTGTACTGATAGCGAGGGTTGCCCTGACACCGGACCCACAGAAGGAGCTGGGGAGAGGCACAGGGCAACCACACAGTGGGGAACAGAAACGCATCCAAGATACCCGAAGTGCCCCCACCCAAAAAGAGGGGCTGGGGGGCAGCTGGGCAGCTCTGATGTCATCCTGCTGCTGGTTTTCTCCAAGGGCCCTGAAGAGCTTGTGCCTCCCTGAAAGCCAGGCAGACATTGCCTGCTGGGCCAGGCTCAGGGCTGAGGGGAGCTGCTGGGGGCTCCAACTGCTGCTCAGGGTCCCTGGGTGCCCCTGGGTGCCCACCTGGGCTGGGGTCCCTGAGGTGGGCTCTGTGTTTATTGCATGTCTGTGGCTGGAGGACACCAGAAACAATTCATGGGTGGTGTAGTGTTGGCTGTTGCACACCTACAGGGCTTCGTGCTGTGTGTGATTGAGGTGCATGCAGCTGTGTCCAATGTCAGTGCCAAGAGGCATGAGCTCGCTGTTGGATTTAGTAGAATCACATCGAGTTATAGAATCTTTACGGTTGGAAAACACCCCCAAGATCACCAAACCCAACCACCAGCCCATCCCCACGGTGCCGTTAAGCCGTGTCCCCAAGTGCCACATCTCCACGTCGTGTGCGCCGCGGGGCGGGCGCTGTGTGCTCGGTGCGAGGTGCCCACAACTGCCGGCGCTGCACGGTGGAGCGTGTGAGCGTGTGCCGGGGTGCGTGCATCCATAAAGGTGTGCGGCGGGGCCGGGGCGGAGCGGGCAGCCGGGCAGCGGAGCGGAGCGGAGGCGGCAGCGGAGCGTGGCAGGTAGGATCCTGCCGGCGGGAACGGAGCTCCCGAATTCCCGGGTGCCTCCCGTGCGAGCAGCCCGTCGGGGCCAAGCGACCGGGAGCGGGGTGGGCGGCGAGGGGAGGGAGCGGCTCCCGGTGCAGACCAGCAGCCCCAGACCCGACCGTGCCCGCTGCAGGAGCCCCGGGGAGAACCCGGCTGCCCGCCCCGGCTCGGTGCCTGCCGGATGCTTTGGAGCGGCTGCGGTTCCCAGGTTGAGCACCGAGTTTGTCCCCCGGCAGAACAAACGAGGTACCTGCACAGGTGGGGAAACGGAGGCACTCTTTGCTGGGAACAGCAGTGACAGCAGCAGAATGAGCAGCCCATTGAAAAAAGAGAGCTCGAACCGCCTGCTCCTCCTCTCCTCCGTTTGCTCCCGTCTGTCCAGAACACGAAGGGAGGGTCCGCAGCCCCCATCCCAACACCTCCCCCGTCTCCTCCCGCTCTCCTTGCCGTTCCCTCGCTGCAGGATCTGGCCGTGCCGTCCCGAGTCCCCGCCGGAACGCGCTGCCGCCCCACCGACGGTCAGTGCCGGTCCTGCTGCTGCCCGCAGCCCTGAGCCCTGCCCGTCCTGTGTCTCCTGGTTTGCCGTTCCGGCTTTGCCACCGATTCAGGTCTCATCCATCCCTAGCAACTTTACCTCTCTCTGTCACAGCACCTTTGCCCCTGCCAGCCCTGAGCAGCAGGTGTGGAAGAGGAACCCCATTGCCCATAGTCTCCTTATTCTTTCTGTTCACGGTATCTGTCCTTCTCACATTCTCTGATAGCAAAGGCTGTTCAGAACCAAATGAAACTCAAGAGCATTGCCATAAACCCATTCACAAAATGGTAGGGTGTCGAACGGTTGCAAAATGCTTCCAAGGGACATTAGAGCAGACCCTCGGGTTCCTGCTGGCTGCCTGGGAAGATGATGAACTGGGACTGGGAGTATCCCACTGCACCAGAGGTGGTCTGAGTCACTCCTTGAGACTGTGTACTGCTTACACATACATACCTTGGAAGGGGTAGTGCTGCTGTCACTCTGTGCTGTTGCTGTTGCTGTCCTGCCTCTGCAGGCAGGACTGCACACAGAGGGGGGCTTCAGAACTAGCGGAGAAGACGTATATATTCATTTCTCTGCTCCATCAATGAGTGCTCTGATAGCTACTAAGCCACCACTTTACGTTCCCAGCTCCCCTGTGAAAAGGGAAACAAAGCACTTCTGGGCTTTATACAGACAGGTCATGAATTGTGGGTGACCAGGTAGAACCCTGAAGCTGTGGGAAAGACACACAGCCAGGCACAGCCAGGCACCTCCTGCTGGTCACCATGCTCCTGGTCACCCACCATCCCTGCTAAGAGCATTCCAAGCTCCCTGAACTCCTTTTCCAACAGGATCAAGAATTATGCTTGTAGCTGAGTGATAAATTGTAACAGAAGTAGCTCCCTGACTGTCAGAACCAATTTTTGCCAAGTGAAGCATGAACTTCTCACATGCACATCAAGGGAAGTCAGATGCAGACTGTAACCAGGCTCTGTGACGTGCCAGCACTCTGAAGTGATCCCACAGCAGATCACAGCAGTGAGGGGATGTTTGCAAGGTTACCTTCTTTGATTTGCAGAGAGGCATGGAGGTATTCCCCGTCTTTTTGTTCTCTTTAGATCAGCCTTTGAAGAGGGCTGACTGTGACTTATCTGCCTTGCAAGAGAGAGAGAGCAAAGGAAGAGCATCTGGTGATGAGCAGGATGGTGGGGAGGGGACAGCAGTCACCCTACCAGGCAGCACAGGCACAGTCTGTGTAGATGTTAATACGAAGCTGGTTTCTGGCTTTCTCAGATTATGGAAGGACCTCAGGGTATGCAAGGGTATAGCACTGAGCCTAAGCCAGTGCAGTCAAGTAGCAGTAGGAATACAACACCCATAACAGCCTGAGCACATTCTGCTGAACACAGGGAAGCTCTCTGGTCCCGAGGGTGTTAGGTAACAACAGCCCTGGTCCCTCAGACAGATACTGGGACCAGACTCCCTGGTGGGTCTGGGTGAGCTCCCCTGCTTCCCATACATTCATACAGTGTGGGATGTTCAGTTCCGGTGTGGCTGTAGGGTGGACTTTTGGCTATACTGAGAACTGACACTGCCATTTTAATTGGTGGTATTCACACACCAATGCAGAGCTGAGATCACATCTACCATCTACCAAAGATAAATAGCTTGCACCTCAGTGCTGGTCAGCCCATTTTTCTGGAGGATTCAGTTAATCCCTCTGCCATACAGGCAGCATAAATAGGCCATTCCACATCTACGAACCTCAAGGTTTCTGTGAAGGAGAAGAGGCTCAGCCAGAGATCAAGTTTCTGTGCTGCACCCGACACAAAGCAAATTCACATTCAGCCTTGAGGACCCCTCTGCTTCAGGACTGGTAAGTGTCCAAGGGAGAAATCTGCATGTCTACAAATGAAGGGCAGTGACCTGGGCTCCAGAGAGTAGTGATAGCTTCCTTCCCTGATGTAGGAGAGGCTGTCACTCTAGGAGGAGCATTTGACTCCTAGCAGCTGCTGGGAAGTCCACAGGAGGCCAAGGACTGCATCCTGCTTTGTAGCCTTTACGTGCCTTTAACACTTTCTTTATTGCAGCAGTGGTTGTGTTGAACAGGGCTTGCAGTGACTCCAAGCAGCTGACATCCCCAAATCTGCACCAATACCTGGAGCACCTGCACACCCACAGTCACATGCCTCTTGCAGCAATTCTGCTTCAGTCACTCGCACTGCCTGTGCTCCCAGGCCAATTCCCAAACCTGAATCAGAATGCACAAGCTAGAGCTTGATTAATTGCAGAGTTTTCCATAATCTCCATGCTTGCGGTAAGCCACATGGCTTGGACCACACAGTAGTAACAACAGTACACCCGTACAAACACTGCAGAGGGAAAAGGACTCCAGTCTTCCAGTTTATTCAAGGGAAACTATGCCTTTGAACATAGATAGATTGATATAAAATATATTCTTCCAGCTCCAGAATGAAAAAAACATGCTGTGCCTGTGATGGAAAACTAGAGTTTCGCCATGCAACCTCATCTTCAGCTTGCAATCCAAATGCTTGTTTTGGTGGCAGGGGACTGATGCAGAAAGCTCAGCTCTAGGGGAGAGCTGCCCTGTGAGGCAGAAAGTAGGAAAATGTTTCTGGATCACTGAAAGCAAAGCGTAGAATGTCCCATCAGAGTTGCCCTCCCCCAAAAACTCATCACTTGAGCACAACATGGAACTGGGTAGTAGCTGTCACTGCCAAAAGCGTTTCCAGCCTGTATCTAGTATGTGATGCTTGTTCTAGGAGCAGGTACTGAAAGGACTGAAACAGAAGCTATAAAACTGTATGTTGGTATTGGTGTAGCAAACACCTCAGATTGTCCAGCTGGTTGGTTTGAGGTTGAAGCCCCACTGCTGGGAACAAACCTCACACCCCTCCTTCCATCAGCTGGACCAGCTGGGAGGTGAAAATTCTGTCTCCCTTCTCCCACACTAGTGGAGGCTGAGCCACCCATGGGGACAGATGCTATCCACTCCCCCAGGTCTCACTTCCAGCATCATCGGTCCAAGGTGACATTTGAGCCTGGGGTATGGATTCCTTCCAGGGCCAGAATGGGGGAGCAGAGAACCCTTTACTCCCACCTTACCCACACCTATCCTACAGGCCAGCAGTGACCAGAAGAACCTGCTGAAATGCATGTGTGTCTCAGAGCTGAGAGCAGAGCTGTCTGTGTCCTGCCAGCCAACAGATGCATCAGCCAACCTTACAGGCCAAGAAGCACTTCTCCAGTCTCTCACCTCTCTCCCTGTGTTGCCACAGGCTCCAGCACCTCACCACGGCACAGAACGATGGAGCACGAGGACTTCACCAGCTTGGCTGGGTACTGGAATTCCTCTGACAGTTACCAGTTCAGCCCTGCTAGTGTCATTGTCCCTGTGGTCTTCTCCCTCATCTTCCTCCTGGGCACAGTTGGCAACAGCCTGGTGCTGGCAGTGCTGCTGCGCAATAGGCAAATGGGCCACAACACTACCAACCTCTTCATCCTCAACCTCAGCCTGGCTGACTTCTTCTTCATTGTCTTCTGCGTGCCTTTCCAGGCCACCATCTACTCCCTTGAGGGCTGGGTCTTCGGCTCCTTCATCTGCAAGGCTGTCCACTTTTTCATCTACCTCACCATGTACGCCAGCAGCTTCACACTGGCTGCCGTCTCTGTGGACAGGTAATGGCCTGACGATGCGCTGGGGCTGGGGAAGGAGGACAGTCAGGAGAAACTGGGTAGAGTGAGAGCGTGGGAAGGTCATGGCCTATCACCTTTGGGCGAATCACTCAAACCACAGTGGCAATGGTCTGTCCCAAAGGCAGTTTGGGGACTGGGTTTCCCGTCCTCTAACAACCCCAAGCAGCACTTCCAGACCCAGACAGGTTAGGGCGCTTGAGAAACTCAGCTCCACCCTCTGCCAGAAACACCCACTGCTCATCACCTAGCTCCAGATCAGAGGTGACACTGTGAGGTAATGTCTATCCCCAAGCCACTACTGCAGAAAAGTTTAATGTGGGGACAGCAAGGTGAACCGAGGGCACAGTGGGGGATGCCACATAAATGCACAAGAGGGATTGCTCATTCTCCTGCAGCTGCCAGCCCAGCACAAAACCTGTCACCTAACAGTTGTTGCTGCCTCAGCTTTCCCAGTCCTTCTGGGAAAAGTGTCCCACAGCACATATGCAGGAGGGCAGCCATGCCACGAGGCATGTTTCTTCCTGGAAAACTGCCTAGGCTGCTCTGGCCTTATTGATGGCATCTAAATTGTTCCCAAGGACACTGCCTAGTTCTCCCTCAGGGTGACTGCTGTCAGCTGCCCCACTACTGACTGAGTCCGCGCTGGTGGTGTGCGATGAGGAGGAGCTCCATGCTGGAGTAAGACTCAGCCTCACTTGCCATACACAGTATGTGCTCTGGCCCATCTTGCTCTTTGTGCTTGCTTCCAAGGGTAGTAAGACAGGACAGGGTCAAACAGCCCTCTGCAATAAAGAGGATCACAAGGCTGCAGGCAGAAGGACACTTCAGCACCTGTGCTCCCAGGTCCCAATAATAGAGAACCTCTGGGATGGATGAAGTCCCAGTGAGCAGCGTGGTCGGTCTATTCCTCCAGTCTCCTTCCACTTCATCCTGCTCTCGGGTGATGCTTGCAGGGCCCTGGTATCAGGCAGTTGTTCCACTCCAAGAGGCTAGCATCCCAGATGGGGTGATGGTGCAGGATTCCCAACAAAAACATCACACTCCTCTCGTTTCTAGTGCTTATGTACTCTAGCTGTTGTCACAAGAAATCTGAGATTTCTCATGCTCCACCTTGTCTACACATTCTCTGTGCTGGGCACCCCTCAGCCAAGGCCTGTGAACCTCCTGACCAACACCAGCCAGCAGCTCAGGCCAGCACTGACAACCATGACAGATGGACAACTCTTACGGCAGCATTTCAGCCTCCTGCTTTCCTGTACCTACATCACCTGTCTGCAGTCTGCTGCTCCCGCCTGCTCAGAACTGGGGCACAATCTCAAAAACACCCGCCCAAAAGACGTGTTGGCAGGGCATTTGTGCATGTGTCCTTTCCCTTTCTGGTGGCACTTTTGTGCTGTTGTGCAGCATCTGCATTTCAGCATAACGTTGCATGACTCCTACACAGCTGCTTGGAGCTTTCAGGATGAAAGGACCAGCAAGCAACAAGAGTTTTGGCACATGTGTGACCCTTTTGACCAACTGCCTGTTTTATTCAACCTGCTCTGCTGGCCTGACAGTGCATCACATGGATGTCCTTCCCTGGGTGCTGGCAGGTGGAGACTGCAGTGGTTGTGCAGGGGAGCAAATGGTCCCTTACCCATCAGCACCAAGCCACCTTCTTTCTAACATCTACTTTGCAGGAGTGCAAAGCAAACATGGGAAAAGAGATTCCCATTTGCTGCTTGTTCCCTCTCCTACCTAATGTGTGCAACAGCATAGACCACCCCAAAGCAGTTCTGCCAGCTTTGTCCTGCAGTGTTGCCTGGAGGTGGATAGGTAAAGCTGGCCGTCACACTGGCCACTGCTGATGGAAGAGACAGGTTCCCAAAGACTGCCTGGACCTTTTGGTACTCAGGTGGAGGCAGACAACCTTAGCTAGAGGGAGCCAATCTTTCCCTTGCCAGTTGAATTTGTGAAAGCCAGAGAGGGCTGAAAATGGGCCCTGACTGGGCAGGAGCCAGCACTGCATCCATCACCAAGTGAAGCTTCCTCTGATCTTGTAACCGCTAGACAAATTCCACCAAGCAGTGAATATCTGTATGGTCTCCACAGCCCTATTTCTTTCTAGATCAAGCATATCACCCACCCCATCATATGCAGATGAATCAGCCAGCCCACACCTATGAGAGGAAACACATCCTTACTACAAAGAGAACAGCTGTTTTACGCAGGACCATATTTCTAAGGGGCCATGAGACACCATGTAGGGCCACCCAGGGATCTTCAGGAGAATGAAGGAAGCCCTCTTGTTCCTGGTGTTTGTGTGGCCAGGCTTGACTGAAATCTTAGCTCCAGTTGCTTTGCTCTCTCCTGCAGGTACCTGGCCATCCGCTATCCGCTGCGCTCCCGGGAGCTGCGAACCCCCTACAATGCGGTGGCTGCCATGGCTGTGATCTGGGGTCTCTCTGTGGTCTTTGCTGGGCCCTACCTGAGCTACTATGACCTGATTGAGTGGGAGTCCAGCTACATCTGCATGCCTGGCTGGGAGGAGTGGAGACGCAAGGTCATGGACACCAGCACGTTTGCCTTTGGCTATGTCATCCCAGTTCTGGTCATCAGCCTCTCCTACACCAGGACCATCAAGTACCTGTGGACAGCAGTGGAACCCTTGGAGGACATGTCAGAGTCCAAGAAGGCCAAGCGGAAGGTAACTAAAATGATCATCATCGTAACCATCCTTTTTTGCCTGTGCTGGCTACCCTA
The DNA here is from genome assembly GCF_019232065.1 of Centrocercus urophasianus. Classification (NCBI taxonomy): domain Eukaryota; kingdom Metazoa; phylum Chordata; class Aves; order Galliformes; family Phasianidae; genus Centrocercus; species Centrocercus urophasianus. The sequence goes on along the minus strand of NW_024885100.1, from coordinate 846,889 downwards.
CCACGTAGTCATCCTCCGATACCTCTATGGAGATTTCCCTTTCAACCAGGCCACCTACGCCTTCCGTCTGCTTTCCCACTGCATGGCCTATGCCAACTCCTGCCTCAACCCCATCGTCTATGCCCTGGTATCCAAGCATTTCCGTAAGGGCTTCAAAAAAGTCTTCAGCTGTCTCCTGAGGAAAAAGCACCGCAACAAGGTGCATGTGTTACACGCTGCTCACATTGTGCCTGGCTTTGAGGCAGGCTCCACTGAAGTGTCCCAGGTGCATGAAGAAAATAACAGGTGTGAGCTGAACCCAGACTCCCTGGCAGTCCCCTCTGGTTCTTCCAAGCATCTTCACCTTTCTTAGTAGCTCCACACCATCTACCAGCCCAGCTGTGCCATCTGCCTCAGGTCACTCTCTCCCATTGAATGAGACAGGATGCTAGGAAAGGCAAGACAGAAACCTTGCTATATCCCGCTTCTAGCCTTGCTGTTCCTCTTCTTTCTGGGTACCAATTGTCCTCCTAAGCCACGTCCCCACATCTTGTGTACAAGGGAAGGAATGGACCCACACTTGCTCCTGATCCACAGCCCACCTGCAGTTCAAGGACTAATGCTCCAGCTCTTCTGTTGACTCTCATCCCTCTAAGTCCTCTGCTTAGCAGCCCCACTACATTGGACACATTTGTTTGCTGTCAGATGGTCCCTTCTTGCTTCCTGTTGTCTGATCTGGACAAAGTGTTTCTTATGGAGTGGCAAGGGAGACAGGCAGCATGAGCAGGGCCAGGTGAACAAAGGAGGGACAGAGAGCAACCAGCATTGCCTGTGGATGGATACAGTGGTGGCTTCTGTACTGGCTGTGCTGCTCTCCTGGTGGCCAAGTCCTTTCCTGTGGTGTGGGCTGTGGGTTGTCTGTATGTGTGCGATGTTGCTGCTGTAAATACTAGGGAGATGTTTTTCTGACCCAGAGTAAATAAATGTACTTCCCTAATCCAGGCAATAGAGGGGCTTCTGATGGTGATCTGGGATTGGAATGGACTACCTACACCTCCGTGTGGCCTTTTTCTTAACTGGTATAAATCAGTGTACTACAAAAATTACTATCCAGCAATTTCTACTGAGCCAAACCCTGCCTCGCATCCCCACTCCCACACCACAGCCGTGCTTACTGACACGATCACTGAGCCTCTCCGTTCATCCTCAGACCAGGCCCAGGCAGGAGGAGGTTCAGAGGAAGAGTTTCTGGATGGGGTTGGTCCAGGGTTTGCCAAGAGGTCACCATCATCATCTTGCTGCATCAACATATGGCCCTATGGTCACATGCTCTCCCTCACCTCAAGCCATCAAACTCCTGCCTAGGAAACCACACATGCAAAGAGTCACTGCCCAGAGATGTACAGGCTTTCCCTTACCCTGCCTGCACATCTCTTCATGTCAGATCAATCACTCTGCAACACAGATGTTATTTTTCTCAGAAGATCCTCCACTAGCCACAGCTCAGAATCTACAACATATAAAAGCAGCTTTGCCCATCCATCACTCTCTGGCTGTCCCGTGGGCAGTCAAGCAGCCAATGCTCAGAGTGAGCTGGGTAGTTCAGTTATGGTTTGTCCCGCCTGCATAGCTGAGTCTTTGCAAAAGGGATGCTCTCTCTCCACAGTGCAGCAGATGGTTGTCTTCAGGGCATGCTGAGTGCCAAACATGCAATCCTGTAGCTTCAGGGAAGAAAACTCTCATCTCCTTTTCTGAGGCTGATTAGATGTTAGTAGATGCCTTCCTGCCGTTACTAAATTACTGGAGATGGAGAAAGCCTCTCCAGCCGACTGAGTTTGATCTGAAAAACAGGTCTGAGAAAACCTGCAAACACAACAGACCCCACACCAGAGACTTGCACCCAAGACTGGAAATAATTTACCATTACCTCCTTGCTGTGTTCAGTGCAGTCCAGCCAACTCTCCCCATTAACTCAGAGGCTCTCTTGCCTTTTCAACAAGTGATTGCAGTCCTATAGAGCTGGACAAACACAAGAGCAATGTATACTTTCCTTCCAGTTCTAAGACTGGATCCTGTATGGAGCAAAACATAAATGGACCTCCAAAACCAGCTTGATGCATTCTCAGTCCCACTGGCAAAGCCCTGCTACTTGTCCAGCACTGCTACCAGTTCCACTGCAGGTCATCTTGAAAACCCCAGGTATGGCCCCTCACCACACGTGCACAGCATGCAGGAACCCAGTGCAGAGGTAGTGGTTCCTGTCCCAAAGACTCTACACTCCAACCAGAGCTGGGCAGCAAGAATTCAAGGGGAGACTCTCTGCAGAGCCGCAGTTGCTGGCTTGCTAAGAAGGGCTTCCAGGGCAGCAGCTTGCCCAGCAGATGCTGAGCACTTCCATCAGTGAAGCACTTTTCTGATGACTCCTCATCCTGATTCTTAAGGAAGCTTCTTAGATACAGAGTCTGGACTCCTACACCCAATTGCCTTATTTTGTCCTCTCTAAAGAACATACTATTCTCCAATCCTTCCCACTTCTCTACCACCAGGGCAACTTCTCTTCATTCACAAGAGTTGGACTTAACAAGCTGGAGAACAATTTCCAGCCTGTTTGAAACCAATACACTACTCTCCAGGTTTACTCTTGGCAGCAGTAGTAAATTCAGCTAATGGTGAGTGCCATAAACAAACTGCTTTATGGTTTGGTTTCTGCCATGGAAAGAACCCCCTGGTGCCTGTGCTAGGCAGCTGAAACAAATGGCAGAGAGCTCTCTGCAGCCCAGAAATACACAGACAGCTCTCATAAAACAACAGAACAGTAGATACTCCAAAGTTTATAGTTCCCACCTCTGGCAGTGATGCATCCCTGGGTGCATGAACAGAACCAGACAGCTCAAGAACAAACCAGGCAGAGGAAACCCTTGGCTCAGGGAGAAGGAATCATCCAGCCTGGTTCTTGACTCCCGCTGTGCCCTTGCCAACAACACAGGACTTTTTTCTTTATTCTTTTATTCATTTTCATTTTCAGCAACTCTGTCCTTCTGGTCTGACCAACTGTAAAGGTCTTTTTGTCTGGAGATGATTTTTCTTTGAGGCTCCAATAGGCTTTTTACATGATATCACCTATGGTGCCTGCACCACAGATAACCAGTGTAACTCATGTGGAGTGCACCCTCTCCTTTGGCTGATGACCAAGGACTGCTGTTTCTTGCTCGGGTCATGAACAGATATGAGTTTTTCAGAATACAGCTCCAAGGTGGACCCTCTGCATCCCATCCTTCATTAGTATTGCTGAAGTCCCTCTGCTCAGTTCTGCAGCTAACTGCACAGCCTCCAGCTGCCCCGTCCCAAAAGGAAGCACTTTCTTTGCCTCACCTTCATCAATAAGGAATTCAGGGTCGATTTTCTTCTGCTTGAATCAGATTGATAGCAAAGATCTTTAGCAACATTACTGCTAGGGCTTTCTCACCAGCAGCCTTTTCCTAGGCAAAAATAATTGTCTGTGCAGAAGCCACCAGACAAGAACTAATCAAGCTGTGGCACATCTATCATTGCTCATTAGTCCTGTTGGAAAGCTGCTGGCATGCTCAAACCAGCAGGAATCTAAATCTAAAGCAACTGTGTTGTTTATGTTTTTGTTTTGTTTTTCCACCAAAAGAAGCACAAAGATTTTAACAAAATTAAGTCTCCCCACCAAATTTACATGGTTTGTTTTGCAGAAGATACATATTTTCCTGCCTCCCCTAAGCAAAAGCTAGCAGAAATCCTTCACTCCCCATGCAGCTCAGCTACAGAGTGACATGGGAAAGAGTCTTTGTTCCTAGGAGAAAACCCAGATCCAGAAATGCATTAGCAGATGCCACTAGCTGTGTTATCCATCACATAAAAAACTCTGCTGCCAGATGCAGCTGTGAGAAAGAGCCACAGGCAGGATTTCAAAAGCTCAGTGTACCTAGGCTGGGTACCTCCAGCACTGCTGGTAAGCTCCTGCTCAGTCCCAAGATCTCAGGAAGGCAAAGGCAGCACCTTCCCATCTAACATGATTTCCTGACACAGGTAGTCAGAGAACTGACTAGGGAAAGTGCCTGTTGTTTGTTAAGAGGGAGATGCTGTGGGTGATGTGATGGTTGGAGGCACAGTGATAATGAGATGATGGAGTTCTCCATCCTTAGGGGTGGCAAGGAGAACAGTTGGTAGAACTGTCCTACTTTAAACTTTGGGGAGGACAGATTTTGGCTTGTTTAGAGACCTGGTTGGCAGAAACCTTTGTGAGGAAGTTCTAAAGGGCAAAGGAGTCCTAGAAGGATTTTTTTCAGTGATGAAATTCTGAAGGCACCAGACCAGGCTGCCCCTGTGCTGAAACATGAACTGACAAGGAAGAAGTCAAGTGAGGAAAAGGCTGAGGTACTGAATGCCTTCTTTACCTCAGTTACTATCGGTAAGACTGATTTTTCTTGGGGTACTCAACCCACTGAACTGGAAGACAAAGGCAAGGAACAGAATGAATTCCTTACAATCCAAGGGAAACAGTATTTAACAGCATACCACACCACTGGACACACAGATCTATGGGACCAGTTGGGATCCACCCAAGAGTGCTGAAGGAGCTGATGGAAGAGTAAAGCCACTTGTATATATATGGACTGGGAAGAGTAGCTGGAAAGTTACCTAGCAGAAAAGGACCTGGGGCTGTTGGTAGGCAGATGGCTGAAAAGTAGCCAGCAGTGTGCCCAGGTAGCCAAGAAGGCCAACAGCATCCTGGGTTGTATCAGAAATAGCCTGGCCAGCAGGAGCAGGGAGGTGAGTAAGCAGAGTAAGTGGCTGTAGGCTGAAGTGACAGAGCCTGGTGGCCAGCACAGCACACAGAGCCTTGAAATCTTTTATTAAAGAGGGGTAGTTAAGACCTACTTCCCACACAAGCCAGCACAGGCCATCCCTTGGTGTTTGGTTTGGGGGGACAGAAGACCCAGTTTCCCACATCCTCTGTTCACACAGCTCTCAGGAAGCTCTGGACGTGTCAGAGAGAACTGTTCCACATCCCTTAGGTGCATGAGAAGCATAGATCTGCTGTCCTGCTAGCAGAAGTTGCACAAGCAAATTTGCCCAAACACTGAGATTTTCATCAGAGCTGAAAACCCACAGGTATTCTGTAGGTATCACCCATTGCTCCTTCTGCAAAGCCTCAGTGCTGGACAGACAGCTGTACCCCCAGAATGTCTGCCATTCCCCTATTCTTGCTATGCCTTTCCTTCTTCATACACTCCTGGAAAAAAAACAGCTGCTTTTACTCTGTGCAGGGAAAAGTATGGTCAAATGAGGGATCTGTCTCAGCAGACAGAGAGGGGAATCTGGTGAACATACTACCATCAGGATTGCTGTCATAGCTTGCCGTTCACCTTTTTTTCTGCAGAATGGATGAATTCAAGCCCTATGTACTGAGAAATTGCAGTCAGGCAAGCCCTGTAATTAGCAGACTTGACTGCTAGCCATCAGGCACTTATGAGCTCAGCAATTAGAAACAAGTCAGACAAAGACCCAGAAGGAGGAATGGGTTGTTTCTTTTGCTGCATATCTTACCTGGTTCTCTTACTGCATAGCTACCTGTGAGCATAAGAACTTGGGCAGTGTGAGCACTGCTTTGCAGCACAGCATTCCCAGGGTTTTCACTTCTGCCACGTCAAGCAAGGGCTGCAAGACCACAGACAGCAGGAGTGGCTGGGAGCCCCTTGCAACCTGCTGCTTTGTGCCTGAGAAAAGTGTCCCCATACTAACTCTCACATCTCTCTCCTGCCTCTGTTCCCAAACTAGTGGTGCCAGAAGACCAGTAATCTTAATTTACTGAGAAACAGCCTCACAGTTCTGCCAAAGCTCCTGAGCACAGCCCCTTCCACCCCCAGCCAGGGCTCCACAGCCAAGGACCACCTGTAATACCTGTGTTGCTCCTCCTGGCTGCACTGCCAAGCAAAGGACCCAGCCATCTTCCTCAGTCTGCTCTCAAACAATATCCACTGCAAGTGTCAGCTTCCTCAACAGTGGCATTTCAGGCTACTTGTTGCCCCCAGGGGCTTCCCCCCTATTCATATCCTGACTGGGAACTGCCTAAGCAGGGCTGAGAGCTCTTCCCACTCACTGCTGCTCTCAGCTCCTCTTGAATCACAGAGCAAAGCCAATATTCTAAGACAGGATTCACCTCCCTAAGAACTGGTTTTGGTCAGTCCTAGTTCAGCTCCCTCTTGAAAATGACATACAGAAAGGTGACCATATTCACATTTAGACAGAGATCAATGGTGGGTGCTAATGGTCTCCTGCTGCCCACCTTGCACACCCAGCTCAATTCATATTGTTTCTTGAACTGCAATAACACAATCAGCAGCACATCCAGACAAAGGAAATGGAAAAACTCATTAATAGCCACCAAAGACAAAAAGGGACAGAAACTGATTAGGAAGGAGAATAAATCAGGAAAGTAACGAGCTCTGAAATTTAAGAGACTGTTCCTAATGGTGGAGAACACTTTGTACAATCCAGGAGTTGCTTTATGTTTGGCTGTTTGCTTTCACTGGTTTTCACTTATTTTCCTTTCTAAAATTGATAAGAACAGGCAGAACAGCTGAATTGAACAGAACTTTAAGAAGCACCTCTGTTTTGGGAATCCTGACACAGTTCAAACCACACACCTGCCCAAAGCCACAAGGAAGAGCTGGGGAAGCCTCCAATGAACGGAAGCCCCTGTGCGTGGTACCCCAGAGCAAAACCCAGCACCTTGCCCCTCTGTAAGAACACCCTGTCAAATTGATAATTGATGCCCATAGAATGGAAAACAAACAAGCTGTTCAGAACAGAGCCCACCTAATTTCTCATTTGGACCAATTAATATTGGAATGTGACTCAGTGCATCTGAGCTGCAACCAGAACCACAGGAAACAAAGCTGCGGAGAGGTCCCAGTGCCCATGCTGGGGCCATTGGTGACTGTTCTCAACATCTTCACACACAGAGCCCCTCCAGCTTTCCATCACATTTTTCTTAGTGCCTAATCTGTCCCCCAGTAAATTGAAGCCCATAGCCCTAAACATAGACTCAAGCTTCAAGAGGATAAAGAGGGGAGAAGCAGAAAGTCAGTCGGTTCGATCAGTCTTCCCACACCAATTGGATTGTTTTTAGGCTCCTGCATTCTCTACTCTGACATAAGAATTGAATACTACACATCACACTTTTCCTGCAGCCCCCTTCTTTCTGAGTCTCAGTATCTGCCTGTTTATACGTGGGGATGTCCTCGACTCATGCATTCAGTCAAAATCATTTTCCACATCTATGTGCCCAAGCACACAACCACTTCCACGGAACAAACCAGACACAAAACAACATTACCAGTGACTTTTGAGCTGCAGGGCTTCCTGCTGCACTGTGCTGGGGAGGACATGACAACGTGCAGAAGTGCATGGCAGGGATGGCATGGGCCATACACCAGTGTGGTTTCGTGACAAGGGTCCTGGCTCTCATCAAACAACTGACAGAGAGCAATTCACTCCTCAGGAGAGAGCATGCTGCTTCCTTCTGTCTCAGAGATCCTCCAGCTAGTGACACCAGCAACTCCAGCCTTTCCCTTCTTGCAGGGCTGTGATGATGAGAATCCATGTCTATGCCTTCAATTCAAGTAATAAGGATGTATGGTTGGGTGTATTTCAATGTGCCTGCTCTGCTACTCCAGCCTGGCAACCCATGGCTGATAGTGGAACCCCCAAGGCGGAGGAACTGCTCCAAACACCAGAGGTGCCTGCAGATGACACATAGCAGCCTTGAAGAAGGTCCTTCCAGTACAGATGCAGCAGCTAAATGTTGATGTGAAACCCCTTCTCTGTCCCAGGCAATGTCTGCTTGACACAGAGGTCTAAGTGTGATTTAAGACACAGATTGTTTCTTCCCTCCTGACCTAGAGAGGATGTCGCAGCAGACCTGAACAGAGAAACAGGTGGGAAACACACAAAAGAGAAAATGCAGAACTGTGCAGCACACCAGGCATTTCTGTCTCCTGCTTTAGAGCTCTCTGGAGGAGCTGAGGTTTGCTGTCTAGCCAGGCAGGATGCGGTACAGACTGCTTTGAGGATGCCAGTAGTAGGGGAAAGAAGTGGGTGTGAGTCCTGAAGCATTTACCTGTCCCACCCTGAGAGCCACAAGGCACACCAGGGTCATTCAAGTCAAATACAACAACCACAATTCCCAGCTGCTTCCCTGTGTTGCAGTGAGGACCAGCACCCACTCAGGGGCTTAGGAAAAGTGTTGTTCACTTACACAGGCACACAGACAGATGAACACAACCCCATATCTGGCAAGGAGCCACCGTGTCACCACCCCACGGGGTGTGCTGGGAGCATACCCAATCCCTGGGGTCTGTGCTGGGCTCCCTTTGGGCTGTGCTGGGGATCAGACACCTGTGGGCCAGCTGGAGATCTCCAATTTTTCACTGTGCTGTGATGGTTTGGGCAGAGTCGCTAACATGGTGTGTTTTTCTCATGTGAAAGACAGTTTGCTCTCCCTGTCCGCTACTGAATTGCTTGTAATTATCTTAATTATACCTCTCTCTCCTAATGTCAGACAGAGACCAGTACTAATTTGAGTATATTGGCAGAGATGCCCACCACCGTTTAGCTGAGTGGTTTGTACAAGAACCTCGGCAGTGCCTTTAATAAGCACAGAGGGAATAGACAAGGAGGAGATGCAAGTTCTGGTGATTAAAGCTGGGGTCAATAAAGACACGAGCAGGCAGAATGCACCCTTGGACATGGAGCCTGTCTTCTGTATGGCCTGCCTGCGTTCCTGGGAGCTCCCATGTCTGCTTCTGCATCCTCCCAGCGTGCCAGTTACATAAACACTGTGATTAGAGAGCCTGGAGCATGGCTTGATATTACTACAACATGGTGTGTGCATCAGGGCAGGTGTCAAAATACTTCCAGATGCCTTCAGAGAAATGAGTACCAACCCAAGCAGAAATAAATGGTTCCATCTGCTCTTACACCAAGTTCATCCTTCCCCACTGACCAAGAGTGTTCAACTTTCAGAGAGTAATAATTTCATTTGAATGAATGAAAAGCAATAGATAAAGAAGCTGTGCTGGGGATAGCAGGACTATTATTCAGCTTGATGCTTCTGGATGGACATATAATTTCTTCTCTTAGGTGCAGTTGGGTAGAAGAGGCAATTTTAGTTTCAGGGCCCATACGCCTGCCACACACATTACTGTGTTGAAGTCACAGCTTTCTGGTACCATGTAGTGAGTGGTATTGACATCTCTTCTCACGTGCCCTTTCTACTGCCCATAAGGTGCCATAAGCACACATGGGTGCCTGCAGCAGGATACGCTGCAGCAGGCAGCTCCTCAGGTTAATCTGAAGGTACCAGAGACACTGAAGTGGGGATCTATAGCTGTGGAAGCAAATGGTAAATTCTTTCAAGATCTAGAGCTGTAAGTTTTTGCCCAAGGTGCATCTTGCTCAGCACAAGTCCCTTTTCTTCTTCCTCACAATCAACCATAGCCCCTATACGCCAGTGCACTGTGGTCACTGCCTGCCTGGTGCTCTGCCCTGTAGTTCAGTGAAACCTTCAGTCACCGATTTTAACTTCATCTCCTATACCATCAAATGAGCATGTGAGAGCTCAACACACATCTTCCATTTCTTTTTCTGTTGCCTGGTATCAGCACAGAAGATAAAACTCCTCAACCTACAGGTGCTTCTCTTCATCTCAGCAGCCGCAGGTTAATTTGGGACCTGTCAGCAATAATTAAGTTCATTGCTCATGCTGGGGCCTCTAGACACAGCTCTCCCAGAAAGACTGAGCCACAACAACCTTCCTAGCCCTACAGCCCTGACATCCATTCCTTCTGGACTGTAGCCACCTGAAATAACAGCTTGGACTACTGCATCAATAAAAGGATCCAAGCAGAGTCCTTTGTGTACTATCCAACTTGCTGGGCAGGATTCTCCCTGTATTGGACCCTCACAGATAAAGACACGTATTTCAAGGGATGTTTAAATGTATACAAGCACTGGATGCCTGAGCCAAAGGCACAGCCTGCACAGCAGCAACGGACAGAGCAAGCTGTTTGCACATTTGCTAATATTAGAACATGGCACAGTTTGCTTCTAATGAAGTGTTCGACCTGGCTTTGTGGTAGACAACAAAATCCTGGTGTGGTGTCCTGTGCAGCTTCCTGCCCACACCGTCCTTCCTGCTCCTGCTAATGGCTCCCAGCTGGCAACTGCCCAAGCCAGTAGCTAAATCTAGAACAGCCCTGATCTTAGTTTAAGCTTACTTTAAAGGTGATAATTTTCAAGCTGGAGTAGAGCTAAATGCACAGTTAAAACAATCTGACTCTCTCCCGTAAGCACTGGCACCAGCAAGAGCTGCTGCCACTGGGCACAGAGTCTGGCATGGAGAAGGAGCAGTTTCCATCATAGAATCATAGAATCATAGAATGGCCTGTGTTGAAAAAGACCACAACGCTCATCCAGTTCCAACACCCTGCTGTGTGCAGGGTCACCCACCAGCAGCCCAGGCTGCCCAGAGCCACATCCAGCCTGGCCTTGAATGCTTCCAGCGATGAGGCATCCACAGCCTCCTGGGCAACCTGTTCCAGTGCCTCACCACCCTCACACATCACAGCTGGCAATGCTCAGAGGCAAGGAAGCTCTAGACTTCAAGACTGCATGCTCAGAATCCCTTTTGGGGGGGATGTTTTGGGCGTTCAGAAGTGCTGCTCCACTTCCTGACACAAAACATCTACTGCCCCAAAGATCCATGGTCACTCTGACAGCTTCAGAGCCCAATCTGAGGGCTGATGCTGATGTACTTATACAAAAGTCGCACCTCCTGACGCTCCCTACAGCACCAGTCCTTGGTTTTGCCTCAGTTCCTTTCTCTCTAGGGAAAAGCTGCACGCCACTCTTCTGCAGCCCTCACACTTTCAGAGCCATCCCATCAGGGACTCCAGACTCTCCTCAGGTTAGCTGCTACATTGACTGGAGAGTTATCAGGAACTCAGGTGCATTAAATACTTCTTTGCAGGTTTGCCTCTTCCCTTTGACAGGAGGAGCCTTCTTCACTCCTCTAAGTGCTGGATCAAAGCCTGCTGTCCCCAGGCAGACAGGCCAGGGACCAGCCTGAGACCAGGCTTAAACAGCAGTATCCCCTTGACTTTCTCAGCACAAAACATTTCCTTTCCAAGCAGCACCAATACTCCTTGGGATGGGAACCTCTGTTTTCACCACAACCCAATGCCAATAGGCACCAGCTTGTCCACAAGCCAACCCAATGCAGCTCGTCCCATTCTCTGCACAGAGCTGTCCCTAGTCAGGTCCACTGGGACCTCCTTCCAGCAATGCCCACATGCCAACACTACCTCAGCACTACTACTGGAGACAAGCCACACACAGCACAGGCACACAGTCCATTCAGGAAGAGCAGCTGGAAAGACAAAGCACAGAGAGACCTTATTGCCTCTATAAGTCTCAGAAAGGAGGTTGTGGAAAGGTGGAGGATATCCTCTACTCCAGGGTAACAGCAATAAGATGAGAAGGAATGGCTTTAAATTGTTCCAGAGGATGTTTAGGTTGGATATTAAGAAAAATTTCCACTCCAAAAGAGTGCTCAAGCATTGGCACAAGCTGCCCAGGGAGGTAATGCAGTCATCCTCCCCAGAGGTGTTCAAGAACCGTGTGGATGTGGTACTCACGGATGTGGTTTAGTGGGCAGTATTGGTGGTATGTGGATGGTTGGATGAGATGATCTTAGAGGTCTTTTCCAATCTGAATGATTTGATGATTCTACAGTCCAGCTGTGCTCTTTTAGACAGGCATCAGCAGAATGATGGAAAAACTAAAATAAAGATTCATTATTTACTGCCACACAATGGTAGAACAGAGCTTTTGCAGATGTCTTCTGACATAAAATATCCTGTACTGAAAAATATCAAGTGACCTTGATGAAAGCTATTTTCTATAACCCCCTTTGATTGGCACTGTCCCATGCCTGAGTGCTTGATTAAAAGGCCAGAACAATACAAAATCAGAATAATGCACAAGACATGGGTTAAAACCCCATTAAAATGACTGTGCCACAGATCATTACTAGAAAGGGAGAATCAGTGAGAATGAGTGAATACTGCTTGTGACGGAGACCCTTCTTCGCCCCGCTCACTTGGCAGGCTGGAAAGAAGCAGGTATTTGCCATTCAGTCCAGACATACACCGCCTCTTTGTGCTAGCAGAAACAGAGAAGCCCCATTTGCAGGTTGGAATCTCAGATCTAGCTGGAAAACAGAAGTTGCACGTGTTCTGACTTAGAAAGGGTGCATTTCTTCTCTCTGGCAAGGTGACAGTCATTATAATTGGCAGCAAATCCTCCACCCTGCCCGTGGAAGTGCTCAAGTTCACGTCCAAAGCTTTCTCAGAGGAAAGCTCAATCAGCCTCAGTGATGGTCCTTGTAGGAGTTCATGCCACTGTAGGCTTGCAGGGGAGCAGGATCTGCTGTCAGACCACCAGGCTCTCTGGAGCATGCTTAGGTCTAGAAATAACATCTGGTGGGCAGATAACCTGAACAGAAAGGCACCGAGTGGCTCTGTGGCCCTTTTCATGCATTTGTATGCATGTTTACATTCCCTCCCTGTTTTCTTCAGTTATGTCCTGACTCCCTATGCAGGATTTGACCCCAAAACCTCCCAAAATGTGGGCTGACCACACTGATAACCTGAGCAGCATTGCCCACACCACTGCAAAGTACAGAACCTGATGATCTACTTAAAATAAAGGAGAAACTGCTCTCGCATCTGCCTTACACTTCCCAACACCCTGTGACTGCAGCTGCCAAAAGTACTCCATGCTCTCCTGGGGATGTCCAGCAAAGAGGGAGTCCCAGTCCCAACACGCAGTGGGGAAGATGGCAAATCTGTGACAAAGGAACAGCTGGACCAGCAACAGGAACACAGGGAGGAGAGAGCAGACTGAGGAGATCCATCAAGATGCTGAGTGATTTTACAGCTCAGGTGCCAAGGAGTGCCTCCTGCACCAGCTCCAACATTTTGGAGTCCATGTTTCCTTTTGGAGCACAAATCATTTTTGCTCCCAGGGCCATTTGCCAGACAACAAAACAATTTTCATCAGCTGCTTAACTGAGGTCTCGCTCGTGTCCATTTATATCTACCTAATCACTCAACAAATAAATGCATCAGATTGTCTCTTTGCCCATTCAAGCTTTCAGACTCCCTGTGTCTCCCTGTGTTACCAAGCTTTCAGTGTCCCATTCAGTCTCCCTGTGTAACCTTTCATCTGCCTGTAAACCACACAGGCTTCTAGCAAGCCAAGTGGGCAAATGTATTTGCCTTCCCTGCTGCCACTGCCCCTATCCCAGCTCTCGTAATCAGCAGCCCAGCAATGAGACAAACGTCATTCCATTCCTCAGGCAGTGAATTGGCACACATGAATATCTACCAGGTGAATTACAGACTCTGCTGATAAGAAGCTTAGAGGTAAAACATTCATTTGCCTGAGATGACAGCTCAGTTTGAATGGCAGTGGAATTGGGCTCTAATTAGACTGTAAGTGATGAGAAGCAGGGAGACATTGTACTCTTAGCTGTTCACAGCAGTCAGGACAAACAATTCCAATTTCTTGATAGATTTCCAGCAAAAAGAACTGCCTCCCCCTCGGATACACTGCATGTGTTCTCCTGCACACCTCAGTGCTCCCAGCATGATGCATGTGTGCAATAAACCATTGAGAGGACAACCAAGGAACAGGTCTGTGTGCACAGAGAAGTGCAGCACATCTGTGCAGCACATGCTTAGCCATGACAGTCTGTGAGGAATGGCTGCTCTATGCAGCAAGAGTTGTATTGACACCATGGAAGTTCTTGCTGAGACACAATTTCTCCCCAGATCTTACCCAAGCTGGACACAGCAAGGTTTCAGCTGGACACCCCGTCTCTCTCTCGGTGGTGTGATGGTGTCCTTCTAGCCTGGTGTCAGCCTGCAGCAGGGACCTGCTGGTACCACCCTGTGAGCACACAACAAAGAAAATGTTGCACAGGCAAAGTTTTGCTCTTGCTTTTCTGATGGGGAAAGGCATCAGCATAGCAGATTGGAGGTAGCACAGCAAACTGAGTTCTCACTGTGCAGCCAAGGCCAACCAGAAAGCTTCCTCTTGCTGTCCAAATCTGAGGGGGAACTGGACGACGTCTCCAGGGCATGACAGCCCACCATATTTTGGACCAGTATATCTGGGGGGACCTGCAGAAGAGAGCAGCAATCAGCAATCTGGGTATCAATTGGAAGATCAATGAATGAGGTGTGTTCAGCAATGAGGTGCGTTCAGTGAGTCTCTGCACAAAAAGTGCAGGGTACCTGGCTTTGAAGCACTCCCATTCCCTGTGGCCTCCCTGCAGGCTAAGGCTGTCAGGGAGGAGTATTTGCAAGTGGCTCCTCATGGAGCAGTGCACTGCTGCCTTTTTTCAGGACCCAGAGGACTGCCCAAGCTTTCAAGGACTCAGCATCATATCTATACCCAGCCTTGGCCACAACACTCAGCTTCTTCTGCCTGATAGTGTGAGGGCAGCAGCAGCACCAACCAGCAATCCTTTCTAAGCATTTAATAGCAAAAAAAATCTCACAGCTCTGAGGTCTGAGCCTCCCTGCTCCACGTAGGCAGCAATAAACTTCATAGTGATTCAGTTTCTCTCTTAAAATAGCTTCAATAATAGTACCCAATAATAGGAGACTTATAGGGGGACTTGTGCCCCATCCTGGGAACAGCAGGCAGGCTGCCAAAACAAGGGACACCAGAAGCAATAGTTCTGCTGGAGCAAATACCTCACAAGCTGGGCACAAGCTCTGTCCAAGCGAGTTGTGTTCAGAGGTGGGAGGCTCTCTGCAGCCCAGCAGCAACCTCCAGCAAACCTCCTCCCTCCTTCCACACAGCATCAGGGAGATGGACCAGACAGGCATGAAACACCGCTTGACTGTGACTTCACGGAGTACAAACCTGTCAAATCAACTTGCCTGCTGTCATTTCAGATAACACGAGCACAGTCAAGCCTGAAGTATGAGTGAGCAAAATCCCTGTCCTGGCCCCTAGGGATCAGGGCTCGTCTAGAGGAGGCACAGACGACAGGTGACAGAACAGCACAGCAAGAGCCCTTGGGTGCCTTTTCTCTTTGGCATTGGACCAGCACACGCTGCTGTGAAGCATCATCCTGTGCGTATTTCTGCAACACTGTGAGCAGAACTGTCCTGACCCTAAGCTCGGCTTCTGAACTAAAAGCCATCCTGTGGCCCCACAGTGCCCTCCTGAGAACAGATGTGCCATCTACCTCCAGCAGGCTGGGGCACATAACCAAAGAATGAAGCCAAAACCACTCAACACCATTAATTAAGGTGATGACAGTTACTACCACCTTGTAAACTGGAATCAAAACTTTGTCTATGCTCACATTATCCCAGGACAGCTCATCTTGGCTTAAACTCACATCTTTGCCTCACACAACTCGTCCAGTCCTACCCTTGCCCAAACCAAGATGGCTCATTCCAGCAAACTACTTCTGCTATGTGATTTTTTTCTTTTTTTTTTTTGGTGTGAGAATGGAAAGTGCCTCTCAGCATGAAGATTTTCCTGTCTGCAAGCAGCATTCCCTCAGGACAGCTGTGCTTCTCAGAAATATGCTCCAGGTTCTCATAAGGAATAGATTGTTACTGCCTCAATGAAGTCCAGCACCGTGATCTGAATTGCCAAATTAGTTTGGCACCTGTTAATAACAACATGGAGCAGCAGAAAAGGCCAAAACCATTTTCAGGAAGAGGGAAAATAAATTACTGCCTTTCCTGAGGGTGCTGCTCTCTGACCCTACAGAAGAATGGACAGAAGAATCCCCAGCCAGCTGGGGCTGTGCCTGCAACCTGCCCCTGGGCCCGGACAGATGCATTATGCTACCAGTAATTCAAACTCATACTAGAAAACCCAAATGGCACCCCAACGCAGGAGGAAGTCTGTGCAGCACAGTCTGTGCAGGCAAACACAGAGCTCTCCACCCACCTCACCATGGACCCAGACTCCTTTATTTCCTCTTACAGTGATGTTAGTTGCAATCCAGTCCCATGTCACTGGGCACTCCATCTCAGTCCCTGATGCTCTGGGCTACATTGGTGGAACTTGGCTTCAGCTGCTCATGCTACAGACACAAGCTGCTAAAAGCAGGCACTACCCTGCTGGCTGGGTTTGGCCTTTTCCCACCTTGCCCTGCTCAGGGATTGCTCTACTCAAGGCAACTGGGCTCTCAAAGGGCATTTCTA
The DNA here is from genome assembly GCF_019232065.1 of Centrocercus urophasianus. Taxonomy (NCBI): domain Eukaryota; kingdom Metazoa; phylum Chordata; class Aves; order Galliformes; family Phasianidae; genus Centrocercus; species Centrocercus urophasianus. The sequence goes on along the minus strand of NW_024885100.1, from coordinate 830,579 downwards.
CATTTACAGGCTAAGTTTTTGAGCCAGGCAGGTGTGAGCAGGTGCTGCTGAGGGCTGCAGGTGGAACAACAGCAGCAGGAATGATGTCTGCATGATCACAGAATCACAGAATTGCTTAGTTTGGAGAAGACCCTTCAAGATCATCAAATCCAACCACAACCCAACCATACACCCCAACTCTCACAACCCACCCCTAAATCACGTCCCTGAGCATCACATCCAAACAGATTTTAAACACCTCCCTGGCAGCTCGTTCCAGTGCTAACCACCCTGTCTGTAAAGTTTTTTCTGATATCCAACCTAAACCTCCCCAATGAAACTTGAGGCCACTTCCCCTCATCCTGTCACCAGTGAGAAGAGACTTCCATAGGCCGTATTCTCCAAGCCCTTCACAGCCTTGTTGCCTTTCTTTGGACCTGCTCCAGCACCTCCGTGTCCTTTCTGTACTGAGGCGCCCAAAACTGAACACAGCACTCGAGGTGAGGTCTCACCAGTGCTGAACACAGGGCAGGATGACTGTCCTGGTCCTGCTCACCGCATCATTCCTGATCCAAGCCAGGATGCCATTGGCCTTCTTGGCCACCTGGGCACAGTGCTGGCTCACATTCAGCTGACTGTCCCTCAGCACACCAAGGTCCCTTTCCATCAGGCAGCTTTCCAGCCACTCCTCCCCAAGCCTGTAGGGTTGCCTGGGGTTGTTGTGACCAAAGCTCTCAAGCCCTTCCATGCTAGACTTGCATCACCTTACTGCTGCACTTCTGGGGTGAATGTGGAACCTCCTGCATCCAGGAGACAGGCTACAGGCAGAAAAGAAAAGGTTTGTTCTTCATGCTAAAGATTAGCGCTGCTTTCCATTTGAAAAGCATCATGCCCTTAACTAAGCACCCTGCAGTCCCTGGTGGATTGGTATAGAAAAACACCTTTACTTTTTGGTGATATTCTGTATACCTGTAAAGTGTGATCCCAAGATGGGCAGTGACCCTTTCTGCCAGTGCACATGCAGGATAAGAAAGGTCCACTTTTGAACTGAGAACAGAAGACGTTTTAAAATGCAGCCAAGGATGTTCTTGTGTATGGGAGCGGTGGCACAGGGCTTTCTAATGGGAAACCAGGGATGTTAGGCAGCATTCTGAGCAGCTCACAGCAATGCCTGAGCAGGCAGGCATCAGATACTTTCACGAGTTTCATGAACAGCTCCAGAAAACCATGATTGCACCTGGTCAGCCTTGACCAGGCTCTGCTCAGAGCTGAGATGGTGCTGAGGGCACCAAGGGAGCCTGCTTGTTGTGTGTCACCACTCAGTAGGCAAGACAGAAATAGCTGCTTAGACTGAGACAGACGTCAAATAAACTTTCTTAATTACTCATAGTCTGCGTTTCTGCTCTACCATCAGCCTGCTGCAGTGCTGTTGTTACAAGCTGCACTGCAAGCAGTCAGGATCTTTTCAGGATTGCCCGGCGAAAGGACAAGGGGCAATGGGCATGAAGTGGAACACAGAAGTTGCGTACGAAAATGAGGAAGAACTTATTTACTTTGAGGGTGACAGAGCTGTGGAACAGACTGCCCAGAGAGGTTGTGGTCTCCTCTGCAGATATTCAAAACCCACCTGGATTCTTTCCTGTGCAGCCCACTCTAGGGAACCTGCTTTGGCAGGATGGGGGTGGACTAGATAGATGATCTTCAGAGGTCTCTTCCAACCTCTACAGTTCTGTGATGCTGTGAATTTTTCAATTTAGTTTAGGCAACTCTAGCTCCTTCTCCAATAGCACTTAGAGCTTCAACAGCCAAGGCCCAAGGATCAGTGTCTTCTGTAGCTTCAGCATCAGCAGCATCCAGGCAACAACTCAGCTGCTAGACCCCCTCAAAAGCAAGCAGCCACAGAATATAAGCAGCATGCTTCTATCTCCATCAGAAAAAAATGTAGATTAACTACATATCCCCTGGCAAAATGGAAAAAAAAAGGTGCCATCACGAAAGGTTTTGCTCATGATAGCCACAGCTTCTCAAAAGGAAGCTAAAAAAAAAAAACAACCAGAAGGCCACAGAAACTTTTCACAGGAGAGGGCTGACAGTCTGGTTACTTCATCCTGCCTAAGCTGCACAGCAACACTCACGACGTGTGTACCATTCAGAAGCTGCCAGTACTGTGGCATACACCTTGTGCGGACAAGAACTTGCTAGAACTGTGGCCCAGCCTACATTTGCACTTGCAAAGAGAGGGGTGGGCTGCTGTTAGCTGTGCCATACCAACCTCACTGAGCTGCAGAACCTTTCTAACTTTTTCCTCTGCCCTCAGAGGGCTATAGAGTGGAAAAGGAATAAGCTGTAAAGATCGTAATTGGTAGATCCTTGTTCTATCTTTCAAACCATGGGACATAAGCCCAGGGTATTGCGCCTGTTGAATTCCACTTACCTTGCTCCTATCTTGCTCTTCTGGATCATTAAACAAGGCAGTGTCCTCTGTATAGGAGCCACCCTGCTGCCTAGCAGCTCTCACAGCACAGTCACTGCATCAGAGCTGGAAGGACGACAGCTATTGACTCTGCACACTCCTGCCCTTCAGAACAGGAGACTGTTTTCACTGGCAGGAAACAAACACAGATCGAGTGTTGTATCCCTGACAGCAGGAAGCACCGTTGGAGAGGATGTAGCAACACTGACAGCACTGCACACAGTAGAGTGAAATAAAAGAGAATCCTCCATCCACACACACAGAGGTTTAAAGAGAAGTTCAAACAGCTCCAGAGAGATTAACTATAGAAATACTCTAATTTGAGAAGCTGTTAGTGGTGAGCACACACGTATAGCCACTCTCTAAGCAGAAAATAGTCCAGAACAGAGCCAAGGACTGGTAAATGCATACCCAGGGTCATGACCACAGCTAGTTACATTACTAGCTCCAGTCAATTACCCTTGTATTTGCGATTGAATTAGCTCACCCGGGCCTCTCTACTTGCCACCTTTCACTACTGACACATACATTAATCAGTCACAGCCTGATATTCATGTATAGGAAGTGCTAATGCCTGCAACCTGCAATATTAACATGTTAGGCAAAGCACAGCCCTGGTGCCAAGTCCTCAGACAAGGGGCACAAACTCACTCCAGGATCCCAGGGGTCTCATTATGGAACAGAAAGGGAGCTTACAGACAAAAGGGAGAGAACACATACGCCCAGAGCAGAGATCCAAAGAGAAGAAAAAAAGATCAAAGTGACTTATCTCTAGTCTCCATTCTCGGAGTTGCTCATAAACCATCTGAGCAACTGACTCTAAGTGGCTTTGCTTGAGCAGGAGAGTTGGACCAGATCGCCTACATTCCCTTTCAACCTTAGCCATTCTGTGATCTCTCCTTTTAGAGCAGAGAGCTCGATACCACTTGGAAAGGAACAAAATCCTGCATCCTGTCAAGACAGCCTTCAATGGCCCTGATGTACCAGCACATCTAGGCTCCTGGGTAAGGTCCTCCAGTGATGAAACCCATCAGAAACACAGGCTGGACAGGGTGAGTAGCTGCCAAGCAGGAGATAGGCAATGCTTCTCCAACACAGCCAGTCAGCTCCAAGAGCCAACTCAATCCAGCCACAGTACATACAGCCACTTCAAAACATGACTATCAAGGGAAGTTTGGAGAAGGGCTTTAAATAACACCCAGGTCAGATGGCACTGGCTAAGAACTATAGGCTCTTAGGCTCCATTCTCCAGGCAGTAATACAGCCTGCACAACTAAAGCACTCACTTGAAAAAGAGCACAGAACCTTCGGCAATCTTTATTCGCAGCAAAGACAACCCACAGGAGCATGGTATGTCTGAGGATCTTTATTTCACAGTTACCAATGGTTAGAAGGCTGAGTTACATAATGTAGCAATCATAAATAGGCAGCAAATCATAGTAACAACGTGGTACTCACTTTGAGTTTAATGACAGGATGTGAGACTGCACAGCTGTGTTCAAGGTACCAAGGCAGCTCCAAAAGCTGGCAATGAAAATGAGATACCACACCTGGAAAAAAACCAAGTGGCTGGACTGGGGTTTAGGAAAAATAAATAATACAGATGATCACATTGATGCCAAGGAAAAAAAGCTCAAACAGTAGCAAGTAAGAATATCTTCAAAGGGGAATCAGTAACACGGGTATGGCCAGAACAGATTGGAGAGAAAAGCTGAACTAGTCATAACTGCAGCTGGACCAACATGCCATGCACTTTTTGTGGTGTGTTAGATGAGTCTAATTTCACCCCTTCCCAACCAGCTCACAGTCCAGCAGTTAGTGATAGCACTGTGTGCAAATACTGTTACTGAACGTGGTTGATCCACAGCTCCCCATCCCTTGTAAGGGACTGATGTTTATCAGAGGTTGGCAAAGCATAAACCACACAATGAAGACAGGTGGAAGCTCCCACCAACCACACAGTATTGCTTGGTGCTCTGCTCATGCATTATTCCCAGACAAGGCTACCAGACATGTGTCTCCAGGTCCATTGACCCTACCCTGAAGAGGACCATGAGGTAAGTGAATCACAGCACTCCTCACAGGCTGACCTGGACTCAACTGGCACACAGAAAACAAACAGGGAGACACTGGAAGTGTTTTAAGGGTTCGGAAGGTCCACAGGGAATTAATATGGCTTGTAGTTCCAGTAACTGGAGAAAACTGAAATCTGGAAAGCAAGAGAGAAAGCAGTTAAGCTCCTGGAATCTCTCAACCTTAGAAGAATGACCTTACGATAAGTGTGAAATGATTGAGTTTTACAGTATTATCTAGCACTGTGCTGCAGAAAGACAGATTTGCTGCTGTTGTCACTGAAGAGGCTTAGAGCACACTGTTACTTGCCAAGGTAGCAGCCAGGTCAGCTGCAGAGCTGAAAGTGAACTTTGTTTTACTGGAAACCAGCTTGCTGGATAGGTCTCCACATCTCCTCCCCAGGACACTGGCATTTCTTAACATCCACCTCACGACTAGCACAAAAACTTTGACCTGTTCCTTTCCATCTAGCTCAGCAAACATCTGCCACGCTACATTCACCCCAGATGGCTGTCTGCTCGCCAGCGACAGCCAGCTCCTAGGCTCCAGAGCGCTGACTCACTGCTTGTTTTCAGTCTGTGTACCAGCTGTACAAAATATCTCGTCAGATTTTTAGGATATCTGAGGTTCCCTCGAAATTCAGAGTTACAAAACAAAGCTCCTTCTCTAAGGCCATTACCTTGTCCTTCAGTTGCTGGCAAAGCTGCAGTGAAACTGTGAAGAAGACAAGGGCATCATTTAACCATGGGACAACGGACTCCATTTTATGGACATGGCTGACTTCATACCGCTGGTTGCCGAACTCACTGGATAGGGTAAAAGAAGAGCACAGCTTCACACACAGCAGCACAGAACACAAAACTGTCCTCCATTCTCACAGAAGGAGTCAGAATGACCTCTTCATTTAAAACAGCACCTGGCAAAGTTACAGAACACAAACTCTCAGTCTACCTCCAGCAGGACTCAGAATTTAGCACAATTCAATAGGGTTCAGGTAGAAACATTATCACTTTCCAGAGAGGGGCACTGCAGGAAATGCAGGAGGCCATACCAACAGTCTGATGTTCTGGTGGCTAATGACTCCAATCTCTTGCCAAACTCGTGACATTCTGTGGGTGAGCTGAATCCCAAAAAGCCTTTCTCACAGTCATTAAAGAAACACTATCGCAGGCAGCTGTGCAATTACAGGTACAGCCACAGCAAATTGCTCAGTTTAGTTTTTCCATTTAAACAATCCGATGAGAGCATCTGATCCATTTGGACCTTACCCTCTGCATCCTCCTATCACTGTTACACAGCCTTGTAGCAACTGTACTTACAACATGGCTCCAGGGTTGTGCAGGATGGATCCTCCAGCAGGCTTGAAGTTCTAAGAGAAGGCAAAGGCAATTAGGATTTTGAGGCAGTAAAATACTTTGAAGACCTATAAGATGTGCAAATCAGTAGCTTGACAAAAAAAAACACCTGCTGTATACATCTGAATACTTTGTTCATATTGAATCCATGCCATTTGATCCCATTTTGCTCCTTCAGAAAAACATTCTACACAGTGGCTGAGTCCAATTTAGCTCCAGATTATACAATCATAGAATAAGTTCCCACTGAACAGAATATCTAGTAGAAGAGCAGAAAACCGATTTTAGGAAAAATATCCTTACAGAGGGACTATATTTCATTAACTGTAAGAGTTTAATTCTGTTTTTATGGGACATCAAGCTGACCCAAGTGTACTATGTAAAGCAGAAAAGTAACCAACAAAACCCCATTCAGAAAACCTAATTTGTGACTTCAGTATAAAATGTAACACAAAGCTATGCCCTTCTAGAACTATGTAAAAATTATCCAACTATATTGCAAGATAAAACACTGGCAAAAATAATTACGACTTTCTCCAGAGCACTGTTATTTTCCTCTTGGCTAAAGAGCCATGCCATGAGCTAGGTTTAGAGCCAGTGTTTTGGCTGTAGTAGACCTACATACAGACACAATACCAGTCACCACGATTTATACATTATCTTATGCTTGTAACACTGCACTCTGTAACAGTGTGATCTCCTCACAGTAGGAGGGAAGGAGAGGTAAATAAACAAGGCTCAAGAAATGGCAGACATCACCTTGGTCGTGCTGGGCTGTAGCACGTGGAGTTGGTAGACAGTCAGGCACAGCTTATTCAGGTTTATATAGAAATTCACAAGGATGTCTGGAGGAAGAGCAGGGCTGAACATTTTCTAGTGAGAAAATAAGTTGTTTTTTTTTAATCAGTGAACAGTCCATTATTTCTAATGCTACAAAATCACTACCTTTTCTAAGCTGTACAACAAGCAGCCCATAGTGTGGGATGTGACAAAAGAAACAGACTGAGCAGCATGCATGTAATGGCTGCTCCTCCTGCTGCAGTTGATCAGATGGTGTGGGCACGAGTGCTGATGCCAAAAGCGGATGGAATAGTATTCATAAGAAGAAATCATCCCTGGACAACCTTCCTGGACAGGGAACACAACTTCTCCCTGACAACCAGAGTCCTCACACCCCAAGGGATACAGAACAGAGAAGAATTAAGAGCTCAGGGTTTGCACTTACTTTCTCTCTCCCCCTTTCTCTCCCTTCCCAGGAGAGGCTTCAGAAATCCATTCCCACCAAAATGCAGAACAATATCCTGACCAATGCACACTACCAAAGTATTTAGACTACCGAAGATTTAGACTACCACATACTTACTGTGAGACCACTGGAGGCAATTTCTGGTAGAGTCAGAGTGGCTGGAGTGGTGAGTCGATTCCGTGCTCTTGAGAGCTGTAACATCACAGCATCCATAAGCTGGAAAATGACAGTACAGTGCTGAGTGGAAAGCCAGGAACAGCTCTTGAGAACGTGCTGCAAAAGGCTGTAGGATTCTGCCAGTGTTACAACCACCCTCTTCCACTCAGAATTCAGGGACTTGGGAAGATGTGGCTCCCACAAGGACTAGCAGACAAAGGAACGTGACTGGATACAGGCTGCTGGAAAAGGAGATGTTGTGGTCTCTTATAAACTCATGGCAACAGGATGACAATTCCCATTTCCTCACAAATATCAATCAATCAGCAACAAATACGAGGTTTTGGCAATGGTTGAAATTGTAAAGCAAGACTCATACAGTGATACAGCACCATGCTTAAAGATGCATAAGTGCTGGGAGGAGATCAGGAAAGGCAAGGCACAGCTGGAGGAGAATTTGGCTAGAGTTGTGAAAACTAACAGGTATACAAGAACAACAAAGAAAGAAAACTTGTTCTACCCCTCCTTGTCTTGACAGAGGTGACACAAGACCAAGTGCAAAGTCCTGAACCCAGGTCAGAGCAATCCCAAACAGGAATGCAGACTAGGCAAGGAGTGCATTGAGAGCAACCCTGTGGAGAAGGGCCTGGCGTTGTTGGTAGACAAAAAAATGGAACTTGAGCTGGTGCTCTGGGGCACCCAAAGAAGAATATGGATCTGGTCCATAGGAGGAAGCTCAGAGGGCTGGAGCACCTCTCCAATGAAGGCAGGCTGAGAGAGTTGAGGCTGTTCAGCCTAAAGAACGCTCCAGGGAGCCCATATAGCAGCTTCCCTGTGCCTAAAGGAGGCCTAGAAGAAAGCTGGAGAGGAACTCTTTATCAAGGAGTGCAGCAATAGCACAAAGGGTAATGGCTTTAAACTAACGGCGGGTAGATCTAGGTTAGATATCCAGGATAAATTCAATGCTATGAAAGTGGCAAGGCACCAGAAGAGGCTGCCAGAGTAGCTGTGCGTACCCCATCCTTGGAGGTGCTATGAGAAATAAGTGTTTAATGACAAAGACTGAAGAGATAACTATTCATTACAAGAACAAGTAGGGAAGATGAGATCAATTACTGATGTCACAGAAGCATCCACAGTTCATCATAAACTCTTCCGAAGAGCAGGTATTCAAGAAAAACAGCAACCCATGTTCCAGTTTCCCTACTGGCCACTTCATGAGTACAAGAAATACTGAATGTCTCCTGACCCATTCATAACCCTATAAGAGCTACAGCAGTATAGAACCAGCTCATTGTGGGTCCAATTCTGCACACCACACCACAGTTCAAAGGCTCTGTTCAGGCAGACTTCCTTTTTCAGGGAAGTGGGAAGCAACATTTGTCTGTTGCAAAGTTACAACTGCTAAAATGAAGGTATTTAAAATCTTGACTAATTTCTCCCCACTCCTTCCACTCAAAATTAAAAAGGATATTGAGAATAAAACTGTATCTTCCCTATCAGTAGCCCTTGTGCATACATATGGCAACTAAAGAAATTCAGCTGAAATGTTTGATACTGTTCTGAGTTCTACTGAGTGAAGCCCAACCTCTGGTCCAGAGAGCATGTCCAGGCTGGGCTGTATCCCACACAGCAGCTGGTCTGTATCAAACAGGTATCGCTAGCAGCAACTGGAGAAGCCATTTTCAAACCATCTGTAAATCCTGTTACCTTTTATTTGCTACAACTGCATTGTTTCTTCTCCTCTCCTCAAGAGCACTGACCTACAGGGAAGAGCATGATTGATCTACTTCTTTAGAGGATAACACAGCCCTGAAACATTATCCAAAGATGCCATGGAGTCTCCTTCTCTGGAGATATTCTAATATTCAGAACCCACCTGGACACTTTCCTGTGCAACCTGCTGTAGAGAACATGTTTTAGATGGGGGTTGGGAGATCTCCAGAAGTCCCATCCAAGAACTGTGATTCTGTGATAATTACATCACCCAAGAGAGGCTCTCTCACAACACCACTGCTGTGCAACAGGCACTGACTGCTCAGATCAGCATTCAGTGTGACTTATAACCTCGTTACTGATGCTAGACTGGTAATAGATTCATATCAAATGAGGTCACACAGACACTCCTTGACACTTCCAGTATGAAGAGACAAGACAGTAATGTGCAATAAGATTCCCCCCCTCCCACCCAAAAAAACAAACAGAGGAAAGAAACATGAGAAACATGCATACTCCAACTCAGCTGGAGTGCTTTTCTCCTCACCTTGAGAACCTCTGAGCCTGTCTTGAAGTGGTAGTTTACATCTCTGTTCATAAGCAGGTAAATTGCTTGGTTAACATGGTTTCTAGCATCCTGGATCTGCAAGGGTACAAATGTAGCAGCATTAAAGAAGCACTCTCTGTAATATACAAAAGAAAACACATTTCCCCATCTCGTTGGGAGTCATCTAAGAAAACGGTGACTTCTTACATGTTAAGGCCATTTTCCTGTTACTACCAGATACTTGCCAACACAAATCTGCCATTGCTGTCCAGATACATTACTATATTGTTCACTGGACATATTAAACAGTGTAATAGCTACACCATGAACTCTCAGTAAAAATACTGCTGCTGTCCCAAAGGAAGAGTGACATCAGACACTCTGATCACAACCATTCAAGCACGAATTCTCACTGCTGACAGCATATGGTAGTTCAGTCTACCATCACGAATAATGATTTCTTCCTTAGAGCTAAAACAAATGACAAATGCCCTGTAGTCACTGGGGGCTGAAGGTTATTTTCAGCCTCAAGAAATGCCATTGTGCTGCTTGTGTGGAACTTAACCAAACACAGGAGACAGCTAGCCCAAATTTCTCTCATGTAAGGCTGCTTGCAGCTGGGAGACAACTATCAGAGCAAGCTCAGTAGGTGTACCCCAGTGTTTTCATGGGTGCAAAGACAAACCAGAGGAGGAGGAATACAGTTCCGGGAAAAAGTGATTTGTATTTAGTTCCAGAGAGCACAAAAGAACTGAGGGGTAACTCAGAAGGAACAATAAATGAAATGAAAGCAGACAAGTCCGCATGAAAATGTGGCTGCTGGGAGATAGATGAAATAAGTTTGGGATATTTGTTGCTTGATACATCTGTGCTACTCCTCAGTACCACCAGTTGCAAGCTCAAATTTGTAGAGGCCTCCCTGGTGTAGATCCAGGCACTGGTTCCTCCTTATCCTGGGCTCAGGGATCAGAGTCTTGCTCTTAAGTAGCACAAAGCATTGGAGGTTACAGAAAGGTAATATTATAAAATCCACTGACAGTTTGTACAGAGATTCTGTAGGCATTTGAACTACGACATCTCTAAAACGCCACCACTTCCAGCCTTTGCATCTCCCAAGTGCTTCTGTGCAAACAACACAGCTCCTGGCAGCACCAACAAACTCAGCAATACCAATAATGCCATCACAGGGACTTGCTTTATTTCTATTTCCCCTTGATTTTGCTCTCATTTCTAGTCAAATTCTGTGCATTTGCTTGTGTTCCTCAAAACCAGACCTAAGCTGCTATTTCTTACCCATGGCTTTACCCCATTTTGCACAGAAAAACAAGACTCCAACTGGCACCACATGCTAAGGGAAATACAACACTTCAAGATCCTCAATTTTAGCCCAGTCAGGACAAAGATCTCCACATAATTACAGTAAATGCTTCTACACTGAAGCATTCCACATCCACATTTCACATCTTAACAACAGTTCAGCATAATTTTTCCAAGTGAATAAAGCTGTCAGCTGGCAGAAGCCCCTCTCAAAGACAGCCACAGAACAGGACAGACTGCGGAGTGTTAGCACCAAAGCTTCGTGTAAAGCACAAACAGTTTATCTACAATCCTGACTGGTTGAAACACAAAGCAAAGCACGGCTCAATTCAGCATCAACAACTCAAGCACACAATTTTCTACATTTTTATAAAGATTTCACTCTGTTGCCCAGTCATTGCAAACTGCACTCCAGGAGCAAATACACCAACAACGTAGAAACATCCAAGCCATGGCACAGGAAGGTACACAGCATACACCCTTCTTCAACCTTCAGCTATGACAAGTAACTGTGGGAAACCACACTTTCAAGACCAGGCTCTAGATGAGGTTCTGAAATCAAGTATCTCTCAGTAAAATGGGGTAAGAGATTCAGTACTGAAATCCTTAACTGAGGGAACTCAGCTATGCTACAAGGGCACAGTGCAGCGACAGCTGTTCTTAGCATTAAAAAATGCTTCTGTAAGACACTGAAAGCAAGTGACTGAACCAGCTCAAAACCTTTGAAGCTGCTCTCTGTCCTGCTTGCCTGGCCTTTAGATCCAGTTACATGCTGCACATACACTCTAAACACTCCTTTTAAAGGATTATGAGCTCTGTATAAACAGCCTTCAGATTGGTGGTGTTTCAGGAACAAGCAGAATTCACTTCTTGCTTTCCTAGCACCATAATTCAATTTAAACGTACGTTTCCTCCCTTAGCTTTTACCACAACTTAGGATGGAATAGTCCTTACTGAAAGAAATGAGGCAGCAGATGCTGCAGAGGGGTAAACTTACAAAGTGAATAGTACCTGCTGCAGTTTCCACTGCTTGTCTTCCCGGAATGCAAAATGCAGGAGCTGATTACTTCTGGGCATTTTCAAATTAAGGTCCTTGAAGAAAAAAGCCAACATATCAGAGCAAGCAATCCCCACACGCAGAACATAGAGGGTGCCAATCCATTCTGCCTCTCACACCATCTTGGCAAGCTGCTAAAAGCCATTCCACCATGGTCAGAACATCAGTCCTTTTCCAAGAAGGTGTTAAAACCACAGATAAGCTGAAGGGAATTTAGCATATCAAGAACCAGGCAGGAAGCACCATCTCATCTCCAAAGTCTTTTCTCAAGAGAGCTTCAAATTACAACAATGCAAGTAGTAAAGGCAGAGAATCCCCATAAAAGCTGACTGCACCATAGGAATTTTAGTACCATCTGGTATGACTACCAACATAACCTCCATCAATTATGCTTCTTTCTTGCAGCCAAAGAGGTAAAACTTTTGCAAAAAGTCCAAGTCTAAGGGTCTATATGGTCTAAACTACAACCAAAGATATTTCTTATCCACTGCCAGTTCAAATGGCATCAAGAGTGCAGTGGTATGCCATGGAGGGGGAGCACTCAAAATGCTGGATCTTGAAAAATTTCAACAGTCCTTGAAACATTAAGGATTTAAGGCCTATTAAGGAAGACAAGAAATACTTATTGATCACTTTCAAAGCATAGCAACAAAGACCTCTCCCACATCTTTTTATGGTACAAAGTACGGATATACTCACAGCTTGACACAAGGCATCTCCTTGCAGTGTCAACACACCTTTTACCTGGTCCATGCTGAAATGAAAAGAATGAGAAGAAAATCTGGGTAACGCAGGTCATAGGAGACAACAGACACCCACACACACTGCCAGCAAGCACTGTTCCTCCCCAGGCCATGCAGCCAGCCACGCTCCCCTCCCTCTGGGTGTCAGGTGGACTCTACAAACACATCCAAATCCCTAGTTCTTGGTGTTCTGCCATACACTGTGCACCACCACACCCTGTCTGCCCTACCTACCATCACGTTCTGTTCCAAACAGGGTTTATTTCATGTGTCACCTATCAACACTTTGGCTGCTGTTACAAACAAAAAAAGCATACCCCGTGCCCGTTCAAAGGTCCTGCAAGATGGCTCACACCCCCAGCAAACAGTGGGGGAGGGCTGAGGTGCCTGGGCTGTAAAACTCACTTTCTCCATACCTTACATAGTAAGGTGCTTCAGATTTGCACTTTCTAAGATCCACCTTGGGAAAACGAGGAATAAAAGCTAGGCTCATTTTAATGCTGTAAGATTTGAAGACTGTGATTTTCAAAAACAAGACAGGAATGCTGCACCATTCTTCGGTGCTCGCCATGCTGACTCTAAGCAGCAAGGCACTCTGCTATGCCCATGGCTTGTAACCCTGTCAAGGCACAGACATTCAGACAGAGGACTATGCTGTAGATCAAAAAATGGACAGCTATTTCAGAGCTACACTCCTGAAGGACCACATACAAAGCTCTGTTTGTTCTGTGTCAAGGAGATTTAGCATTGTTATCTTAGGGAGATTACAACAATGCTTAAGATTTATCCAAGGTCAGTCAGAGCAGGTCTTGTAGGTTAAGCTCACAGATCCCAGAATCAAATGTCCCTTGGCAAGAACTGCTGACAGCAGTGCACAGATGCAGTACACCAGCACGTGGTCAGGGATCAATGACTGTATTACAGAGACAGTAAGAAGCTGCAAAAGTCCAGTCAGAACAGCCCCTGAAACATGAATACAGACAAACTGCTGAAGTAACCTGCCGTAAGAATTTGTTTTTCCATAAGGCAAAATCCGATATGGAATGAGGCCCCTTTACTTCAGCAGTGCCACGGGAACCGTTCCCAAAGACATCTGGGAGGCAGCATTCCTTCACCACCAAAGCACAGAAAATGGCCCCACAAGGGGGGAATCACGACCCCAGCAGCAACACCACTTACCCTGCCACACTTAGCACGAAGCTCTCCTGCTTGGCTGCTCCTTCCGAGCCCCCCGCTGGCAGGGCGAACCTGTGGGAGGCCTCCTGCCCCAGAGAGAGAGCAGTGAGTGCTGGAGCCCCCAGGCCTGGCACGCCTCAGCCTGGGCACAGGGAGAAGCAGAACAATGCCAACAAGAGGCCTGGAGCCGTGCAGTCACTTCTGTGAGCCTCCAGCACCCTGCCCAGCGATCACAAGAGAACAGAGACATCCCCTGACTCTTGTATGGGCACCAGCATGCCACGGCTCACCCCAGAGTCACAACAGAGCAGAGCTGTCCACTGTCAGAGAGCCACTTCATGCAGCTTCACAGTCATGCCTGCAGGGCTCTCCCACAGCACCCCCAAGGATCAGCCCTTCTGACTGGTTATACTGGCCACTGACTGTCCTGCAGCCATACCTCATCTTTAAAACTAAGACATTCTTCAAAAGCAGTACAATATATACAGAAACTGGAGGTCATCTTCACCCCTATTGGGCCATATGCCACGTCAAAGCTACAATCCTTCCTCCTTGGGCATCTTCCTCCAATCATCCCCTATATTTGTCCCTGCTCTTGCACCACCCACTACCCCCACCTGAGCAGGTGATGCAGAGAAGTGGTATGTTGGGGGAAAAGTGGGCTCAAATGGGATGGGGGGGGGAGGGCCTGTGTGCAAGTTACTGCATGAGCAGAAGCTTGCTAGCTGAAGGTTAGCATACTGCTTCCTGCCCTCACATGGCAGATTTATTGGAAGATTCAGATTCTCTGTTCTGGAAACATTCATGCCCCAAAAATAGCCTGGGACACACGCCTGGCTGCTTCCACACGTCCTTCCAGAGCATGAAGCATAGAGGATGCTCCATGTCAAGAATGGATCATCCTCAGAGAGCACAGCTTCACTGCAAGTGTTCAAAACCAGACAGCTGGCAAACCCTTGGGACAGCACAATAAACAGCTGATGGCTCTTTCTGTACACTCCCTACTGAGACTTCTTCTCACCGCAAACAGCAAACAGGCAAATTCTCAGCACAGAGGTGCATGAAACACATTGCCCTTACCTTCAAAATATCCTGCAGCTGTTTCAGAACAGCATGGACCTCTTCCTGTAACAGCCATTTAAATTCTTCTTCCTACATTGCGGAAAGACAGCAGCAGAAGCATTAGAACTATTTGCCAAACACTAGAAATAAATGTAACTGACATAAGAAAATGATTTAAGCTGTAAATAGAATGCAGTGTGTGTTATCTTTGCATCATGTTATTAGGAGAAGAAAGATCATTTTTCTGCTGGATGTGTTCAGAGGCCTTGTGGCCTTGTTCTCTGCTCCATCCCAGACAAGTCAATTCTCCACATTCCCGCCCTGACTTAAATAAAACAGAATTTGCACAAATCACTGCACCAATAATCACACCACTAAGAATCACAGAATCAAGGTCAGAAAAGACCTCCAAGCTCATCCCGTCCCACCATCCTCCAACACTGCACACCGTGTCAGTCACTGCCACATCCCCAGTTCTTCAACACCTCCATGCACGGTGACTGCAGTGACCCCCAGCTCCCCGTGCAGCCCATCGCAGTGCCTCAGCACCCCTTCTGAGAAGCTTTGCCTGTTCTCCAACCTGAACTCCCTCAGGTGCAACCCGTGGCTGCTCCCTCTCATCCTACGGCCATTACACGATACTGGCAGGCTGAGAGATTTGGGGCCGTCCAGCCTGGAGAACGCTCCATGGAGCTTTCCTGTGCCTAAAGGAGGCCTAAAAGAAAGCTGAGAGAGACTCTTTATCAAGGAGTGCAGCGATAACACAGGGGCACAACGGACTCAGGACTCCGTGCCGTCGGAGCGGGCACCTCCGCCTCTGCAGCGACCTCTGTCCTCGGGGTCCTCGAGGGCAGGGACCCCCAGCAGCCACCCCGGCAGCTCGGACACGCGCACGGCAGCGGCTCTCACGCGGGATTGTACCGCGCCCGCCCAGGGGCAGCTCGGCCCCGTTAAAGCGCTTCGAAGGGGGCGCCGCCGGGGCAGGACGGGAAGGGACGAAGCCCCGCGGCTTTACCCGCGGTGCCGCCCCGCCGCCGGTGCATTCGGTCATCACGGCGGCTCCGAGCCCCCGCCCGCACTCACCAGCACCACTCGCTCCGCCGAGCTCACCATGGCCGCCGCCATCCTAGCACCAGCCCCGCCCCAGTCTCCCCCATTGGCTGTCTACCCCGCCTCCAGCCCTGCCCACGCCACGCTCTATTGGCTGTCGATCAGCGTCCACCTCCGCCCCACACCCCCTATTGGCTATCGCCCCGCAAGGAACACCGCTTCCTCCCTCCCCTATTGGCTGCCATCACGCGCCCAGCTCCTTTCCTCCCTTATTGGACTGAGGCGCGGCGGTGACGCGGGAAGAAGGGCGGGGCGGGGCCATGGCGCCCGCAGGGCTGTGCTGTCCTGCAGCCGCCTCACAGCATTACGGACGGGAGCAGCGCTCCCCCTCCTTCAACGCTGACGTAGCAGTGAGATAGCCTGCAGAAACGGCCACAACAACGTCGTGTTACCAAGAAAGGTTTTATTCTTTTTGCCAGTAGCTTTGTTAATTGCACAAAAAATCTTTTTGATTTGCCATTTAAACATCTTCACACATCCTATTCTGAATGACAAATGTTAATTAAAAACAAGGCAAAAAATAAAAATTCACAACCTTAATTAACGATAGGATCTATCATTGAGAAGAAAAGAAACTGCTTTTCTTACAAGCTTCTCACAAGTGTCACATTGTCTCTTTAAAAAGGAGGGAGTCAAAAAAACGCAATTTGCTAAAACAAATCATCGTAAAAAGGAACTTTACAGAATTGTCAACAATATTAAGACAACACTGACTAGCCAGTTTTATCAGAGCATCTCTCAATCCACAGCTCCCCCCTCCCCGGACCTCAGGCCTAGGAACAGAGCAAGACCCACCTTTGGAGGCGACAGACATAAATAAAAGAACCCAAGCGAAGCTGACGGTCAGCCTCACGCAGCATCGGCCAACAGCCCACCTTCCACCATTTAACCCCTCTTCCTTTCTCTGCATCCACTCCCGAGCTCCCTCCCCCACTCCCAGCCCCCCGCAGAGCCTGCGCCCGCCTCCCCACCACAAAGGCAGCCAGAGGCTGCAGGAACAGCTGGCAGCACCCACAGGAAGAACCACCTCTGCTCTGAGAAAGGCAGCATTTCTGGGAAATGAGACCTGCAGCTCCGAGGCGCCTTGGGATCCCTCTCACACGGATGGCTCTCTGAATTCACTTTGCAATGCACGTCGTGAGACTTGAGAGCTCCTCTTGCATTCCCACAGTTAGCAGAAGCACCGTGGAGTAAAAAGAGATGATAACACCCCCTCCTTGACGACACCCACTCCGACCCATTCTTCAATATACTCCAAGAGACTGCTGCACTGACCTGCAACAGTTCTGTGCTCAATGGGTCTGGGACAGCACCTCCCATTCCCTTATTTCCCAAACACACCTTAAGCTGCAAGACACGTGGGCTTATCCCCTGCCTACAAAACACAGTTATCCGCAGATGCCCTGAATACGTGATTTCCTAACTGCAGTGTTTTTAATCAAGGTCTGCTGATGCTAACAGCTCTGTGAGATGGGAAATGTGTAAAGGTCGGAAGCAGGCCGATGGGCGCTTTTCCTGGGTATTTATATGTGCCTTTAATATGAATATCTACATGCAGGATGACAGCTGTATTGCCAAAGAAACATGTATGCATAACTAATACTGCTCAGAGATACCACTGACAAATGGGCAAAGAAATGCCTAACAGATCTTTTACTAGATGTTTGCCACAGGACACAATGCGTAACACAGTATTAGCCCACATGTAAGAGTGACTGCAGCAGGAGAAATATTCACCCAAGTAACATTTATAGCATTAGATGTTAGATGTCACATCTCACAACAAAGAACCTGATAACTTCCTCTGTTTCTTAACAAGGTGCTCCTGAACGATATACACTTGCTGCAGAGAGCAGGATCGGTAAGAAATCCTAAGCCACAGGAAAATTTCCATAAATAGCCATTAAGTTCCTAGAAAAATAAGATGGTGAGAGGGGCAGACCTCAAGGATTTAGAGCAGCGTGGTCTAACTTTAATTTGCTTCCTTTCCTTTCAGAATCCCAGTCGAAGGGAGGAGATTGTGCCACTGTGCAGCAACTTTGACTAATAACATTTCTTACTGGCATTTTACTAACTCTCGAATCTAAAATGGAAGAATCCTCCTAAAAGGCTAACACTGAGAGGTTAAAAATAAACGAACACGCGCTGTGCATTTTTTTACAGACAAGCATCCTTTGGACTCTGGGTTGTTCTGCTACCAATGGAGATCATCTCTGCTCTTCAGCTTTGGCCTCTGCAGTTCAAGTCCCACATGTTTAGACTACAGCTCAGCAGCAGTATTAGCCTCCCATTATATCCACCAGTCTTCCTAGAAGTTGGTACCTGGCCACAAGCAGAGTCACAAGTACAGGGAATATTCTCATGCTGTGCTAGTGCTGTACTCACAGTAGTAACACTAAGAATACTTGTGGAAAGTTTGACACGTATAAAGATCACTAATCATTACACAAAATATCCCTGTGAGGTAGGTAATTATCCCCCACCTTTGAAGATGGGCAATCAGGTTAACAGATAAAATGACCATGAAAAGGCCAGAGATAGCACGGGAAGGAGCTCAGGAGCATCCATCTCTTGGCACCATGATCATTCCCCTCACACCTTTCAGACTCATCACTCTGCTTGTGACTCTGCTACAATCCAAGACGCCTTTGTAATTATTGACTCTAGGGTAAAAAAAGAAAGCAAATAGTAAAGCAACACAAACTAAGGCCAGGAGCAACCCCCTAAAGTTTGTTCCTTCACCAAATTAAACACCTCTGGCTAAGTTTTAAGCTGAATGTTTCTCTTGCAGCTTTTATGCAAATCTGTGTGAAGCTCCCATGCTGTTTGTGGGGTGGGCAGCTGCCATTAGCCTTTTAGGAGGCCACACTTACCTACACTGGTATTCTCCCATTTTCAGTAAGGTTTGTGTTCCCTATGCTAGAGTTGTCTGTACAGGGGAAGACTTGGATGCAATCTGTTCTCAACAATATGAGGAATTCCTCCATCAAGGTGCTGGGGAGGTGGAAGTTTAAAAAGAAACAGAATCAAGACAGTGTTGCATGCAAACCCATTACCTTCTGGAACTGTCATTCTCCTCCACGGGAGGTGCTTTGTTCTCAAACAGTGGGTGACAAACAGGAATGCTCCTCACCTTACTTGGGACCAAGGACTTTACAGATATTCACAGGTAGATGGGATGTAGTCACCTGTTCCCCTTGATGCAAAAAGTCCAACACACGCATTATTTCACAGCAAAGGAGAAAGGGGATCGTTAGAAACAGCATCTTGGACAAGCATACAAAGAAGAAAATAAAAGCAGCCAAGCAGCAGATTTCTGGCAGAGTTGCCTCAGAGCTTCTGAACAAGCCGCCACTGTTCTGTTCCATGACTGTCAGTGCATGGCATGGATTTTCTAATTAGACTGCAACAATCCGAGCCCCCTCCTCCCCCCCTTCTGCCACCAGGGGAAGGCCGACCGCAGCAGCTGCCTCCATGGCAGATCTCAAAGTCTGTGTATAAAAGGAAATGGAGAGACAGAGATGGACTGGTCCAGAGTTAAAACCCAGTATCATAATAATATTAATCAATAATCATAGTATTAACAGTAAGAATGGTGCAGCCTAGTGGATGTAGGCCCTGTACACTGCAGACATGTCGTTGTCTGATTGGTCCAACGCTTTTGCTCGTTTATAGACCTACAGAAGAGAAATAGAAAAGGATCAGTGCCTGCTCTTACAGAAAGCCTTTCCGTACTTTCCTTTCCTGATCACTACAAAACAGAAAACTGCAGTGCTTCAAGTAAATACAGCAGCACAGATCAGAACACTCCAGGTTTTCTTTAGGTCATCTGTTTTCACTGATGTAACACTTTAAGAGCTTCTACCATCAAATGAAATTAAATTCCATCCCACTCAGAATATATTTCAATTGCTGTTCCTTTCTCTCAGACAGCACATAACTCTCAGATTTTGTCCCTTGGTGACAAACAGCTCTAACTCTGCCTACTGAACAAACACTGAGTAACAGCACTCACCTCGTTGGCAGCAGCTGCCATAGGAGTTGGATGGTTGACAGAATCACCCAGTGCAATAGCTAATCTAAGATCCTTCTGTATGTATTTCAGGTAAAAATCAGGTTTAAAGTTTCCTTGCAAGATATCTGTTGAGAGGAATGCAAGCAAAAAATAAGCATGACAAAAGTAAATCAAGCCTATCACACTGCAAGGTCGTGCAATTCAACACCTAACTTCCCTTTCCCATGGTGATCACCAGGAACACTGCTTTTAGCTCCTCTTTTTCTCTGCTTTGTATCCTCATCCCACCACAGCAGATAATATCACTTCTGCCCACTGACAAAGCGAGCTCAGATTTCTAAGCAGCTTGCCCTCCTCTTCACTTATTACCCCATCCCAATGAAATCATCACTGTCAACTCAAGACCTGAGCATGCTGTAGACAATGCACAGCATGAGATGTATTCTCAGAGCTTCTGTCTATAAAGGTTAATGAATAAAACTCAGCTGTTCATTTTCAGAATGCTTAAAGCACTCAGAACCCTAGGCTGATGAAGCTGGGATGATTTCCTTCTTTCCATCATTAACTGAAACTGACAGACTGTGACAAACATCCTATAATAAAACAACAAAGAGAACTTTACTTTGGCACTTCTGGTCCAGGAAGATGCTGGCAAGTTGTCCCTGATTGAGGATATCCAGAAGGGTCTGTTGGGACTGACCAGTCACTTGAGCCAAAGTCAGTCCTTCTGCTATCGTAGCCATGAAGCTGCCTTGGACCATGTTCACAATCAGCATCATCTTGGCAGCATTGCCTACTTCACCTGGAACAAAACACAGCACTGAAAATTCCTCCAGAACAGATGCAGCAGCCTTGCTCCCCCACCCCACACAGTGTTAACACTACTACACTTTCCATACTGATCCCAAACACTTCACACCTTCTCCTTACAGGCTCTGGAAAACTTAGCTGTTTCCCACGCACTTGAACAACGGGAGAAATTAAAGTATCATTTAAAAATGAAAAGCACCACAGATTCTCCAAAATGAGACAATGTTCAAAAAAGAAAACTTAGTCTGAAGGCTCTGAAGCTGGCAGAATTCCAGAGGAGCGGGCTGGTTTCCCATGCTGCCTGTGGAGACAGAAAGCAGCCAGTCCCTCTTGTCAGCAGCCTACAGAGATGATACATATGCCTCTCAGACTCCCTCCTGAATATCCCAGTCCTTGCACTGACTAAGAATCTGCTATCAGGCCCTCGGTGTGTCAGTTACCTAGAAAAAAAGAGGTCTTCCCCATCGCTTGGAAACAGCTACTGCAGTCCTCATATAAACCCCTGTCACCAGCTGCCAGGATCACAAGCATCCCATCATTTGATAGCTGCTGATTTCCTGAGACTGGTGCTTCCAAAAAGCGACCACCCCGGGACACTATCACCTGGAAAAATAGTATCTCTGGTTAGCAGTGCACAAACAGCAGGCATTGAGCACTGTCTGAGGACAGAATTTTAAAGCACAAACAGCTTAGACACAATAACAGGAGAGGGAAGCACTGCAATACATCTAGCATGATGCACGACACAATGAAAGGTGTGCCTGAGCACAAAAGTTGCCTTCATTCTCAGCAACGCTTCTTATCTTAATGGTGAATATTTTCAGCAGCTGAGCTTATGTGCTTCTGCCATGGCATCCTGCAACGGCCAAGAAACAGTGCTTCGTGTACAGCATAGCACTCTCAGATTATTTGCTTTGTATTTAACCCCTCTTCCCCAAAGACGAAAGGCCTCTGACAGAACCCCCTGGACAGACATTTACTAATGTGTGTGATTATGCACTTTCCAAATTCCTGTGTTATGCATTACTACAGCATCTCTGCTTAAAACTTGACCAATGCTATCTTCCTTTCTTTCTGCAATAAAACACACTCATTTAAGGGCTGAGGATAATCATCAAGACGTCTAGGAAGAAATAAAAAATACCTTGCCAGAAGTAAATCAAAACACTTCTACGTCAATCCTCCCTTTAAAAATTTTTAGAGTGAAATATGAAGGCACTTTTTCCCCATAACCAGGGCACTTAAAATAAGATTATTATCAGTTTAAGGACACCTACACATCCAGACTGCATTCCTCCTCCAGTTTGCTACAGAATACCAGATCTGTACCAAATCTATACTAAGTAAATACTTCCATAGGGCTAAAAACTCAGCAGGCAGTTCACATTGGTGCCACCTGACAGCCCTGACAACTCCAGAGGCTTTGCTGCTGTTGTAGAGTACATCTTACCCAGCTCTGTTCACTGGTCAAGATGTGACAATTCATTCTGCCTCACCTGATTGAGACTTGAGTCTCCTCTAGAAGAAGTCAAGAAATCTTACAAAACATCTGTATCATCAATAGCTTAAAGCCTGAAACAAGTATTGCAGTAATGCTGCTGAGTCACAAGTGTTGTAGGAGCAGCTGATTACCTGGGCCAATTCTGTGACTGTATCTGCATCCACAGTGGACATATCCACATAGCACTTCCCTGGTCGAATGCCCTGCAACACTCCACTCGGACCAAGCACCAGCTGTGAGGAACAGAAGAGCGGTAAAGCAATAGGGTGTCTGCAAAGAAACTCAAACCCTCCAAGTCCAAGAAAGCCTGGCACTGCAGTGGCAGTCTTCTAAAACGATATCAAAACCCAACCCCCATGGATTATCTTTCTGCCAGTAAAAGGGAGGGAGGTAAGTATGACTTTGTTGGGAAACAATGTGACTTATTTGTCCTGCCCAGCACCTGCAATAACCCAGGCTACCTTCACCAGTAGGAATCAGAACTAGCGCTCAGCGGTGGAGGAAGAACAAGAGCTAATCCTTACATCCTTTGCTGCTTTTGGATCTGATACACAGGCAAAGGTGATGTCACAGGTGGAGACAACTTCAGCAGGGGTTCTTCCCAGCCGTGCCCCTTCCTGGATGAACAAATCACACTGCAAAAGTCACAAATTGAAACGTAAGTAAAATTAAGTACAAACCAAATGGGTTCCCTAGCATTTTGATGAAACAAACTTTACTGCCAGACTCAGCATGAGTCAAGTGTGTTAATTATTCAGTAAATTCAGGTTGGGTTTTGTTGGTTCATCTCCTACACCCAAGGGGCTCCTCTGCAGCTTTCCTGAACCCTCAAGAGAAGAGCTTCAAAACAAATGCACAAGAGAGAAGGCTTAGGTGATAAATTGTAAGAGATTGAATGTTGCAGTTTTTAGGAGAGAGCGCAAAAGAACTGGTAAACAGAACCAGTTGCTGAACAGTAAACAGGATATGCGCAGCTGAGACTGACGCAGGCTTTAAAGGGCTGCTGTTTCAAATTCTTAGTTCCTTCCCACCCTACCCCTTGTTTTGTAGTTAGAAAACATCCTTAAAAAACCCTTTGCTATTTTACAATACAGTTGACACATGCATGTTTTCTCCTCCACTACAGTTGCTAGAACACAACTGTGTAGCCATTTAGCTCCACTTCAACACTGAAAAGGAATATTCTTAACCTGGTCTCATGTCATGACACAGCATGTTTGCCACACAACCTTCAGCCACTGCAAACAGCACAATGGATGTGTAGATGAAGCTGTGGTCAAGAGGAGAATCTCACCACACCACTCCTGGGCTCAACTTCCCAACATATGGTCCTTTTGTCAAGCTCCAAAACACAATTACTTAGCTACCTGAATCAGGAATATGCCCAGGGAGAACTTTATGTTGCAGTCCTCAACAGGGACACAAAGCTGCAGCTTCTAACATCAAAACAGCAACACGGTAGGAACCATTCACAGCTTCTAGTATGAAGTGGCCACAAGCACTCAGGAAATAATAATAAAACAAGGCGGCAAACATACCTGTGTTTCTTGAGCATCCTCTCCCAGGCACCAGCGACTGGTGATCAGAGGTAGTAGGAACATGTTTAAAAAAGGAAAGTACTGTCTATATCTAAGGTACATGCCTACCTTCTCAGCAGTCCGGTTCCAGACAGTGACAGTATGACCCATCTTCAGTAAGTTGGAGACGATGCCACTTCCCATCAGACCAAGTCCCAGAAATCCTATCCTAAAGGGAAGGGAGAAGCATTAATGCAAGGAAGGGATTATGTAACAGATAAGAAATTGTTGTCAGCTTCCCTTGATCCTGGAAGCGATCAAGAGCAAAACCTGGAACACAACCAGCAAAAACCAGACTACAACACAGCCACAGCCAGAACAGGACTTCCAAATTGGGAAGACACTGTGCTTTAACAGCAAGCCAGTGTTTGTTTTGCATACTAAGCATCGCCAACGATTTCCTCTAGAAAGACTTAAGTCTGCTTCAGAAAAGTAGCTGAATGCTAAAGGTTGAGGGGCTGTTGGTTCTTCATTAGTTTTCTTTTGATTAAATTTGCTGCTCTTGTACTTTCCATTACTAGCCATTGCTGTACTGAAGAAAAAGAGGTCAACTGCATATCAGCAGGTGCTTCTCTAATTTGCTTTCTGATTTTTGAACCAAGTCATGCATACAATGACTTGTTTATACTACTGAATGATACATTACTACTTTTACTTCAGTAAAACTCGGAAAGAACTACTGTACTATGCATCACACACAGACCAAAGGCCTAACACCTCTCCACAGCTGCAATTCAACAAAAAAAATAGTAGTAGTCCTGTACAGGTCAACATGAGAATAATCCCAGGTAACTGCTGCCTTCCTTCTCCTAAGATGGGGAGAACTTTGCTCCCCTCATTTCAAGAAAAAGACAACAAAACTAACAAGTTTCATCTCCATAATTACCTGTAATTGGAACTCTCTGGCAGTCTCTGCTGCAGCAAGCTTCATACCCAGCCACAATCTCAGTAGGAATTTCTGAATCGTTCACTTACATGCCTGATGTAACCTCAGCCTCACAATCCCCAAAAGGTAATTCTTCATAACTAACCATGCTACATTGCACTACAGCTTTCTCAAGTCACCTCTACTCTCCCAGCCATTATTTTTTTTTGTTAGAGCAGACTAACTCAGATCACGAGTCACCACAGGCTCCTTCAACAGCTTAATGTCCATCTATTTACAAAGCTCTGAAACAGACCTTCTCTTTCTCCCTCTCCCAACCCAGCTCTGTGCCATGCTTTCCTGAGAGACTATTTTACCTGAACAGCTTCATCGTTATTTTGGTTCCCCCTGAGTACAGCTGAGAATTGATATCCCATGAGAAATGACCCAACGGCAAACAGCAAACAGCAAGGCCGAGTGCAATTTGAACACAGCGGAAGTTACAGAGTGAAACAGGAAGCTCGAGTGAGGCTCGTCTCGCTCCAGAAAGGAGAACGGGGACGTTAGAAGAAACCAGAAAGCTCACGTGCTGCATAGCAAAGCTCCTGTGCTGGGAGCCTCCCTCTTCCGCTCGCCTTCTATGCGCTCAGGGCAGCAATAACACGGCCCTAGTCAACTGCCATGCACCACTGGAGAAAGATATCCTTTTATCGTCCTGCCCCACATGGCATTCAGAAAGACTGCTTCTTCATGTTCTGCAACGTGCCCTGCAGGAAAAGGGCAACTGCAGGAGAGCACCGAGATGCAAGTACATCCAGGGCAGACCTTGTTCTCCTGTTTTGCTTTTAGCTGCCTCCCTCCCACCTCCACCCAAATGAGTGTTTCACACAAGGACAGAGGAGATCTCTAGAGAGAAATGTTAGGTTTATTTATTCTCAGTGACAAGCTGGATAATGGCTGCATGTATGAGATGGAAAGGAGAAAAAGAAGGGAAATGGCTGAAGTGCGTTGGAGATCTTACTTTTTGTCTGTAGGTGTGATACTGCCATTGACTGCCGTGCTGTCTGCTGCCTGGATGGAGGTGGATCCTGTTTCCTGAAGAAAGAACAAAAAGGACCATACAGCTCTGGAGGTACTGCCAGTCCTCGTGATAATACAGAAAATCCATCAAAGCAAACATCTGTCTCACCTCTTCACAAACCTTCAGCTTCTTTGTGATGGCTTGATAGCAGACAGCTGGCTGTACGGATAAAACAAAGCATTCAGGGGAAGGACAGTGCTGATCTGCTGTGCTGAGCAAACAGACCGTATCCTCGCTACAAAGAAAACAGGCAGCTCACCCACACACCATCTGCAGCACAGGAAAGCTCTCAGGCTTCCCTCAACCAGAGAAAATAAAACCCTATTGTAACATACCGAGTTCCTCCCTTCCTACCCTACTCCAACAATTCAGACTGTTTTCTGATGCAGGGACTACAAAATCCTTTCTGTAGCTCACATGGCAGGCACTCCAGCGATGAGGATACAGCATATCCCCACTCTCACATCTGAATCAAAGAACACAGATCTCTACAGCCTGCTGCAGAGCTCCATACCGGTGCTCATTATGTCACTGGAGCTGCTGAGGCAAAGCGTTTTTGTTAACCTAAGGCAGCACATGGCTTACAACAGTGTGGTGAAGGCTGCTCCTCCTCAGGCTGCTTATTCTGAGCTGCTCTTAATCTGTCTCTGCACAGATCCTCAGCCGGATATGAACTGTTTTTCATTCAATTTGATATTTTGTTTTCCTCCTGACATTCACAGGCTGAATATAAAATCCTGCATGGTTTCTGACTCTAAAGTTGGCTACATTTTACATGGAGCTTTTCTAGTCAGGGACAGTTTCCTTGCCATATTCAGTTAATTAACAAATTAATAGAGATGAAGAAATTGGACGGATAACCGTCAAACAAAGAACAGGGCTGCAATTAGTAAAACATCACCTTCTAGCCCTCATATTTAATCTGCAGAATTTAACAGAACAAGTCTGCCGAATCCTGGTGCCAGGTCATCTTTGATATCTAGAACTATTTGTTGTCCTCACTGCCAAATCACCCTAAACCTAAATGCCGGGAAGTAACCAAATGGTCAGATAGCACATGAGAGCCTCATTGCTACTAGGCCCCAAGGAACGCAATTTCAGAGCTGGTTATGCATCTCCTTGTATTTAGACCTTCATCCCAGCAAAGGGCAGGATGCCAAGCTAGAGCAATCAGCAGAATGATCCTGTCTGCCCAATCCTCACCTTCTCCGTCTGGCTCAGCAGGAAGTGATGAAAGTGTGGGTCACTGTCCTTCACAGGCTACAGAGAAAAAGTACAGACTCAGAAACATTCCCAGAGCGTCACCGAGCAACCACATCACTATTCCCTGTTCTCCCGAGCAGCACAGTAATAACTTCAGGTGGGAAATATTTAATGCGTGACAGCTGGACCAAGCAGTTTGTTTCAATATAGCAGTTCATGTTGTGTTTCATTTGCAAAAGCAAAGCCATTCAAGTTAAATCCCTTATTTCTCAATTTCTGCAGGAAAATCAAAACGAAACTATCAGCAGGATTAACAAGGGAAGAAGTAGCCTCTCCTTATCTGTAGTCCCAGATCCCACCTCCTTCTCCTAATGAAATAAAAACACTTTCCAGCTTCCAAGGAATTCCTTAAAACATACTCATGGTGGGTAGTGGCTGAACATTAATCTTAGCAGTCACGTGATGGGCACCTGGAGCATTCATCTCTCCAATGAACACTCTAAGCACTAGCCTAGAGTTGCACTCTTCTTACTCTGTTTGATCATTTAATTATTTAAGTACAAAATGAAAGCTGATTATGAAGGAAACTGAAGTAAACCATCCAATATCACATTATGCAGACACAGAGAGCCTATCCAAGTCTTCTCTTCCAGTTCTGCAAAGCCAGTCACAGAAATAGTTTTGAAATCAGAAGTGCAAAAACACATGTAGCACAGTTAGGTGTGAATTTGCAGACTGCTCCGTAAGGACAAAAATCTCACTTTCCAACATACTTCCTAGCTGCCCAAAGGTATTGCCCAGCTTTGTTATACCACAGAATGACAAAGAAAGCACCTTAAACAGAAGAGAGAACTCCACCATTTCAAATTGGAAACAAAAGGTTCTACATCATCTTCAGCTAGGAACTAAGTTTGCAGAACCATGCTGTAAAGCCAGCCCAGGGTTTCTCACCTCACTGACGCTTGGTGGCCATTTAAATCCAGCCACTGTTCCAGTCATCACTCTTTTCACTGTACTTGACTCTGGAATTGTGAGATCCTGAGAAGATACAAAGGAGATCAGGAAAGAGCTTACAAACTGACTAAGTGGCTGGTAACAGCAAAATGATTGCAAGAGCACACACACAGTTTTGAAAAGCACTATGCATGCCTTTCCACAAGCGGTCATATTTCAAGCACGAGGTGTATTATCAACACAGGTGATGCAAAGTGAAAAAAAAAAAAAAAAAACAAGAACAAAAAAACCAAGAACTGTCAACAACAAAATTCAATTCAACCAGTTACATACGAAGAACGGTTTTTCCAGAAGCTGTAACAGGAATTATCACACTTGTGTAATCATGCAATGAGCAGAGAAACAAATGAACACACTTGATCCAGCATTTCCCTCTGGTGGATGCAAAAATCTGAACAAATGGGTAAAGAACATCAATGCAGTCAGACAAGGTTTGAGCTGTTCCTCATCCTCCACTGTTGTTAAAAAAAAAAAAAGGCAGCAGCCTACCTGTTAGCAGGAAAACCTTCTAAGTGTGCACCTCATACAGTCACACCTGCTGTAGTTTCCAGAATGCACGAAACTGGAAATCATACATGGACTGTTCCCATCCCTTAACATGTCACGATGACACTTAAAGCACCATTATTTTACTGTTGTTAAATTTTGATCTGTTCATCCTTATTTCCACAGGTAAAGATTAAAACATAGGTCTTCATGATTTATGAAGAGAACGTGCAGGGCTTCTATATATTGTGTAACCTTCCTGAGATGAAGATTCAGAAATGAAATGCATTTCCTGCAAATGCACAGTGTGCCTCAGCGTCCACAAAGAACCACCAGAGATGAGTGCTGTTTACAAAGCAAGGAAGAACAAGGCTGCTGGAGGTAACTGACACTGATACAAACATTTCATCTGATAGCAAGGACAACTTAGACATCAGCCTCTAACCTTAAAGTGCCACTGTACACTAGAATTCTCTTTTTGAAGACCACATAGCTGCTTCAACTGGCAAAGCAAGGACGAAATCTGCTCTGATACATAAGTAGTCACATTGGTCCTTTGAAAATATCCACATAAACTCGAAAATGAGAGTATTTGAATGAACATGTATGCCTACAGGACATTTCTAGACAGACCACACCTCAGTAAAAACTGGATCCTTGAATTTTATGCATCCTGAGTGCTTGGAAAGGTAGCTGAACTGTGACTGAACAAAGCAAATGAGCCAAAAAAAGAAAAAATACATCCCAAATACCAACACTGCAGTAACTCAGAACAGGGACAAACATTTTTTCCCCTAGCACTAATAATTCTGGGAAGTCATGAGACCCAGGTAAGCAGAATGTATGATTTCAAATTTGTGTCATGGACTGAAAAAGCGTTGTGGCAGTGCTGCTGGAACTTCACAGCGATTCCTCTAATTATCAGTACACTGCCCTTCAAAACTTGCACAGTTACTTTCCTACACAAACTAGCTTACTTTCAGTCTGCAGCAAGGCTTTCATCCCCTAGCTGGCAATCTCTTTGTGGCAAGCTGATGGAAGCCACTCCACTTGCAGTTTCCCAGTAAAAATTTCTAGCGCCATAATTCAGTCACTTAAAGCTCTCTCTATTACCCCAAGGCAGCTCACAGAATAAAAACTAAGTATGCAGTGTGCCAGCACTACTGGAATTCCCCCACCATTCATTTTGATTAGTTTGGACTGAATTTACCTCAAAGACAAAAAAGCATT
The DNA here is from genome assembly GCF_019232065.1 of Centrocercus urophasianus. NCBI lineage: Eukaryota > Metazoa > Chordata > Aves > Galliformes > Phasianidae > Centrocercus > Centrocercus urophasianus. Next base: position 800,787 of record NW_024885100.1, on the reverse strand, counting down.
TTATGTTAGGGAAAAAATGGTCCAGGGCTTCATCATAACAGATACATTCAAAGATACGATGTGATTATAGCAACATCCAGAAGGGTAAGCTAAGGTGCTCATAAAGTGTTCTTCTGCAGTCAAGTCAAAAGATTTACAATTAACAGTAATTCACCTGTATGATCCAACTTCCCCTTCTTCCAATTCCCTCAAAAGGAGAAACTGATGGGCTCACATGATGTGATTTAACAGAAACTGGCTTAAAAAAAAAAAAACAAAAAAAGCCAGCATCTCTTACGACCAGCTTCATTTTCACCACCAAGGCATCAAGAGTTTGCTGTTCAACCTGTTAAGGCCAATCCTGTAACAATTCAGGAGATGGAAACCAACTATTTTGAACTGGATCCTGAAACACTGAAAGCAAAGGCTGCAAGGCACAGAGCAGCACAGTCCTTTTGAAGCAGCGGTGAGCAAGCACACTGCTGTAGCATCAGCTGAAGCCTCCCAACAGTCTTCAGGTGTAGTCTCCAGTGAAGAACGTGCATTGTAGTAATCCACTGAAATTTCTATCCATCTGGACAAGAAAGATCTGGACCACAACAGGGAGCTCCACAATAAATAAAGATGAGTACTCTGCATGACAGTAGACAAAATATTGCTGGCTACTGCTTCTGTCATGACACTCAGAAGTAAACAAGGGAAGTAACGAGGATAAAATAATGATGCTCCAGTGCTGGACCTTTATAATGGAGAATGGAAACATATTCCATAGCACAGAAATGGAAATGAATACAACTAGTTCTTCTGGTGCATTATTCCCACGCTACACAAATTTCTTCTTCACACCTTAGTCCTTAAGAACATCCGACCCTCAGTAAGCATGGAGGGTGAAGTTAAGAGACTATAAATCGCTTGATCATACAAAGCAGATGAGATGAGAAGGGAAAAGTCGGAAATCAGATGAAGAGCCACACCTCCTCACTAATCCTTCCCACATCAACTGAATTTGAGTGGTAGTAAGATGGAAGGTGGAGTCTCATGAGACAGCTCTCAAAGCCCTCTCAGAGAGATGACCAGAGCCACTCAAAGCAACTAACTGCTAAAAATGCACGTGAAGAATCAACAACGTGCTTGTCAAAGGTATCAAACAGCCAGCTGGTCTAGAAGAAGCAACATGGAAGAGCTTAAAAAAAAAAATAATCTGGTACTGAACTGATACTCTTCACACTGGCCTGTTAGTTAAGGTGCCAGTCATCCCTAAGTCCACCTGCAAAGTCCACAGAGGGCACTGGCGGACATGCACAACACAAACCTTCTCATCCTTGGGTGGACGCCCCCGCTTTCGGGGGCTCTGATCCTGGGCTCTTTTCAAAGGTGACTTTGATCCTCTCTCTGACGATACAGAAGAGACCCTCTTTTTTCCTTCCCCTGTGCCCTTCTTCAACTTCCCTTCAGACAAACTGGCTTTGCGTTTCTCTTCGCCAGCAGATTGCTTGCCTCTTTCTTCGCTGGAATTACGCCGATTCTTCTCTTCACTGGAGTTATGGGAAGATGCCTGAGAGATTACAGAATAGAAGATGGTAAGGAAAGAAGAGAAGAGCTAGAATGACTTTCATGCAAAACCAAGGATGTGAAGGACCCCATGCTGTTTACTATCAGGCAAACCAACAGCATGGGAACATGAAAACTAGACTGCTAGCCCCCTGAAGTCGGTGAGTGAAGTTCCTTGTTAGCTGACCTGTAAAAACACTCACTTTGAGTCACTGAGTAACAGCACAGGACATCTGAAGACCCAGTGGGAGTGCATGCACACGTATGCACTTCCACTAACAGTAAGATTGGTACTATCATCCACGTCCAAGATTAAGACTGATTTATAAATTCATCATAAGCAGATCAATTAGCCTCTTCTGTGTCTCCATCAGTGTAACAAGTCTTTCACCCCTCATCAGACAAGACTAAACGGGGAAGAGGAGAGGTTAGGAAACAATAAAAATTTAAAATTGGGGGGAAAAAAGAAAAGACAAAAATGAAAACAAAATCCTCCCCAACAAATTGCCAGAAATAATCAACTCCTTTCAAATAAAAATGTGTTTCACCATCATTCACTTGAAGACTTGTTTTTATGCACATGGTAAAGAAGCCACTCACTCACCTGGTCCTTGCCTTTGGTTTTTCTAAGAAACTCCTCCACGGCATCCACGGCTTGCTGGAAGCGCTTACCCTTGTTAATCTTTATCATTTCTTCTTTGTGCAGGTGATAAGGCTTCAGCTGTTCCACCTTGATCCAAGCACTTGAAAACAGGAAAAAAAAAAAAAAAAAAAAAAAAAATCAGTTATATTCTCCAACAGCAGCTTCCTCAACCACCCAACTCCTAGAAATAGTGACACATTTCTTGTCCAGAGCAATCAATGACAAGCTTTCCACAGCATGAAGGACTGCAACGCCTGCATTCACTGAGAACTTTTTTCTGGCACTTTCACTTGGTTTCTCCCTCACATTACACATCACATTCTGCTAGCATTACTCCCCTCTAAGCACTACTGACACTCTATCAGCAGACCAGCCCTTAGATGTGATCAAGGGTACGTGTTCAGAACAAAGGCTGACCAGTGACCTCTCCTGTACCACCAGGAGGAACATCCACAATCACATGCCACCATATTTGGTAGTATTAACCCGTTCATAGTGCTGTTAAAAGTCATCAATCCCTTGCTCAAACACACTGTGTTCTAGTAATCACTATTTCCAGTTAGAAATCAGCTCGCTGAAGATAGACTGAAACTTTTTGTGTCCCATGTGGGGAGGGGTAAGGTCCCCTGATGGAGTTGACTGCAGAAGTAGCAGCATCCTTCCCACAGTGCCATAGAGCCTACACCACAATTCTGTCATTGCCTGGAAGCAGAACTCAGTATTCTCTTGCACACCAAGCTGAATCTTTCTGCTTAGTTCACATCATCTTCATAATAACTGACTTAACATGCTATAGAAAGTCAAATTGTTGTTTTCAGACTGGAGTCTGCAGTCAGCAGCTACTCAGGGAACTCCTCCTACGTGCCCGAGCTTCACAGTGACATATCCTAACATCCACTGAGATGCAAAGGCCTTTTCTGTAACTCTCAGGGACAAAGCATACCTGGGTACTACGCAACATCAACCCACACTAAGTCATCCCATTGTGTATACAAAGGAAATAAAATCTGCCAGTACGCTGTAAGAAGGCACGTGAAATGTTGTTCCCAGATTCGAATTACAGAATAGGAAGCATCTCTTCTTCCAAGACTTTCTCTTACGTTTCTATCTGCACACACTACTCCTTTCCACTGCACAAGCTTATTACTTTTTCTTTCCCCCCACTACTTTTTCCACTGGAATGGAGAAAGCCTGAAGCACAAAGCTCTCTGCTCCCTGGCTTACAAGGTGCATTTCAGCACTTGCAATCACCCAAGATATCAGAGGCAAACTCACAAGTAAGAAACAGCCTTCGGTGCTGCCTCATGGGAAGATAAACAGGAGCCTCTTCCAGTTTATCCTTGGTGGGCCACCTACTTGGAGGCCCTTCTGCAAGGTACAGTGAGTCTTCTGACACTGCGTGTCCATCCATAAAGCATCTGTGTGTTTCAGACACCTGAAAACTAAACCATTCTCCACCAAGCATATTCATTCACGTTTCTGCAAAGGATCTCTTGTTTTTGTTAAGCAATGACCTCACAGCTATTATTTATAGAAGAGGTCTCCAGGATGCAACATATAAAAGGAACTACAACTCAGCAACGAATGAACATCCTAAAAAAGGAAAACATCAGTGACATCACATCACTAAAGCTGTCACATTTTAAGATGAGACTGTATTCATACTGTGGTACAGTCATCCAATGCCCAGAAAGAATGGGTTAAATACGCAGTGAAAAAGGTGTTAAAAATCTACATTTTGGTAATGGTCTTCTCTGCTAATTTCTCCATGCCCTTTCTCATCCCTTCCAAAATAGCATTCCTAGAAAAACCCTTATAAAAATCCACATTCTAGTCATGAACAACAAACAAAATTGTTCACGGTGAAGCAGAGCTAAGTGTGAATGTGACCAAGAGCAGCATGGAGAATGGTGGCATAGAAGAAAGAAAGAGGGAACAGATTCAGTACAAGTAACAAGGCCTTAAAGCATGCTGCTTTTAGCCATTTTCCAGTCTGAAGACACCACTTCCTAAAGACAGCCTGAACAATTGGAGAGATGGAAGTGGCAGAAGTGCCCCATGTACCCACATTTGGCAGAACTTACAGTTAGCTCTGCTCAATGGTGGCACTACCTCCAAATTTCTTTTACTTACTGGAGCATGGGAAAGTCTGCAAAGCTTAGGCTGTGCCAGTTGAGAGGCCCACACTAAGTGCTAACACAGCCAGCTACAAAAATCACAAGAGAACAGCCTGGGTTTGGAAGTAGCCAGTGTTAGCTAGCACACAAGAAGCCAGATGGAGAAAATCAAGATGGATTTTGTGACGTGAAAATGGAATGCTGCACTTTCTCATCAGAACTGGCATCATGATGAGTAAAATCACACAGCTGAGCTCTCTGATTTATCACATCCAGTTTTTAAAGGAAACTTAAAAGCAGCACAAAAATGATCTCATTTACGTTAAATCATACAACTGAAAGGAAGGAGCATTTAGCAAAAGAACAAGCAGCAGGCCAATGCTGAGAAAAGTGTGTAATAATGAAAAATGTACGGCGGACCTTCAGAGATACCAGCAGCAAAGGGCCAAAAAGTTCTGACTACAGTAATGTTCAGTTATGGCACTCTGCTGAGAGATGTCTAACAGTCCAGCTGGCTCTGGCACACAGCAGCCTGCCTAGAGCAACACGGAGCTCTGTATGGGCTATGCCAGCTGAAAACAGCAGCAAACTAACCCTCTGTTTGCCCAGCCTATAGTGGAGAACGGCTCGAGAGCAGCCCTGAGGAGAAAGACTTGGGGGTGTCAGAGGATGAAAGACTCAACGTGAGCTGGCAATGTGTGCCTGCAGCCCAAAATGCTAAACGTACCCTGGGCTGCATCAAGAGAAGTGTGACCAGCAGGACAAAGGAGGTGACTCTGCCCCTCTGATATTGTGAGACCCCACCTGGAGTACTGTGTCCAATTCTGGAGCTCCCAAAACAAAGACATGGAGCTGTTGGAGCAGGTCCAGAGGAGAGCACAAAGATGATCAGAGGATGGAGCACCTCCCCTACAAAGAGGGACTGAGAGAGCTGCGGCTGCTCAGCCTGGAGAAGAGAAGGCTCCGGGGAGAACTTATAGCCCTTCCCAGACCTGAAGGTGCCTACAGGAAAGCTGAGGAAAGAATTGTTATAAGGGCAGGTAGCAACAGGACAATGGGAAATGGTTTTAAACTGGAAGAGGGGAGATTTAGACTGGATATTGGGAAGAAATTATTTACTTTGAACGTGGTGAGAGACTGGCACAGGCTGCCCAGTGAGGCTGTAGATGCCCCCTGCCTGGAAGCACTCAAGGCCAGGCTGGATGGGGCTGTGAGCAACCTGGGCTATGGGAGGTGTCCCTGCCTGCAGCAGGGGGTTGGAACGAGATGGTCTGAAACGTCCCTTCCAACCCAAACCGCCCTGTGATTCTATGACAACCTCTGGCTCTTAGATTCCCAAAGCGTCACATCCAACACTTGACAAACTCCAAGTGTCTTCTGATGTCAGGATCTCAAAGAATGCTTTGTAAAGACTACATCCAATAATTTATCTCTCCCTAAAAAGACAGAGAGAACAGTGGCGTAAGAGCAAACGTGTTGGCATCACAGCAGCATATGGAGGATGGGAAGACAAAAGTCTGTGCTGAAGTTGTTGGGCCTAACGCAAATAGGCTGCAGATGACTCTATTTACCTTGGACTGCAAGCTTCCTCCCATTTTTCTTTGATGTAACAGACAGGAAGTGACCCCTTACCCCAGCACTTCTAGTGAGACTGTTTACTTTTGTACTGATGCTTCAAAAAGGTGCTCTGATAAGAGTGGGCTGCTCCAGTTTCCTATTAAGACTCTGATACATGACTTACAAGACTATACAGCTATCACAGCATTTCTACAGTGTGTGTGTGTGTGTGTGTGTGTGTGTGTGTGTGTGTGCGCGCGTGCCCACAGCCTGCAAGACTTCCTGCTGCTTCCAGTTAAGTAGTTAGCTTAGAAAAGGTCAAACGGTTTCCAAACAGGCCATGAAACCTAAGAATATTTGCACCTGGGCGGAATGCACTGAGAATTTATGGAACATTAGCAGACTACGAGCCTGCCAGCCTGGTCATCCTACCAACTAACAGCAAGAAAGAAGCACGCATACCAACTTCTAAGTCCTTACACCGCTGCCCTCGATTACTAGAATGCTGAACCAATATTTCATGTGACAAGACTGTAGCTTGGAAAAGCCCCTTTTATTTTCCAGACTAAGAAGTACAGCTAGAAATGCTGATAAGAGGTCAAAGTTCCATTGCAATTGAGGAAGGTTTAAATTCCAGTAACTGAATGTTGTTGCACACTTGTCACTTCCGTGGGCTGGAAATATCAGCTGTTATCGATTTTGGATGAAGAATCATTTTAATGTGAAGTCAGCCTGAGGACAGATACTCAGGAAGGTAAGTCCCAGACAGACTCAGAAAATCTCACTATTGGAGAGTAAGTGAATAGAGGCATTTCATGAGCATTGTGCACCACAACGAAGGAAGTCAGTCAGAATAGGACACGGACATTACGTTACTGCTGTGAACACCCAGCTGGCCTGCTCTGCCACACAGTACAGGAGCACGTGTCACACTTGAAACCAAAACACAAATTCCTTTTCCATGGGTAAAAATAGTTCTCTTCTAGAAAATCTACCAGCCTGAAAGCAACAGAGCAACTCTAGCAACTGAGCAAACACAGAACTCCGAGCTCAGCAGGAACTCTCAAAAGCCCACACTTACAGAGTCGTCTGACTGCCCTCTACTCTCCTTTTTGTGTCTCTTACCACAGCTGCACAGAGCCTTCCAGGTAACGTATTCCTTTCACCACTAAACTGAGCCCAGTAAAATTAGCATGTACACCTCATGCACGTACCATGGCCAAGGTTACAGCTAAAGCAGTGCATTTTCTTGACAGTTGTACCCCAAATCACTCAGGATTTCAAAAATAACCAGTGCCTATCTATACAATGCAGCAAAAGCACTGCCAAACAGAACATTTTCATTCACTCAATCACTCCGCTCACATGTGCAGTCACGCTGCAAATCAGTTCTCACTGTTAAGCAGCTTTCTCCTTAATCTTTGGTAGGGGAAACTGGAACCATGCTAGTCAGAAGGAAAGAGCCTTTCCCCAGTCTGAAATGGTGGCGTTTCGGAATTCCTCAGAAGAAAACAGACCATCCATGCTCTGAGATTACCTATCACTGACAAACTGGCTGGCAACCCAGCCAGTGACTCTACCCACCGCCAAGCACCGCCTTCACCTGTAAGGTGACAAAGAGTGAAGGGCCCGTGCCCAAACAGCCACCTGTTAAACCTTGGCACAGCAAGGCACTGACAGAAGATCCATGAAATTTGATCAATGCTACGTTAGTACCACCTTCCATACTTGGAAAGGGCAGAAAGATGTAAACGCAGGAAAACAGGAATACCAGCACAAGCCTGTGTGCTCATCAGACCATGGGCTACAGCCAGTGACAGGAGCTCTGCATCCTCCCATTTCTAATTCTGCCCATTACGTAGTGATTTTTTGTCAGTTTGGTATTTCCACCCCCTGTTTACATAGACCTTTAAAAAAAGTACTGTAAAACACATTAGTTTACTTACACAAAATAAAAGGAATTTTCCCCCCAACATCGACATTTTAAGTGAAACGAATTAAAGTCTGTGTGACTGCTCAAAGATAAGGATTTTCTCATGGTTCTAACACCAGCATAACCCCCAGGTACACAAGATTCCCTCTCTCCTGTCTAAAAACATTATTTTAGGGGCAGCAAAAGAGACAGTACTTATTTGTAAACAATTTTCAGACAGGGTACGCAAGTCAAAGCAAGCAGTAATCATGGAGCAGGAACTGATTAAATCCCACAAGCAGCAGGGGGGCGAGGGGCAGCCCTGCAGGTGTGTGCATTCAGCAGCACTGTCTGACATGGCTGCCTCTTCCCCAGCCAGAATCTAGAAACACAGAGTAAACCCCAGCTGCTTGTATGTCTGAACTCTTCACCTGCAACCAAACTGCTCATCTCAGTGACACAACCTTAAGACGTACAGCCGCTTTCTCCAAACTTTTCTTAACGCAGAACATCCCTGTGGTTGATCCAAAAACACAACATGCAAGAATCAAGAGTAAGCTAACAGGATAGAAACAATTTCCTCTACTTAGGTTCAAAGAATTGCTCAGGTTGGAAAAGACCTTCAAGATCATCGAGTCCAGCCACAACCCAACCATACAGCCTCACTCTAACAGCCCAATCCTAAATCACACCCCTGAGCACCACATCCCAGTGGTTTTTAAACACACTCAGGGATGGTGATTCAACCACCTCCCTGGGGGTTGTTGCCCTTTCTGTAAAGAAGTTTTCTGTAAAGAGCTTTGAGAGCTCGAGTTAGTTAGTAAGAAAAAAACCCATCAGTATATGACTATATGACTTCAAATCAACATTCACCTGCCTTACATTACTACAGATCCAGCAGACCTTCCTACTTGTGTGCAGCACTCATTTCTGCTCTATCAAGTACAGATTTCAATTCTTAATCATAGAATCATAGAACGGCCTGGGTTGCAAAGGCCCACAGTGCTCATCCAGCTCCAACCCCCTGCTGTGTGCAGGGTCACCCACCAGCAGCCCAGGCTGCCCAGAGCCACATCCAGCCTGGCCTTGAAATGGACAACTGATATTTTAAAATTATTTTTGCTTAGCATCTTTTCAATTGAAAACAGCTTCCTTAAGAAACATTAATTAATTGGCCTCAATTCATTACTTCTGTTCCCACCAAAAATAAGGTGTTTTCTAAAATTCTGCAAATGATTGCAGGATTGCATGACTTAAAGACTCCTATTATGTCACTTAATGCCACACAGCAACAAACAAAGGGGAAAAGTGAAAACCAGCAAAATAATTTCCAGCTTCACAAAAGGCAAGTTTTCAGGTTTTTTTACTCTGAATTGTAAATTTCATTGTGCAGGTATGTTTGGAATCAACAAATTCAGCTGTGCAAAAAGGGAGCCTACAAAAGTCCAATGCTGCAGAGTCTTCCTAAGGCACAGCAAGAACGTTTCCAGTCATCAGGCATGAAAATACATTCTGATCAGGAGTGGCAAGCACAAAGCCACGCTATTCTTCATGGCAGTACATGAATGCCCTTAGCTGCACCTTGTTCAAACAGCATCATGCCAAAACCTCACCCAGTCACACCACACCTGCTCCCCTAAAAATGGCAGATTACCAAGAACTTCCCAACTTCCCATCATCAACTAAAACCCAACATATCGAGTACAGAAGTCTGTACCCACAAGTGGCTGCAGCATGCACTGATAGATGGATTTCTTTGCACGTAGATCAATGAAACTCTCACAAAGCCACACTTTGCTGTGTTGGGAAACTTTTCTTCCATTAAAAGAAAAAGAAACCGTGTTACATGGAGCAGTATTTTCATGGGATGAGAACAAGCAGTACATACTGATCTTCTGTTCCAAAAAACTTCACAAAGAAGCACTTTTTTCCACGAGGTTTCTTCAGATCTTTAGGTGGATTAACAATCTGAAGGCAATTAAAAGTGACAGTTAAAGTACATAATGAAAGATCATACTCTGATTTCATTACCTAGCATTAGAATTTTTGCAGACTTTTAGTTATTTTTAATCCTAACTACGAAGACAACTTGAATCTGTTACAGTTAACTGTGTATTCTCATACATACCCTTAGATATGAGCAGCAGAGTGAACAAAACCCCAAATGCCAGTTACACATCGGCACCAATCCCCAGCAAGGCTGTTCCCAGCAAAGAACAGGAACCTCTCTAACTTCATCAGTCCAAACAGCACTTAAGGGAACTTGTTCCTCTTTGCTACCTTCAGGATTCATATTTTATGCTCTTAATAAGCAAACTACTCTGCGAGTAAAGCGTGAAGTGCTGCTGAAGAGAAAAGCAGCCATTGTTACATAGATGACACCACAGGGGAGCCTGGACTTAACCTGATCCAAAGACAGGAGTGAAACCAAATGCTTATGGCCATCAGCTGCATTAACTGCATTTTCCTCTGCGGCATGCTTTTGTGTGAGCACCCTCACACCTCATATATACACCAAAAATAAAAACAAAGTCCTTCATTGGAAATGATAATTATAAAAAATTATAAAATTTTTAATAAAATTTATAAAAAAGTGCCATTTTAAAATCTTTTTGGACTTTCATCAGCAAAAAAACAGAAAATAAAAACAACCACACTCAACATCTGTAATTATTACTTAAATAGCACTGCTCTAAAACAGTATCTTGAAGGCAGATTCTTTATTTCTATTATTTTAACCAAGTAACTATGGAAGAGGAATGCTTCCTAGAAGCTGACAGGGGTTGGTCTGGGGAAAACAATCAGTTCCAGTGCTGGATGCAGCTTTTCATCACACCTGAGCTAACAGCTCAGTGACAGGGTGATCTTCTGCATCAATTAAAACCCCATTGGTTCACAGTTCAGATCCATGTGGATGGTATATAAAAAAAAGTAAAGCAAAAACTAATCCTAATCTTTAACTGAAAAGCTTTCAGGTAAAGGTTTGTCTCTGCAGAGGAAAAAACAAAACCACCAAGAAAACAACAAAAAAACCAACTCACCTTTCCTGGCCATGGTGGGTACCGACCCAGCTTCCCCCTAGGGAGAAATGGAAGAATTAGGCAGCAGGAACAGAGATGGGGGGGGAAAAAAAACAAACCCACAGCATCCCAATTCTCCCTCTTTCTATTACTCCATGTTTTTCATACTGAGAGAAATACAACTGATAGTCAAAACCTACCGTGAGAGGCAAGGCGCGAGCACTCGGCACACTGCTACTGGTCGATACCTGCACCCAAACTGAGCCTCCTCAAAGCCTGCATGAACTGGCTGCATGATCAGAATTTAAGTCAGAAGAACACCGGCAGCAGCACAGCTACTGCCTGGAAGACTGGATGCTACAGCTTTTATTGCTCTTGTAAGATTGGATATTCTCTCACAAGGAACTGGGATAAGCAGCGAGGCAGGCAACCAAACCAAAGATTAGGTTGGTAAGTTACACCCATCAGGACAGAGCAGGCTGGTAAGCACAGAAGGGATGGATTTGCAGCTCAGACAGCTGAGATTCTTAGAAGTTCTCACAGGGAAGCACTAACTGGCAGGACCCCTGCACTAGGTGTTCCACTGTCACATTCTTCAGATGCTTGTCACCACATGTGGTGGTGTGCTAAACACAGAAACGAGCCAGAAGAAAGGCAGAAAAGTTTATTTCCTACACTTGTGCGTGTTTCAATTACAGGAATTGAATAAAACTATTTTTTCCACAGAGGAATAGAAGAGACGTTGGCCTTAGATCACAACATGCCAGCTTTATTGCTACCTTACCCTTCCCACCTACAGCAACTGCAGTACTCTCACAGAAGTCATTTGGTTGGTGCCTTGCAAGAAAGCAGGAGAGAGTCTGTAGAGCCTGCCAACTCCTAAGCAAAAAACTCCAAACAAGAGGCATTCCAGCCCCTCCTGAGTTGGGAATGTTACCCAGAAGATTCTGTAGCGATGATCAGGCAGAGCTACTGCCAAGAGCTTTAACCAAGCTCACAGCTCATAACTCACGTTTCCATCCCTGTGCTGAACAAGATGCTTCAAGCTTTCTGTGTGTTACTGTCTCACTGCTATAGATCTTCTGCAATGGTGCCAGGGATGGTAGCTGTCTAGTCTGTCACGTACAAAAGTAAAGCAGGATGATCTGCATTCCAACACCAAGCGCACCGCACTGCCTAAATGCCTGTTTGAAGCAAATGGTGCTGAAAGAAAGCTTTATTTACTTTTAAACAGCTTCACAGCACTGTCCATTTCTCAGATGAGAACTTGCAGCTGTCACACAGCCAGGAGCACGCCTTTCTTTTTACCTGAGACAAACGCACAGACCTGTGTGGTGGTGCTTAGCTATTTTTTGTGAGCCCTACAGGAAGCCCTAACCTGTCCGGTGAAGCAGAGCCTCAAGAGAGCCTCTCCAAGCACTTGGAGATCAGTGCTTACAGGCCTCGAAGGAATCCCTTCAGTTCTCCCGATCGGGAAATACAAAACCACAGCTCTCCGACTACTGGAAGGTAAAACTGGAGTGACAAAGGGAAGGAGCTTCTGTGAGCTTCAAGGAGAACATCCTAACCTGCAAAAAAAACAAAAAGGTGCTTTCCCATGTTATTGTGCTGCTTGGCTGACGCACTCGTTCAGCGCCTCACTCGCTTAATTATTTTCCTTCTTGCTCCTCTCGAGAGGAGACCGCATTTCCAGCCGAGCCAGCCAATGACCGCCCCTCGGTCCCGCTCCCCCGCTCCACCCCGAGCCCCGCTCCACTCGACGCCGAGCCCGGCAGCCGTCACCGCCGCCATCCCCTGGGGCGGCGTGAAGAGGAACGGCGAAACTCAGCGCCCGCCCTCCCGAACCCGTCCCCAACCGCTCCCTCCCCGCCGCAGGGCCTCGGTCTCTCCGTGGCTCCGGGGTGGCACCGCCCGGCCCGGCCCCGCCGCCGCGCTCGGCCGAACCGGGCGCAGCCCCGCCGCCGCCCCGCCCGCCTGCCTCTGCGCCGCTCCGGACGAAGCCTCGGCGCCGCTCTCCCCGGGCACCGCAGAAGGCACTTTCTTCACCCGCACGCCCGAGCCGTGCCCCGCCGCCCCACCGCCGGCCCGCACCACACTCACCACACCAGATCTCCGAGCCTCAGACTCACGGCCGCCATCTTACCGACACCGCCGCCGCCGCGCAAGGCCTGCCGGGACAGGACGGCACCCCCCGCGGGGCCGAGGGCCGCGGCGGCGCTGATTGGCCAGGCGCGGTCACGTGGGCGGGAGGGCTGTCAGCGCCGCTCCCCCGGGGTGTGGCTGCCGCTGCGGCGCCCGTCGCGTTCGGGTACCGCCTGGGTTGGGGCGGCTGCTGCTCTGTGAGCGCCAGCGCCTCACCGCCCTTCAGAGAAAATCCGTCATGGGACCTGACTGCCCCTCTTTTGGCTTAAAGCTGCTTCCATTGCTGGGTGGACTGAGGCTGAGTATCTCATTCCAAAGTGGCATTTGTGGATTTAAGCGGACATGTCTGCCCCCTTCCAGCTCCGCGCTCCTTGCAGGAGATGCAGCACGTGAGGACAGCATTGGATGTTCTAAAGGCATTAACGGCACTTAAAACTGAGTTTTACTGCATCCATTCTGTGCCCCCCTCCTCTGCTCCCTGTCCTACACATATCGCTCCCGCCTACTGGCTGACAAAAGCTGGCGTCTGTACGCCTGACTAAAGGGCGCCGCGGAACATCGCGGTGGGTGATTTCCTGCGGGCGGGGTGGAGCCGGCTTCCGGGGACGGGGCCCGGAGCCGGGGCGACTTCCGGGGAGCGCCGGAAGCTGCGGGTGGAGGCAGTGGACTGGAGCGGGGGCAGTCCTACTTCCGGGGGAGGGGCTGAGGCGGCTTCCAGTCGGCGCCATGGCCCGCAAGAAGCTGTACCGACCGATCGCCGCCATGGCCAAAAAGGTGCGCGAGTATCGAGCGCTGAAGGAGCGGCCGCGGGATTCACAGCGCTTCGCTCTGGACTACGAGACCATGAGACGGCCGCTGACGCAGAAGCGGCTGCCAGTGCTGGCCTGGGAGGACGTGCGGCGCGAGCAGCGGCTGTTCTCACTGCTGTGCCGCCTGCCGCTGTTCGGTGTGGGCCGCGTGGTCACCCGCAAGTCCTGGCTGTGGGCGCACGATGAGCCCTGCTACTGGGTCATCACCAAGGTCCGCGCAGACTACACGGCCGAGGTAACGACTGCGCGGGGCGGGGGCTGCGGGGCTGCGGGAGCCGCGCCGTTGCGGCCCTGAGCCTCCGTGATCTTCACTGCAGGGCATGGACCACGGCAGGGCCTGGGGCCGGCTGACGTTCCGAGGTAAGGCCTCCCGGGAGGGGCGGGGGCTGAGCAAAGCGGCTCCCGGCCATTGGTACCAAATGCCGCGGTCCGGCGCTCCCGGAACGCCTCCGTAAGGGACGTTATGGGGAAGCCGTAACGCGGAGCTCGGGCCCTGCGCTCAGGGCTGATGTGATGGGCTGCTTGTAGACCTGGAATGCAAAGCGTGTGCTGAGCACGCGGGGATGTGCCAGGTAGAGTCATCGGTGGAGCAGCAGTTGTGGCGGGGTGGCTTCTGGATGGGACTGTAACTCTTAGAGTTGCATGTTTGAATTTTCCAATTTTTAAGCTGCTTCACACTAGGTTTATAAATCTGGTCTATTAGAGTTTTTGAAACACTTCTCATTCAAAGGTTTTAAAGTTGTTGAGTATTTTTGTCATTGAACTTCACGGTGTGGAGATGCATTGCTTTCGTTCTTTGCCATGGAAACTAAGGCAGAGGGAGAGGTGACTCCTTGCATGACAAGTCATGACCTCTGCACAGTATGGAGCAGCTAGCACGTGTCTTTTCAGTCTGTTCCTGGTCAGATTTCCAAGGACTAAAGTGGGATCCCATAGTATAGCAGTGAGGATATCATATGATCTTTCGAAAATTTCCTTTATTGTTGCTTCTTTCAGTATCTGTGGCACAGGAAAGCTGATACTTGCTACAGTGTCTGGAGAGAATCTGTTGCTGAGAGCATTGTCCGCTGATGTTCATCTTTTATCAGGTAAAACTGAAGAAGAAGACAGAGAGATTGACAAAGTCATGTATCATGACTGGCGAATGGTGCCCAAGCACGAGGAGGAGGCCTTCAAGAAATTTACCCCCGTGCCAGAGGAGAGCTGTCGGTACCTCCCATACCCACCTTTGCTCCGAGCCATGATCCTCGCTCAGTGGCAGAAAGAGGGGAAAGAGATCACAGAGGAGCCAATGATTGACCTGCAGAGGACCTTTCACCTTAAGGCTGCAAAGAAAAATGCTACAGGGACATCCTTGTAACGTCCTGCTCTGTGTCCTGAGCTTCCCACACGCTCTTGCTTCGTATTGGCAGAACATCACCTTACTGAAGCCCCCCTTGCCTACTGTGGTACAGTGTGTCCAGTTGATATCCAGTTGACCTTGTTTTCTCCCCTGGACTGTATGGTAATCTCATCTGAAATTGAAGATGCATTTGGATTTTATTTTTTTCCCCTCATAACTTTGGTCTCAGATTCACTGTATATTCTCTGAACTTAGAGCTCCTGTCATCCAGCTACAATGCTTGGGAGCACAGTTTCATTTACAGCCTGAGAATCTAGGAGTTTATAAAGAACATTTCTGAAGCAGTTTATAAGTTCTACATCATGGAAAAACTACTAAGTTAAGTATGACATTATTTCACAGAGCCAAAATAAATGATTTCTTATTTCCACATATTTCTAAGAAAATCTGTTCTTTGGGGGGTGATTTATTTATTCAGTGCCTGGAGCTCAGCATGATGGTTTGCTGGGGGTCCAAACTTAGCCTTTGCAATACAGGTAGAGCATCACATTCCTCTTACCAGTGCAGTCTCATCTCATTTACTGACATAAAGCTGCAATAAACAGCATGGCAGGAACACAGCTGAACTCTAGATTCTGAGCATGATTCCCAGCAATGGCTGTCAGGAGATGAGAGGAATCATTTTAATTCTGATCACGGAAGGTATACAGGATTAGCTCTTACTATTTGAAGCCAGTTGCGAAATATCACTTGTTCTGGTGCAGCACATTGTGGTGAAAGTTACAAAAATGCATCTTCTTAGTGCAGAGCTTACGTTTTCATTTCTTCTCCCAATGGTTGTGGCTTTGGCGCAGTGTCAGGAACCATTGTGGTGAGGGGTTCCAGTTTGGTTGTGCGTGGAGGAGTCACAAGAGCTGTTCAGCTCCTTGCAGTTCAGCATTTGGCACTTCTGTCTGAGAATTGCTGTTGCATTTGCAGCGGCATCCTAAAATCACAAGTTGCCCAAAGGGATTTACTGAAGGAAAGCAAAAATGTGACTCTGTGCCCTCTGTCTGCATGGCAGGCCTCGATGACACAAGGTAGTTTGGCTAGAAACTACCAGTTTGCCAGAAAGGCTGTCAGCAGGCAGAGCAAACAGGTCAACAGCTACCTGTCCTTCACAGGTTTCCTCACCAAAGGCTCATGAAGGCTTAACATGGATGAGGGCTTTCACGTGGGTTAACAGCTGATCCTATAAGCTATAATAGTTGGGAAGCACTGGGCTCTTGCTCCTGTGCTGTGGAAGGCTGTAGGGTTCAGAAGGGCTTTGAAGCAGTGGGAGCATCCATAGGAGGCAAGTCCAGAGTGCTGATAATGCATTAACACTGCCATGGGCTGAGACGTCCAGCTGCAGCTCGTCCTTAGTCACGATGGAGGTGCTACAGAAACAGCACAGCACCAAGGAGGGAGGAGGAGGGAGGAGCAGGATGGGGAAAGAAAGTAGCTCTGGGTTCAGAAGGAGCAATCCTATCCTCAGCCCAGCATGGCCTGGCTGAGCAGCCAGCACTTGTGGTGCCCTCCTCCAGGCAGCCCGCAGCAGCAGAGCATCCACCAACAGCCAGAGACAAACCAAGAAATGGGTCAGGCCCAGGGCATGGACGGGGAGCCTGGGCAGGAGCAGAAACAGATGGGATGGGACCTGCTTCCAAACCTGGCTTTTGAGGTTCTGCCAGCAGCCCAGGATCACTGCTTGGTGGCCCCATGCCCTGCCATGTTGTGAACACAGCTCCTGAGATGAGGGGCTCGGGCCTCCTGTATGGCTCCTGCAGGAGCTGCAGGGCAGGTCTACAGGGCTGCCGGCTGACCCCTGGCAGGGTGTCCTTGAGGAACCCTTCTGCTTCATCACCTTTCTGCTTAGAGCACACAGCTCCTGGGCAGCCAGATCTCCTGCTCCAGGTTCCTCTCCCAGAGCTGGTTTACAGCTCCCAGCACACTACAGAAGTCACTTCAGACCTGCAAGGCTTGGCCACTTTTTTCCATAATGCTGTGGGCTCTCCCCCAGGTCTATAAGGGCAGCAGATGGGGATGGCCTATTTAAGCTACAGTGAGCACAGCAGTTAGCACCAAGTGCGTGAGCCAAGTGCTCTGTTCTCAGGGTGCTGCACCAAACTACTTGTGTCACTGCTGCTATTTGCAATTTTACGTGCACGCTCTTAGGATGCAGGCAATGCAGCTAATGAGGAAGCAGCTCATCATGCAATTAAAGTTGTCTAGGAAGACAGCAGTAACTGCTCAATGCAGTTCAACATAAAGACTGACAGCTGGTAATTGACCGAGTCAGTATTCATAATCTTAGTAATTTTCACTCCTTTTCTGTCTCTTATCTATTACTGCTGTACGTACCCCTTGAATGAATTCAATTCTACAAAATAAATACGAGCTTATCTAAATACTGCTGGGATTGGGAGGAACAGCTGAATTCGCCTTATCAAGTGCTGAATGTCACCATTCCTATTGCACTGTCAACGACCACCTGGTATCGGCAGGGAACTGATGGAAGATTCCCCACAGCTTGTCTGAAGGGGGTCCATAAGGACACGTGGACAGACTGCAGCTGGAGGACCTGTCTTTTATTTCTGACACTGAGAGAAGCCACAATGTGCACTGGCTTCAAAGGCAGTGTCTTGCAGGACCAGCACCTCCTCAGACAGTGAGGAACACGCATCTCATTTCTTGCTAGCTGCTGAACGGGACCATTCCCACCATTTTAAGTGTCGTGATGTTCCTAAAGGCTGAGCGGAAATCCCAGTGACCTTTCCAGCAACAAGACCTACTGGCACTTGCTGATGTTAACACATTTATTACATACAGAACAGATATGGTTTGTTGTTTGATAGCGTAGGGAAAAAAGCATGGGAACGTATTCATACAGCGGTCTCTTTACAGAATGCCATCTTCAGACCAAACAGCGGAGTTTACAGGCCTTAAGACACTTTTTAAAATCCTTTTGTAACATACAAGATACTTTACATACATCACAGTGGAGATATGACAGGGAAGTGTGTTGAAGCCAGTCAGTTCTCACCTTGCTGCCCAGCAGCCACCACATCCCAACAGGAGCTGATAGCAGAGGCTGAGCTGGAGCCACCCCTCCAACATGTGTGCTTCTCCTGGAGGAAACCAAGCACCAAACTGGGAAGGAACCTGCTGGCAGAGGCCCAAGAGTGGTTTCCTCATGTTGCCATGGACCAGTGGGTGACAGAAGACTGAATATTGTCACTTTTACTGCTAAAACCAGATAGAGAACAAATTGTAAGAGGTAAGAACGTTGCAATCCTGTATTTTTACGCTGAAGGTTTGACACACCTAAAGAATTGCATTTGCCTTTAAATGACACCAAAGCATGCCATTTTCCTGGCTCTAACTGTTAGATATCTGTGGAATCTGCTGTCTCAACATCCGTTACTGCACCCTGTGCCGTGACCCAGAGAGCCTGTTCTAGCAGAAAGCATTCTGGGGATGAGTGAGCACTGCCCCAAGTGAGATGTCTCCTCTCAAATATTCTCCTCTACATGAATGGCTGCTCGCAGTCAGCCAAATGCAAGCCACAGATCCTGGCTTGAAGATACAGCCCAGCTAGCTTCCTACCTCTGCAAGGAGCAGTGTGGGTCCTCACGTCACCAGCTGCTCAGGCAGTGTGGGCAGCACCGTGGTCCCATACTTTGATGGCTGAGGCCTCTGCACCCTGCGTATGTCTTCTTGCCTCCCTGGATGGGAACTGTGTGCCCCAGCCTTTTCTGAACTGAGCATCCAAAGACCATTTCAGGGTTGCTGAATGAGGACAGGTGTTAAAACTTCCCCAGTGAATGCTGTGTTCCTGCAGCACACAAACAGCTGCAGACCACAAGGCTTGAGAGCAGCCTGGACCATGACAAGCAGCACAGGTCTTGTTCCTCAGAGATGGAGGTGGACATCCTTGGGAGATCCACAGTGCTGCACAGCTCAGGAAACCAACAAGACAGCCACCAGGATCTTCTAAATTCATTGCTAACAGCTCTTCTTTGTAGAGAAAGGAACTGCTGCAACTGTCAGAAGGGGAAAACAAACCACTGCCTCTACATCTGGAGCTGCCACACTTTCAATATGGAGCTTAAAACTGTTCTCCCTGGCTGCACTTTTGGCTGCTTCTCCTACAAGCAGGACACACAGCTTGCACAAGGAGCGCAGTCAGAATTTCTCTCAGAGGCTGTCATTCTTTAGAGGAGTAACAGAGATCCAGCTTTTCAAACCACTCACTAACCAATTCAATCAGTGCTTGTGATGCTGAGTAAAAGGAGCTGGGAGATGTGGCCTCAATTCCCTTATCTGCATGACCTCAGGCAAGACACAGCCTGTACACCTTGACTGCACCTACAGAGTCTTTCCTAACCTGACAGCCACTGTCTAAAGGAAAACAGCCACCTCCTTCCAGCAGGATGCCAGCAGTTCCCAGCAGGATGGGGTCCTGATGAGTCGAAGTAATCTCAGTGTGTTAATGCAGAATTCACAGCAGACGAACATTATCTGCCACTGCCTCTATTTTAAAAGCCAGTAAATCCTATGTAGAGATAACTTTCTCCTAAAGCTTTCAGGCTCACAAAACGAATGAACTCAACTCTTTCCTGCTTGACTTTTTTTTTTTTTTTTTTAGAGAAGGGAGTTAAAATATCACTGCCTTTTCCCCCTTTAAAATAACAGGGTTCCAGTACTTCTTTGTTAATAGTTTTGAAAGGCCCCACGGCCTCCACAATCAACCATCTGTCACCCACCTGAGGCTACCAAACAATCCCCTCTGGACACATGCCGTCACCCAGCACACTACTGCTATGATAAAAGCAGCAGAAGAGGAGGGAGACTTTCCATCTGCAAGTGTGGAGGATGTGTTCCCCCCACTAACAGCCCTGCCACCTTCTCCAGCCAAACAGCAAAAGCGCTTCCCAACCTCGACATTCCTTTCTATTGAAGGCTCCTTGGACCTGGCTGCTGTCAGTCTGTGGGATATTATTCTATGCTTGGGTGCACATAGTGGATAAGGTGGAAAGTCCACTGGTGAACAAGGAAGGATTTCTTCTGGGGTGCTGTAGGAGTTGTGATCCTCCATCGCTGCTTTGGCGGGGATGCCAGGGTGCTGCACTACTTCTCATGCAGGTGGGAGCAAGGCATCCTGCTGGAGAACCAGACCCACCACCTGTCCAGCTCCCCAGCCCCAGGCAAAGCTTTTGCACAGCTCTGGCTCCAAGCTTCACTTTTATCAACGCGCTGCCATTTCTCTCCTTGTAGACGCCAGCTCCAGAGCAGAACAATAATCCAACCACGCAGAAAGCTCATGGGCCCAAGATGAAAGCTGCAAGTTCAGAGGTTACAAAGGGGTCACAGTCTGAGGCAGGAGCCGCTGCAGTTGTCTGGGGTCGGTTTCCAGCAGTAGGTATAATGCAGGCGTTCTGTATGTACATTGTGGCATTCAGGTGGGAACAGGGACACTTACATTGGTAGGAAAGGAGAAATTCTCACTCTGGGATATAGGATACCTGCCACACAATAATGTGGCTCCTTTCTGCCTTAGAAAGTACTGGCTTCACCTGGGTGGCATCTCCTGCATTCTCCTCTGTCTCATCATCTTCTCCATCCCCTGAAGACAGAAAGCAGAGTAAAAAAGGCTGGAAAGAAAATCCCAAGCTACACTGCCCTGAAATTGTTCAGAGGAGGTGAATATTTGTGCTACAGTCTTCACAGTTTGATGACAGGCAGCAGGAGCCAAGACCTCCCTGCATGCCTGGAGAAATAACTGCATGGTGCTTTTCTGAACTAGGCTTCTGTGAATGGAACAAACTGTCTCCAGCTAAAGGGAAAACCATCTCCCATTTGGGGAAGCCAATGTTTACAACAGAGTGCCCCAGAACAGCACAGGTGACTCCAGTGGGACGGCAGTGTTTGCAGCCAATGGCACAGATGTTTTTATTTTTCCAAGGCCATTAATGCTGACCGCACAGCACTGCAGGCACAGGCAGGGGGAAGGTTTGGCAGCTTCGTGCTGTGGAAGGAAAATACTTGCTATCTGCCACCACAGCGGGAGGTAGGAGAAAAACAGCCTTGCTTTTCAGATTTCTTTTCCCACAGCAGTGATCCCTCTCCTTCACAAATCGTACCCTTGCACCCCTTCCAATTCCACACCCCCCACTGCAGGCACTCACCGATCCGGAAATCAATGTACCCTTCTCCTCCACTCAGCACCAGGACATTCTTCAGCTTCTGCCCCTCGGTCTCTGTGGCTGCTGTGCTGGGGTTCTCCGAGGGGCTGTCCAACACGCTCCCATTCAAAGTTGCTAGGACGTTGCCTGGGACAGGACAGAGGTGCCATCAGTGCCACTGCTCAGCCCTCAGGCACTCTGAGAGACAAGCACGACTGAGCAGGCCAGTTCCTTCTGCTGGTGAAATCTCAAAGACACTGCAGTTTGAGCTACCAGTGTCTGAGTCACAGGATCTCCAAGTGCCAGGAACTGGCAGCCTTCTGCTGCAGGTCAGCCTAAGCTCCTGCCTCAGAATGGACAGTGCTAACAGACCCTCATAAGGAAGGGCTGTGCTCATCCTTACCAGGCACAGAGACAAAGAACTTGACAGCATCACGGTGACCATGGAAACAGAGCTGTGCCTGAGCCATGGAGCAGTAGGGAATAAAACTGCTGGCAGATTTGTCACTGTTGTCATCACCATACACGTGGATGACCCCGCCAGAGCGGCTGCCCTCTCCGGAGGTGGGTGAGGTCTTGTTGGCTATGGACAGGAGAAGGAACATTGTTAGTCATAGTTTTGGCCCCATTTACAGGAGGGGCACAATCAAAAAAAAAACTCTTGAGGCATGAAGGAAAACCTTTATGGATTCAAATCTCTCAAAAGGTCTTACAGAATAAAATGGTTCAGCTGGGTGGACCTTCAAAGATCACCTACTCCAACTGTCCACTTCGGGGCTAATCAAAACTTAAAGCATTTCACTGAGGGCATCTCAATACACAGTCCAACATCTCATGAACAGACAGGCAGGCGGCAGCACTTGCCTCTCTAGGAAGTTCCAGTGCTGCCCTACCCTCATGGTAAAGAGATTCTTCCTGATTCCCAGTCTGAGCTTCCCTGGCACAGCTCTGGGCTGCTCCCACACATGCTGTCCTTGGCTTCCAAGCACAGAGCACAGCACCTCCCTTACTTCCCCTGCTCAGGGAGTGCAGAGCAGAGAGGTCACCCCCAGCCTCCTGTTCTCCAGGTTGCCCTCAGCCTCTCCTCAAAGACATGGCTCCCAGTTCCATTACCAGCTTTGTTGCCCTCATCTGAATGCTTTCAAGCACCATCCTTTTTATATTGTGGAGCCCAGAACTACACCAAATATTCAAGGTGAGGCCACACCAATACTAAGTACAGCAGGAGAATCACCTCTTTTGACCTGCCAGCCATGCTGTCACCCAACAGACTCCAAAATGCAGTTTGCTCTCTTAGTGCCAAGGCACCCTGTTGGCTCCCACTGAGCCTGCTGTCACCACTTAGATCCCTTTTTGCTGAGCTGCTCTTCAGCTACTTATCTCCCATGCTCTGCTTGTGTCCAGCACTGCTCCATCCTGGGTGCAGAACACAGCATTTTCCTTTGCTGAACTTCATGCTGTTGCTCCTTGCCCAATGCTCTATCTATCTGGAGCCCTCTGCAAGGTTTCTCAACCCTCTGAGGAGTCAAAAGCACCTCCTAGCTGAGTGCCATCACGTGCTGAGGATGCACTTCAGTCCTATAACCAGACCACTGATAAAATATTGAATAGAACAGGCCCTAGAACTGAGCCCAGAATTATGTAAGGGTTATATTCATAGGATCCTTAGAGTTGAAAGGGAAATTTAAAAGGTCATCTCATCCGACTCCCCTGCAATGCACAAGGACAACACAGTTAGATCAGGCTGTCCAGGGCATGATCCAGCCTGGTCTTGCAAATCTCCAGAGATGGGGAATCCACCACATCTCTGGGCAATCCATTCAGTGCCTCACCACCATCACTGTAAAATGCTTTTTCCTTTTACCCAACTTAAATCTACCCTCTTTGAGCTTGAAACCATTTCCCCTTGCTCTATCACCACAGACCCTGCTAAAGAGTCTGTCCCCTTCCTTCCTGTAGCTCCCCTTCAGATACTCTCAAGTAGTGAAGGCCACTCTCAGGTCACCTCACAGCCTTCTCTTGTCCATGCTGCACAGCCCCAGCTCTCAGCCTGTCTTTACAGGAGAGGTGTTCCATCTCTTGGATCATTTCTGATGTGCTCTAACAGGTCCATGTCTCTCTGTACTGAGGACTCCCCATCGGGATGCAGAGCTCCGCATGAGTTCTCACAGCGCTGAGCTCCCTTGACTTGCTGGCCACACAGCTTTGGATGCAGCCCAGGAATGGTTGGCTTTCTGGACTGTGAGAGCCAACACGTCCTGCTGCCACCCACCAGTACCCCCAGGTCCTTTTCAGCACGGCTGTGCTCCATCCTTTCATCCCCCAGCTTGTATTGGTAGTGGACGTTGCCTGGACCCAGGCGCAGACCTTTTGCACTCAGACTTGCTGAACCTCATGTGGCTCTCCTGAGTGCACTGCTCAGCCTGTCTGGGTCCCCCTAGATGGCATCCCATCCCTGTAATGTAGGACTATAGCAGGTTATACGGTCCCTCTCTGTTAGGATGATTAAATCCACTCACAGTAACAAACTACTTTTTTTTATTTGGCTGTTAATGATGCACACTTCCCTGGTGGTGGTGGACAAGAGTGACTCTAGGGCACACAAGACAAGGCCTCTGGGGCGCACCACTAAAGGTCTCTTCTCCAGGAACAATCCTGTCCAGCCTTCAGAAGTCACTTACTGTCCTAGTGATCAGCCTCTGGGACTTGGCAATGTAGGCAAATGTATCCACTATAACTGAGACACGATCAAGGCTCTAGTCTCCCATACCAGACCTGAAGAACTACTGCTATTTTGGGAACTGACGTTGCTTCCAAATCAAGTCCTTTGCTCACACCAAGCTGCTTTCAGCAGCCTCTGTGTCTGGCAAAGGCCTCTCAGCCCAGCAAGTGTCAGAGCAGTGGAGCCAGCGCCTTCCTTAGTCCTTGATTTAGAAGATCAGCTACTCAAACAATGAACATAAAGAGATGTCCAACATCCACAGCACCCAAGGACCTCAAGGTGAGCTCAGAGGCATGCATCTTTCAGGCCTGTGCTTTCGAGGTGGGAAAGCTTCCATTCACCAGGGATGAAAGCAGTTCTCAGAGATGAGGACAGGAAATGCTTTTCTTCTGCATCGGTAAAACAAACCGTACTAAAATCAGAAAGTATTCACTTCCTGTTTACTTACAGAGCAAAATGAACTGCTTACTTACTATCTGTAGCTCTGTATGTTGGCTTGGGCTGGTTTCCAGTTATTAAGAGGCTCAGGAACAAAGGAGGTTCTTACCTAGCAGATTTGCAATGGGATTCTGGGGTAAGTACAAATATTTGGATGGAGGAATGAGAATCAGTGTGTGCTGGGGGAAGATCCCTGAGATGAAAGCTTTGCTTTCTGCACCTCTGTGCTTTGGTTTACTGAGGGCAGACAGAACTGGCTGAGGCCCAGTAGACAAGGCTCTTCCAGCTCAGCATCTGGCTTCTCACAGTGACCACTACCAGAGGCTTTAAAAGGAAGAGAGATGCACCAGTAATGTTTCTGGATAGGAGCATCTTACAATGAGAAAAAACACTTTCTGCCTCTAAAAAGGCTGAGGCAAGTATAAATCTGAACAGCGAGCTCAGACGCTGCTTTAAGTGACACAAACAAACAATTCTCAGTATTCATCCAAGTTCTTCTTTTAAGTGTTGGCTGACTTCCTGCAGCTGGCAGGTGTCACAGCCCTTCCTACCACTGGCCTGGAAACTAATTTGAGATGCAGCCTTGGAAAACCAAGGATGACCAAGGATGACCTCAGAAGAACAGTGTGCTCCTGCTTTTGGAGCTGAATGAATAAATCCTCACAGTCTCCAACTCAGACCTGGCCTACCAGAAAGGCAGTACTGTATAGTACTATACAGTAAAGTACTCGACACAAAAAGCAGAGGGGTGGCTGATGAGATGGACGAAAATGTTTCAGACCGTAGGAAATGATCATTTTCACATTATTGTCTCCAGACACTTTTCTCACTTGACTGACTTAAAATGAAAGAGATGAGGAAAAATGGATGGGGAGAGCTGAATGGCAGGATGGAAGGGTAGGAAAGTGACTGCAAAGGTGAGCAGCTGCAGAAGTGAAAGCTGAAGGAAGGAGGCAATGGACTTACCCCGGAGCCCAAGGAGTTGGCCTCGATGGAGGACTACAGCTAGGTAGAGGCAAGGAGTGGGAACACAAAGGGGCACGGGAAGAGACAGGAAGGATGGGAGAGAAGAAAAAGGTGATTACTGGGAGAAAATTCAGGTAGCAACAGAAATGTATATATTTGGAGAAACCACATGAGCTATGGGCTGAATTCGTTTATACCAACACTGTTCTTGCTCATTTTACTATTATCTCACAAAGACAAACGAGGTATCTGAGACAGATGAAGGTGCTTGGTCACAAAGATCTATTGCTAAAGTTTCTAGTGAAGGTTTACAGCTTACCACATTTTTAAAGAAACACCAAAAGATAATGCAACTGGTTTATAGCAGGGAACAAGCTGAAACTGCAATTATGACAACAGCATCAGTCCCAAGGGGAGTTCAGCTCCAGTAGCCTTAGAGGAAACAACTTCAACTCCGACTTCCAGAAGGGCTGCAACAGGTTTGCCCCTTTTACCCAAGAGCCATTTGTTTCTCAGCTTTCCTGTCAGCACTGATGAGAACATGTATGTATTGCTGCTTTCCACTGAAAGGAGCTGCAGTCAGCCTCAAGTCCTACTCCTTGTTATATTTTGAAACAGACCTTCCACCACGAAAAATCTGATGATGACTGGCAGGTACAGAACAGGCTTACTGAGAGCTTCAATTAAATTTCCAGTGCTGGAGGTGTGCCTTTCACCAACTGCTGCTACTGGACTTGTCTTAGGATGCTGATTTCTACTTGACTAATAAAAACTGAACTCTAATTTGAGAAAATGAAGCTTTTTCTAAGGTCAATTTCTGCAAAATATTCACATAGACATCTGAGCATCTCCACACCAGATAAAAATTTCCAGGGAGATCTTCCTGGTGACTTCTCATCCCACAGCCTCCTCCTTTTGGAGACTTGCTACAATTCCCAACTCTGTTTCTCCGGCTTCCCAGTAGGTACAGAATCAGTTCACATCAGTCTGCTCTGTCAAGGTCACCCTCAAAAGAGAAGGCTATATAGAGAGGAAAGATTACATTGGTGCCCAAGAGAAACATGCCTTCAACTGAATTGAAAATGAACAATAATAAATCTCTACTTGGCTTTAAACAGGTTAAATTCATTCAGCTGAACACTTAATTACATAACTAAGGAAGAGTTAAATCGAGGCCTGGGTCATTCACACTCAGCACTCTTCTCTCTGAACACTTTGTCAAGTTCAGAGTAAAAATGTCCAGAAAGTATTGGCCCACCAAAGCCATCTGCCAGAAATCACCAATTCACCAAAGCACTGCTCTTTTCAGGGGGGCACAGAAAAATCTCTGATGAATGTCACTTACTCTCAGTCAGTGGAATGGAGATGACAACGCCGTTCCCTGTTCCTACCCAGAGACGATTGCCAGCAATGAGCAGGGCTGTAATCCGTACAAATGAGAAGCCCAGTTTTCCAGTACCTGTAAGCACGCATGGGAATGGGAGCATCAGCAATCTGTATGACTTTTGGGCAATGTCTGCTAACGATTTTTCATTTCTCGCTGATCTCAGTAAGCAACAGACCATTGAGAGGCGATCCCTACTGCCTCACCTAGCATCTTGCTGACATAAGGCTCAATGTCAACGTCCTGCAGATGTTGATGGCTGTGGGCATGGTAAAGCCTCAGAGTGGAATCCAGGCGGATGGAAACCCACACTCCATCTCCAATCCACGCCAGCTGTCGCACCTGGCTCTCACGCCGAGGGTGGGCATCAAAAGACTTCTGAATTGACACATAAGTAGAGCAATGCAAGTTCACAAAAGCTTTTCCAATTATCTATACATATGTTCCTATATCTATTCATATATTCTATATATTTTCCTTAACAGAGATTGCTTATTTGGGTTTCAAAGGCCTCAGACAAAATGCACATGACCTCAGAAGTTCAATATAGGATACAGATGATGCTCTATCAAACGAGTTTCGTGGTGCAGAGCTGTGGCTCCACAGAGAATATGACAGTCTTTGCATGCCACTTTGGGAGCAAAATCATTTAGAAACCAGCAGCTCCAAGAGAAATCCTGAATATCAGCAAGCTGCCTTCACTCACTGATGTGAACTTCAACACTTCTCTCTACAAGTAAATTACTGCACACACTGTTAAGCACGGTTGCGTGAACTCCACTGTACGAAACAAATCTTTCAACTAAAAGGGTCTGAGTATTTATTTTTTTTAATTAGGCAAGTGGAACCACTGGGGCTCGCTGACTTCTTCATGCCACAATGCCTACAAATGGAGAAGTCTTAGACTGCAGCTGTAATGCACAGGCATGTTTGTACAGCATGTGAGCCCAGGGTCTCACTAACAAAGGCAAAGACAGTGCTCATTTCAGGCTTTTTGCAAGACTTAATCTCTGCCAAAGGAGGAAGGAATAAACACCTCCCTGGCAGACTGGGTCTGAAGATAACCCCAACTGGCAGACTGACAGTTTTCATTGCAGTCAATACCGACAAGTAAGTTCTGTGTTTCCACGCTCTGCAGCAGAAAACAGAAGAATAGATACAAGTATCTGTATGCATACGTGCACACATTTCCTCTCTTACCTCAATCTGCATTGTCTTAGGTTGAATAACATGGATTTTGTTCTTATAGCCACACCAGACTCTGTCATACACAACAGCCATGCAGCGGATAGAATGGTGAGTGTGACCAAGGTCCATTAGGTGGTAATTACTGAGATCCCACTGACGATCTGGGGTGAAAAACAAGTGCAGAAAGATACATTTCTGTCATTCCATTTATATCTAGGTATACAAGGCCTACCTGATCCTTAAAAGCTGATCTTGCTTATGTCTGTGAACTCCCATCAGCACATGTTACTGCTTCAGACACAGCCTTACAGTTAGCAGGCACATGACAAAGCTTACTTTGGTAGGCTAAAAGCTCTCCAGCTCAGGCTAATTTACAGATCCTTTTATGGTAATGAAATGAACAGTCTTCCTTAACAAGTACAACAAAATCAGAAGGGGAAGACAGACAAACTAACAAGACTCTGTGGAAACTTAAAGGAAATGGAGCACACAGTTCTTCATGGTGAGGCTGTCCCACTGCACACACAGACAACACGATTCTGTGGAGTGTCAAATCCAGGATAAGGAATCAGATACCTGTTCTCTTGTTCTTACTTTCTAACTCATCAGGTAGGTTCTGTCTTTTGCCTCTAGGTGATGGAGCATTACCATATTTCTGATGGGAACATTCAGAGTGTGTCAATGGTCAGGCTCACATTCATGAAAAAGCCTGAATCGAAAATTACATTGCACAAAACCAGAATATCTGGTTGATAAACTGTTACCCAATGAACACCTGATAAATAAATTCTTTATAAGCAAATATTATTCACAATTTGCAAATTCCTCTGAGTTGTATGAGCACAGCTCAGGAACTGCTGAAGTTATAGGGAAACAAAATCTACAACAGCAAAGAGGACAAGAAACACAGAATTCAAAAAAATATCTTGAAATGAGAGGACTAAGGCACAAACTGACGTGCCTTAGTACGTGCCCTAGTCCTCTCATTTCAAGATATTTTTACTCAGACATCTTTTCTTTATCACAAGAAGAACTGGCCAGGTGCAATGTGAAAGCTCTATCTATTTGGGACTTTCAGGCTTCCAGAAAATCCTAGCTCCATCCTTCTGCATCCACAGAGACCAACTCCACTGCCGACACAGACTCTAACTGCCCTGCACTGCACAGATGATCTGCTCAGGCACTGCCTCCCGGAGCTGTTGGGAGCTCCCTTCACACGAACTGTACAGCTGATTTGTGAATGCCCAGTAATACTGGTTATGGCCCAAATGCATTAATCTCATCAAACATGCTTCAAGCAACTGCACAGTGTATGTGCTCCTAGGCACACTGCATTCCTTCCTCCTATACTACATAGCATTTTTACACTTTCTTTCTTCTTTTCAGAAAACCTCAGCAAACAATGTTGGAATATGCTCCAACTTACATGGAGATGTCTGGAGATGTTTCTGGATCAGGGGTGTATTAAAGGTATATAAAAGCTATGCATTTTAACCAAGCATTTGTACTCTGGCAATCTAGCACTTTCTCTTTCTTGACTTGGAATACTATTTAAATAACTGCCACAGTCTTGACCAACTTGTTTTAATTTTATTACACTAATCCTTACCTTCTCCTCGGTGGAATATGGCCAGTGTTCCATCTGCCAGAGCAACAAGGACCCTTCCCTTCACATGCCTGAAATCACAGGACAATAAAAACCATTAAAAAAAACTCTGTGGAAACAAAGGACTTAACAGATCCTTTCCAATATCCAGACAAACCATTCTTGTGTTTTCCCTAGAATTTCCATTCAGTTTTAGACTTGCTGGCACGGCCTATAAGGGCTCAGAGTCCAATCTCCTACCTTGTGTGTAGTCAAATCATCAAACAATTTCCTGCTGAGTTTAACTTCTCTTTCACACTATCAACTCCATCAATTTCAACAAATTCCACCCTATTTACTACCCTTCTCAAGTCTTCCTTTTCTCCTTCCCACTTGTTTCCACCTGATACTATAAATACATTGTAGTACCTTCCTTATTCATTGTACTGGCTCACATGTGCAGCTGTACAGGAAAGTGACTCAGCAGGAAGCTCAGGAAAACTTTCCTGATAAATCAATGCACTTAAGAGTAAGAAAAAAGATGACTGACAAAGAACTACCACCCCCATGGAAGACACTGCTTAGGCACTGAGCATCCTCCTTCAGTGTCCCTTGGTGTGTGTACTTACACTAGACTCAGCACGGAGTCCTTTAGCTTTATCGAGTGCAGACACTTCTTCCAGTTAGATACAGCAGAGTGCACGTAAAGCCTGGGATAAAGGACAAATCAGGGAGGGTTAGCAGCAAGGCCACTCATCTTCACACTAACCAGGCCTGAATTATTTCTTCTGGTAGGACAGGAGTGTGCACAGTAAGGTGAAGTTACAGCGCCCATTATGAGCTGAGGACTCAGAAACAGTAATGAATACCTACTTTAGAAACAAAAAGCAAACTAGGTGCGTAAGGACATGAAAAGTGGAGGCCAGAGGACAACCGAGGCAGAGAATCTGCCTAAGGGGAACCTACCAGCCATTCTGTGCTCCCAGCCACATGGTGGGTGCAGCACTGGTACATGTCCCAGCAGCATCCCCATTCAGCTCCTGATCTGGCAGTGCTGTGCTTGACTCTGTTTTCAGCTGCCCATTCTCTCTTAAAGGGCAAAGGAAGGTGGTTAGAGGCCTTTAACTGTAATGCATAGAATGCTCACCTGCACACACAGGCTGGCACTGCACAAGCAGATAAAGGCACTTGTACACACACAACACATCCCTCCCCTCAGTGTTTTTCAGTTCCTTGACTCCCTAATATTCAAAATTTCCTTTCCCATCCCCTGCCAAAACAAACAGCCACTACTTTATGGCCAAAAAAATTAACTTAGTGTTTGGAAGTAATTTTCCCCAACAATTTGTGTTCATTTCCAGCTCCAACAGAAACCACTCAGAACAACCCCTCAAACCATCGTATTAGGCACATTAAGAATTCTGGGGCACTGACATGCTTTCTTCATTATCTTTACAGACATCCAGAGCTACTGCTGGAATAAACAAATGATCACACATGGATCAAAAGCCCCTTTGGTAAGAACATTAAGTGCCTGCGTATTTTGGAAGATCTATCTAAATTATCATCAAGAGATCAAATAATTGCTCTTCAACAGCTGACACAATCTGCTGCTGCCTGAACTGCATTTATTTTATTTCTTCCTCCCCTCATCATTCCATCTGAAATACTACCTGGACTGAAAAAAGTTTGACACTTTATGAGAAGATCAGGCTTGTTCTCATAAGCAGCTTATGAAAACAGACCTGGTAGTAACTGAAGGGACACGTTGGCCCAGACAGCCTACCCGTTCTGACGAAGAGATGCCTGTGCAGGGACTGGGTCAGTAAATACGTGCTCTGTGAGGGGTCCAGAACGGGCTTGAACGGGCTCTGTCTCACTTGTACCATTCTCTGGCACCTCTGTAGCTTCTGTTGCTTCCTCTGTAGACTGAGATTGGTTGATCTTCCCATTGCAGACAGCAGCCACTTCACCTAGGTGACAAAGAACAGTGTGAGGTGCACAAAGAGCAGGGGGACCAGGCTGAAAGCTAGCCAGAAAGAAATCCTGTTTTCATTTCTTTCATCCTTATTTGTAAATTATAATCAAACCCAAAGACTGCATCATAGACAGAAGCTCCTCCAGAGCGTCTGCTGCTCTGGGAGGAAAATAGAGGCAGTTTTCCAGCGAGGCACCACCCGAGTTTAATAGAATATCAAGAGTTCTCCAAGGCTACCCACAGTAGTGGGTAATCAGTAGTATGTAATCAGCAGTACATAATCAGCAAGAGCATTATTACACTATCATATAAGCTTACATGACTAGAAGACATGGTTGAGAGGAAAAAGCAATTAGAACAGGATTTAGGAGAGCTAACATCACCTGCTCAAAATATTCTGTTATACTAACCCCACAACTAGGCTGTGGATCACTCAAAAAAGGATGGCTCTAAAGGAAAAAGTACCAAATGGCTTTGGATATCATGTACTGCATTAAGAAACGTCTTGAAATCTCTGGAACAGTTAAGCCAGGGGAGAAGGATGCAGCTGTAAGACCATGGTTACATGGAACTAGCTATTAAAGGCTGCCATTAGGCTTTATATCCAAAACTCACTCTGTCCTTTGTCCAGCACAGGTGTGTCACCACGCGAGGAACAGTTGCTTCGTGGCACATTGCAGCGAGTTGCACAGCCCACCAGAGTGATTCCTGCCAAGACACCATCTGTTCCAGACGACTCTTCAGGATTTACATCGCCCTCCAGAAAGATCTCTCCTGGAGGATAATCACTCTCACTGGCCGCTGAAGGGCAAAGAACAGATTCTCCCATAAATCTAGCAGTCACTGCCAACCTACGCATCCCAGTAGTCCTGAGGTCACCGTACGGTTGGATGCTGGTACTCAGGGTTCACAAGCCCCAGGGAGGGACCACAGCACCAGCCAACACTGTAGTGAATCCCCTCATTCCAGTGTCAACTATCACACCAGCTACAGAGCCCTCCAAACCTGAGCAAGGCTCACTCTTCTCCCCAAGAGTCATCCTTTGCATGCCAAAGGAATCACTTACTAAATGCTCAGAAGTGAAGAATCTCCACAAGATTCCACTTAGAAGAAGGCAAGCTCTGGAGTTATGCTTTTGAGGGACAATTACAGAATGCAGCAGCTTCCAAAGGCCAACTCTGAAGTGAGGATGCTACACTTGTCACTCCTTAGCTGAGCAAGTTGTGACCTTGTGCAGACCATAGCCAGTAGTGGAACATTACTTACCAGGGATGCTGGAGATGCAGAGCACATGAGCATTGCAGACAGTGAACTGGTCCACCACTGTGCCAGGCTGATTGGCATCAATGATTACAACTTTACTTGTTGACAAGGTACTGGTGAGGATCCAGACACGACTGGACGTGGCATCCATTTCATGGAACTCTTTTGCCTTCAGGAGAGCAAACACAGGCAGAATCAGTGCTCCCCTCAGATCAGACCGAGCATATTCCTGCTTGGCAAAGATCACAACACCAGTTCCAAAGATCCCACTCTCCTCCTAGCTGGTGCAACAGAAGCAATACAACTTTTCTTCACATTGCTGCACTTGTATCTGGAAGAGCAGCCAAAAGCCTGTATGGCTCCTAGGGCTAGAGGAACTCAGCCATTAATTTCTGAGCTATCTGACTAATATCACTGAACATTCACTTAGACAGAATACCATGAAGCTGGAATGTGCTCAAGCTGTCAGCATAAGCAATCTGATCACAGACAGTGAGAGACAGCTGTGACAAAGTCCACAAACCAGGAAGGAGAAAATGTTGTATCTGTTGTATCTGTATAAATATCTGTACTCTGTAAGTGGGTCTTAAAAAACACTTAAGACAACATTTGAAAAAACAGAGCTGTAATAAAATCTCAAGAACTTCAATTTGTGAACCAAATGAACTCACAAACTTCGCTATGTCTACGTTCTTCTTGAAGCATTCTTTGCTGTTTGGTTTTGCGTGGTTTTCTTTTTTCATTTATAGAGATGAGGACTCTAAGTCTTCCTAGCAACTTCATCAGTCCTTATCTATCACTATTAGAATTTTTTTCAAAATTCCAAAAGTTCAAAAAACTGACAGTCGAAAATTCCATCCCAAATGATTTATGATTTTATCATTATTATTATTATATATAAATAAATTTCAAAAGAGTTTGTAAGAGAACCCCAAACTTCCCCAAATAGCCAATGCCTCTGAATGACTACAGCAGTAGCGACAGTACAAGACTTCACCCATAGCATTACATAATGCAAAGACAGTCAGAGAGACAAGGAATGTAAGAGATGGAAGGAGAAATAACACTGAAGAAAAAAAAAAATCTGACCTTTTTCTTTTCAGGAGATGTATGGTTACTTTTGTTGTTCTCGCCCTCCACTTCCCGATCGCAGGTGAGAGGATCCCGTCCAGGATCCAGTTTCTGCCCATTCCCAGCCTCCTGCTCCAATGGTCTCCATCCAGTGAGATTGACTCCAGCTGCACACCAGAGCTAAACAACAGAAATGGAATTGTAAGCCCATGCTGCTTAGCACACATACCCAACACCTGAAACACCGAGGTGGAAAAAACAACAGGTGATTGCTGATTTCTGCTAGGAGACCCAGTCAGACTAAATGGAGATAAGAAAAAGGATCTCTGCAACCTTGTGAAAACCATTATGATTTTTAACAGACATGACTAATGTTTTAAAGAAAATAAATATAAAAATCAGGCACATAACTGAAACAGGCTTCTGAAACATCCCCCGTCTGACTCTGGTGTTCCTAAGGTAGTGCAGCAAAGCAAGCAGGACATAGCAGCTGTTTCTAACTAGTTTGGGGTACACTAAGAAGCACTGAACTCAACCAAAGCTTGATGAAAATCAGCTCAAAATCTCGGTGAAGTTAATGACAGACTGCTTATTTGGAAACAACTAGTTACCGCAGACAGATGTGCTACATACAGAAAGAGGATCATTTATTCTTAATTGCAATTCTACTGAAAATGTTCCAGTATTGATAGATACAGCTTTCCAGAAGACTCCCTTAGCTAATTTTGGCCTGTAATCAGTGATTCCTGATCAATGGTGGAACTCAAAGGAAGGGTGATGAAATGTGGTTTTGTTTTCACCTGCTCCTTTTCATGAATTTTTACACTGCTTTGTATTATACCTGTATGAGACTTACCAAAAGCCTTATTCCTAAGTATTAAATTGTTGATACTATGGAAGAGATGCCTCAAAAAAAAAAACCCAAAAAAGTAAGACAGATGTGGGACCTGGCACTGAGAATCAACTGATAATTATGTACGAGAGGTACTTTTCCCCACATATACTACAAACTACTATTTCCAAAAAAGAAGCAGAAGATAACATTCGAAATGAAAAAAATGCAGACTGTCATAAAAATTGCATAGTTTGCAAATAAATTCTGCTTATTCCATGCCCCTTTCTGTACTGAAATGTCATGCAACATACCTTCATGGTTGGGTCCTTCTCTACAAGTGGGCGACAATATACAGGCACAGGGACATTTTTCATGCGAGTATCTTCCTGACCACCATTGGGGCTCAGCTGTGGGAAAGAGAAAACAGAAAAGACAGTACCAGGGCATAAACACCAGGCCGTGGCACTGTCAGAGCTCTGACCAACAGGGCAGACCAAGCTTCTGCTTCAGAGGTGCTTGCCAATAGCAGCTGTTGCTTCATCTGACATCATGTATGAAAATGTCCCTCCCCACAGGGATGGGAACTTGAGAGACCATCTCTCTCCCCATGGTATGGTGTCCCAGGTACAGCCAGCCAAGGCTGTACACTGCACTGCTGAAAGACAAAGGTTTTGTTGGAGTTCACTCCCTGTGCAGAGGCAGAACACTGGCATTCTTTTCCATCATAGCCTGAAATGCATTCAATTCCACCGCACTCTTTTCAGGTGATTTCTGACCAGAGTTATACAAGCCACAGGACAACAAATGAGACTGATGACTGTTTTTTGTTTGTTTTACTAAAGAAGAGAATGGGGAACAAACTGTACTGCATTTGGCTTTTAAACTGAACAATCAGTAGAGTTCTCGTAAATAAAATAGCTGATGTTGAAACTCAATAACGAAGGAATGAAAACAAGATGGACAAAGAGCAGCTGCTGTAGTTCTAGCCTAGGTTCTTTCAGTACCTTCAAAAAGAAAAATTATCTTCTGTTGACTTTGGTGGAGATACAGAAAAAAATTCATTTATTCTGTGCTTGCAATTATCACACAGAAAATTGCCACATACACAATACCTCAACTGGAATATTTAACAATTATGGCTAAGGTTACCAGAGGGAGAGCCAGGTCTTCAGAGTTTCACTACGAGGGATGAAGTCTGCACCCCCTGTCTCTCTGGGCATGGTACCTACCTGCTTGTACTTGGCAGGGAGGCTCCAGCCGCAGGCCTGCAGCCGCCCATCATCGTTCCGCACGTGCTCCCGGACCTGGCGGTACTGCTCCCGCTTCTGCTCGCGGCGTGCCGAGGACGTGCAGTCACTGAGGAGAGAAGCAACAGCGTTACTTCTCAGCCTAGGGTTAAAAACACGGGCAGCTGTCCCTTAACAGGGCAGTACAAATTCAGGCAAAAAGTCTAGGAGTGCAAAGCAGCTTCGGTCCGTCTTTGCACAGGGAGAAAAGGAGATGCAGGAAATGAGAGAAAAACTGTTTTGAAGCAGACAGCCCTCAGCAGCCCTAATCTCCAATGCCTTGTAACCTGAAAGATGCACCAGACCAAACTGTGATCATCTCCACTTCAATGTTCCATGAGCCCTTTGGACACAGCATCCACCTTCCATACGACTAGCTATGAGATTCTATCCATTTCTGCTTAGCTGTTACAGTTTCCTGACCTAATGTCTCCATGAGGAATGTGTTTTGATCTCTTCCCTCCTCCATTGTATTCAACTATTTATTTTTACGTCCATTTTAAACTTTGCTGACAGGGAAAATATGCACTAATTGCTTTTGAAACTGCTGGTTTCAACACAATGAATTCAGCTTTGGCAGAGGTAAGACAAAACATCAGTCAGCTCTTAGGATGTGTTTTCATGTAAACAAGATTTGTTTGAGTATCAGTTCCAGCTTTCAATAGGTTTTTAAATAATCATTCCAAGGTATGAACAACAGCAGCAAAAAGATCCAGGCCAAACTCCACACACGGAATGACAGACATTCTTCAAATAAATCCCATCAAACTTATTATACTTCAAAAATTATAGTTCAACTATACTTCAATTATTATATTTAAAATGTAATTTCAAGCTTTAAAAATATACTTAAAACAAACTCCTAAGACAAAACATTTCCCAGCACATGCTTCTTCCCTTGGAGAGAGGAGGAGAAAACAGCTTCTAGCAGCTGTTAGCCACAGCACTTCATGTAGTATTAAAATGCCCTCAGAAACCACACAACGGCTGCAGTATGGTAGCCAGATAAGATGAATGGAAGAAAAGCAGTGGGCATTTAAAAAATACCAATTCACCCTCCTAAAGATATTTTTTACCTACAGAAAATCTTACAGCTGGTTTACTGGCTTTCCAGTCAAAACTTCACACTGCAGACACTACATGTTGTAGTTTATCATCACATTCTCCAAAGCCCTTCCACACAAACACAGCACATACAAAACTGTACCACCTTGTAGTTGTAGAACATATCCATCCTGAAATTACGTACAGAAGTGAAGATTTTTTTCCCCTCATGTCAGAGAAATAAAGGACAGAGAGAAAGTGCTGCGGTAGCAGTATTTAGAGGCTCTTCTAAAGGAAAATGAAAACCAAATATTGAAAAAGAAATGTGCTGTTGAGAGAACTTGTCTTCACTTGACGTGTTGGCCGATGGGGTTGGCCAAGACTGTCCCCAGCCCATTGCCCAGTGCTGCCACACACTACCACAGAAGCCCTGCTTCATTTTCTCACATGATGTGCAAACAGCAGGGCACAACCAGGGCTGAGGCAAACCCTGAGGCCAAAAGTGGTCTCTGCTGATATGAACCATCACAGTCCAGAAAATCACAGCAGTCGTACTTTCAGAGAACAAAACTGCCACTTTGCTGAGCCTATCCATGCCTATCCATTTTCAGTGGAAAACAGCTTGTTTGAAGAAAAAGTTGGGGGACCTGGCTGGGGACACAGCACGTAACTCACTCCTCAGGGAAGAACTCCAGGGTGCGGCTGCCAGAGGAGATCTGGCACATGGTGTGACTGCGTCGCTGGCTGAACCCTGCTGTGGTTGGAGACTTGTAGTGGATGTTCACAGATGGGTAGGTCCTCTTTGCTGGTGGGGGACTTGAGGAGGAACTGAACAGACGGCTGAAGCTAAGGACAGGAAAAGGCCAGTGTGAGAAAAGGAGCCCAGGGACACAACATACCACAGACACACAACAGAGGTGCCAACAGCTGCTTTAAGCTCTTCATGAAAACTGCCCTACTTCTGTTTGATCGACATAAGGTTTTTTTAGCTTTAAAAAACAGGTGCCTTCTGAAAAACCTCCTTTATTAAAAAAGATTCTGAGTGTACGTATGTTTCCATCCCAGGTCAAGCAGAACCCTTTTCAGCTTGTGAAGCAAAATTGAGAGGGATGTTCAGATCTGATCTTAATTTCGCTAAGGAGAAAGAAAGCCCTTGCAGGCAAAAGGGTTCAGCTAACAAGAGTTTCAACTGACTTCTCATTAATACGAGAGCAGGAGTCTACTAAGCTGCTGTAGAAGTAGAAATGGCAACTTTTCCCCTTTTCTTCATCTCACATAGTTCACCAAAGAACTTACAACTGCCAAATGGTGGACTTCTTCTTCTCCTGGACGGATGGGTGCTCACGGGAAGCTCTAAGAACAAATACAAAAGAATCATTTTAATTTCAGAATCTTTTACCCAAATTTCTGCCAAACAACCTAAAATTCAACCAATCAGCAGGCAATTTGCACCAAGGAAGCCATGTCACAACTCAGAATTCATTTTAACACAGAGCAAGTGACACGCAGTCATTTTAATGAAGGGATATCCAATTGCTTTATATTTCGATGAAGTGCAAATAAATGTTCTCAGATCAGTGCTTTATCAACTCCCTTTCACAGTATCACTGCCACAGTATCAGTCTGGTAATGATAAACTCTAATCCTAACCCAAACCCCAGCATTACAGTCCTCGAAAGCCACCGTCAAAGGAACTAATTAGAAGCAAACCTTTTCCTGACAGCTTTTCTGAGCTTAAGTAGCACAAGAAACTATCAAGAGAAACAGCTGCCCAGTGTCTCCAAATAATAACGGTAACTCTTGATTTGCAGCCCAGGATCAGCAATAAGAGAGAAAGTATTAGGTATGAGAAGAATATAGTTTGGAAAACATTCAGCACATCTTCCGTATCTTATTAAGGGCATTAAGGCTAAAAGCAAAAGGTGCAGTGTGAGCAGGCTCTGTCCTGAAGGGATGTTGCACCAACATCCATCCTCACCTGATCATTTCAGTCCACCTGACAGCCTCCTGGAGCTCCATCAACCTCTCTTTGTATTGATTGCGCTCCATCAGAACCCGGGCCATTTCTACACGGGTGAAGCGCCGGCGCTGAGCTATGGGAATGTTGTCCTGCAGAGGGGAGGAGCACTGCTTCAGCCAACAAAAGATGGAAGGGGATTGATGTTAGTACAGGGCAAGTCAGGAGACAGAAAGACATACCGGTTAGTGCTCTTCCTTTTCTGCTTGATTACACCCCTCCCCATCCCACACCTTTCCCGAATGAGGCACTAACTCCAGACAAATGATTTCCAAACTATGGCCCATGGACATCTGGGTTCTGAAAATCCAGGGAAAACAGAACTAGAATCACCACCAAATTGAAGACCTTACCCAGGGAACATTGCCATGAAGGTGCTTTGGTAATCTGCAAGAGGTTTTGAGAACTGACAGCAGTCCATTGGCCCATAAAGTTTGGAAACCAAAGTTTTAGTGAAAAACATTCAGTAGCAAATTCAGCGACAAGCAGCAGAGAGCAGAAGATAATGTTATCTCTCCCCTCTAGAGGGCTAGGCAGAAGGCATTCTGTTAGCATGCACTGATAAAGGCAGAGGGCACATGAAACTAAAGAACAACTTTCTCCTTCCTGGTGACAAAATTTGGCTTCCCAAAGAAAGCAAACATGGCTGCAGCACTTCACAAGCACAACCTGAAAATTTTCCTATCTACCTACATTCTAACCAGAGTAATTTTACCTCAGTTGAATCAGGAGAATTAGGCTAGAACTGAACTTAGTTCTATACTTTTTACAAAGGAAGAACAGTTATATTAAAAAGAAATGTATCCAATTTATCTTTAAGGTGAAGTTGCACAGGGCCCTGGGCAACCTGACCTACAGCCTGATTTAGTGGTTGGCAAGCACAGGGAGGTTGGAACTAGATGATCTTTAACATGCCTTCCAACCAAAGCCATTACACAGTTCCATGGTTCTGATCTCCTACCCTAGCAGAGGAGACATTTACAGAGGAAACTCTCTTACTCTCTGGTTTGCTTTATTTTTGACTACGGTGCACTCTGCTGCAAAGCCTCAAACTCAGCCAAAACAGGAAGAGAGCACCGAGCCTTCTCTGCCTGTACTCTGTAACAAGTACAGGCTTATGTAAAAGTAAACAGGACAAAAAATAACACTGCAAGATTGGAGCTTACAGAACTATGAAAAGAAGGTAGTTTCTGCTGAAAAGCTGGCTGTAAAACCTGAGTTTCACTGCACAAAGTCCTCATGGTTTACAGCTTCACTGCCAACACGAGATTAACTCTTCTGGGGAAGCCTGACCATCACTAGATTCTGTGAGAAAGCTCACCACACACTACGCTGTCTGGCATTCAAAACTGAGGAAAACCAGGTAAAATGGAAAGGTGCTGAGTTGGGCACTGCTCTAACACCGGCGTTTTAAAACCACACTGTGCACTGCGTTGTCACTCTGTCAGCTGCTGCTCTTTGCCAAACTATACTTTGCAAGTTATATGCAAAGGTAATTACATGACAACAACTTGCAATTCAGCAGATCTGCTCTCATCCTTAACAAAGAAACATTCTAGAAACATTTAGA
The DNA here is from genome assembly GCF_019232065.1 of Centrocercus urophasianus. Classification (NCBI taxonomy): domain Eukaryota; kingdom Metazoa; phylum Chordata; class Aves; order Galliformes; family Phasianidae; genus Centrocercus; species Centrocercus urophasianus. The sequence goes on along the minus strand of NW_024885100.1, from coordinate 760,162 downwards.
TATCGCAGTAAGGGACATGGTTTAGGGAGAAATATTAGTGGTAGGTGGGCGGTTGGACTGGATGATCTTGGAGGTCTTTTCCAACCTTGGTGACTCTACGAAAGACAGATCAGTGTGCATCTCAAGAACCTTACATCAATTATTACAGTATGAGCATATAAACCCCCTTTCCCCGCAGGCATTTTAGTAATGTAATATACCAATTCTGTACAGAGATAGCTGCTTACATCCTCCACCTCTTCTTTGGGCTCTCGTCGGGCAACAATCGCTTCAGATTTCACTCTAGGAAACAGGAAGAAATGCATCGAACCAGCAAGTGATACTGTGACTGCACCTGGTGGGCTGACTGCATCAGAAACAAACTGTTTTCCAACTGTGAGTAACACTAACAAATTACAAGGTGCTTCTGAGCTATTCTTCCTCACTCTTGCAACATGTTTCTGAGAACAGCTTCACTGACATCATCCCCTCTCTTTGCAAAACGTGATTTAAGCACCGGGCTCCAAAATATGGACCACTGGGACAGACCTGTTTCAAAGCCATGTTTTATACTCAAATGTTTGTTGAGATCTTAACAACGTAAAAAGTGAGCTGTTACCAGCAATTAATGTTGGTTTAAGTTCTTCTGGGCTGCTTCTCTTTCCAGTGTAGTAAAAAAGCCTACAATATGAAGGGCAGTTTGCCATCACAGCGAAGAAATGAATCCCAAGTATAAATAAATACAAATTTAAAGTATTTATCTGAATACTTTTAATTTACTTAAGCCTCATAATGAGGGTCAGTCCCATTTGAATCACATGCACTTCTATTAGCAAGGAAAAAAAAAAGCCATCCTTATTTCCTAGTAAAGCACAGTGGACAGTTAAAAGTCCGCATCCATGCTGCACAGCGTATTTTATGTAACACATCAGGAGACTCAAAAAGGCATTTTCAAAAAATCAGATCTATCTCCACTGCTGGTGAGATCACCTTCACTTCAGACATTCTGAACACTGAAGAAACCAGACTGTGCTGTTGTCACTCTGTGCTCAAGAATTTAAAAAGAACAGAGGCAACTTTCCAGATTCAAGATGCAAAATAAACACTGTCCTCTGAATCTTAGTGTCACAGTGCAGCTGGTGCAGCTAGTTAAAATGCAGTTATGTAGCCTGGAGATCAATGGGGCATCTGTAGCTTTATGGAAGTGAAAACTTCCCAGGCTTTGTAGGCATTCAGGTTTAGGTTTCTCTAGTTTGAGTGGAGAAATAAGAAATGGAATCTGTCCAAATGCCACCTCTGTGCAGAGCTCTAGAATCTCCTCTCCCTCTTCTTATTCTTAATGTGAACAATGAGACAATTAACAATACTGACATTTAAACACTGTTTGTGAGAATCTGCACTCATTCTTTCATTAAATGAATAGGCATTCATGCCCCTCAGCACAATCTTGGCCACCAACAGGATCAAGTTCCTGATAGTTTTCTTCAAAACTACTGATTCAGAAATTCCTTTGTTGTTTGTTTGTTTTAAATTGCAAACTGAAATGCTGACAACTTCACTCTGGGAAGCCTAGATTTGCAACCACTGTGATGGACTCCTAATATTGGAGGGGAAAATTCTGTAGATTTTCTAAGGTTCAAAAATTCATTTCAAACTAAGAAAAGCAATCTAAGAACACCAGGAATATCTCAGCCACATACTATCAGCCTTGAAATGCTCTGTAAGCTACCTCTGAATTCTAACACTAATGCCCATGAATGAAATGCAGAAAAGCTGACTGGCACAAGTTTCACTCGCAGGTCCTCTCACAGAGGCTGTGAGTTCATCACTCAGGTTCTCCCAGATCCCTGACACAGCATGGGAACCACTCACCTTTTCAGCTCTTCCTCCAGCTCCTTCACTCTGGTTTCCATTTTGGTTTTGGCTTGCTTTGTTGCCTCAAGCTCTCCCTTCAGTACTTCTTGTTCTCCAGACAATTGGTCCACCTTGGCAATCAAATCATTCTTCACAACGTTCAAAGCATTTCTTAAAGGTGCGAAAGGGACAATAAGCAAAAATGCCATAAGCTGTCCATAAGAGAAACCTGAAACTAAACTCACAGGCATCACAAGGAAACCTGAAACGAGCATACTGAAATAAGTTCAGACTATAAGTCATGAAAAAGCACATCTTGCAGAAGAACATAACTGGTCAGGATGAGGTCCGTCCAGTTCTGCTTTCTGACTGACAGAACAACCTCAGGTGCTTCATAAAAGATGCAGAAAGCACATACAGGGCAACTTAACAGCTGCACGAAATTGAAATCTATTTAAAGAGAATTAAGTGCTGAAACATACCTTTCAGAACCTACGTTATTTGTAGTTGTTGATAGCTGGAGATGATGGTGACATACTTCAGCATTCCCAACCACTTCTGAAGTATCTTAAAATCCTTAAAATGAGCAGCTTCCCATCCTAACTTCTACAGTTACCACCCTTAGGATTACTTCTCCTTCCTCTTTATGGCTGCTTAGCCATTCCTTAGTATCTAGCTTGCCAGCCTTTCCCAAAGGATAAGCAAATTACATAGCCTCGCTTTTCTTTATCAACTATTAAATCTTTGAAAATTCTTCTCAACAGTAATACAAGTTTATTTTCAACTAGTAAATCTTGCAAATAAAAACTTCAAAGTGACACAGACCCACCCAGACTCCTGCTGAAGTTAATGAAAGAAAAGCCTACCACTGATTTCAGGTGGGATCAGAGCCCATCAGGAAAACTGCTCAGGAGAGGAGTTTCTCTTCTACATTTCAAAGCATAACAAGTATTCAAGAGAGCCTACCAGATACACCAACAAGCCACAGTGAGGCTGGAGTTCTAGCCACAACCTTATTTGTGATGGCATCTCAATGATATAACCAGGCAGGCGGTTCAGAGCACACAACAGTTTCTTACTTGGTCTCCAGTAGCTGTGAGTTCTCCAACAGCAGATTGCCCACTTCTTTGCCCATTCCTGAAAAAACAAAAAAAGTCAAGCAGTTTTCATCTGTTCTCTTCAGGGTATGGAGCTTGCGTGGCACTGACTGACTCATGCTTGAGGAAGAGAAATCATTTTGTTAGGCTTCCCTACAGCCAGATTCATCCACTTGAAAGGCTTCCTATTACCAACCTTCCACCGTGGCAGTATTAAAAGGACTTCAGATTGTCCAATGCTCTACTATTTACCTTGAGCAATTTTCTTTCACAGGGGTTTACAGTTTGAAGTCTCAGGCCCATGACTTAAGGATCACTCCCAAAAAAGCACCTAGATCAGACATACTGCACTTTGGGTAAGAACACACGAGGGCTGCAGCACACAGGTCAGGTAGCTCCAAATCTTTCAGAGTGCATGCAAAGTGTAGAGATTGAATTTAGTAAAAGTGAACTGAAAGGAATTTAGGGACCAAACGCACAGGAGAAGTGCTCCCTGCTGCCAGGAACTTGCTGGATCCCAGGATCTGCTTCTATTTTACAAATAGATACAGAGGGTACTGTTTTTTTAAGGGACAGTGCTGAGTGTTGCAGCTAGTTTCTCAACACAGGCCCCAGGGAACAAAAAGGCATCACAACCATCAGTGTTTGTGCTGAAGTGCTCCTCTTCCTGCCCTCGAACTACCTATCCCTTTACAGCAAAGGCATCAACATTTTCCACAATTGTTACTTGCTGATTAATATTCACAATAAAATAAAAACAAAATAAACCTTAAGTTAATGGAAGTTAGAGAAACATGACGGCATACAAGAAGTGAGCACACATCACGACACTCCAACAAAATAAATCCTCTTCCCACAGTTAGATGGCATGAAGTTATGATGGCAAAAGCAGATTCCCAGCAGGAAGGAATAAGAAGCAGCATTTTCAAGTTTTTCTTTGTTTGTTTTTGTTTTTGTTTGTTTTTTTAAATCAGTAGAAAGATAATTAAGCACTTTGATGTTTCAGGCAATGTATTCTTTGTGTGTCAAGGAATACTGCAAACAAAAATGTGAAAACTGAAGTGTACTTTTGGCTTGGTAAGATGGATCAGCTAATACCCTTTTCTTCCATGGCATATACATTGTTCCTAAAATCCAGAGGTCATACAATACAATACAGACATCAGTTTCTTAAATACTTCCCTTGTTCCTTTTGAATGATTCTACAAAAGATCAAATACGTATTTAACTAGTAAGACATTAAAATGGCACAAGGATCCTGTGAGTGCTGAGGGACATCGTCATCCTCATGGCTTGGTTTTTCTGTTGTTGGTGGGATGGTCAATAACAGTTTGCTTTCTCATCTACAAGCAAGATAACACTCGTGAGTCTGCCTCTGGGAGAGAAAGGAACTGTGGTGCAGAGGGTCAGCTGTTACCCCAGAACTGCCTAATTTGTGTGTGGCCCAGTCCCAGCCCGATGCTTTAACCAGTGGGAGCTCTGAGGGACTGATCTTTCAATGAAGAAATGGATGAAGCCATCCTACAGCCATAGAGTGAGACACTATGAGATAATCTCGTGCAAGCTGTAATGACAAAGCCCCACTCATGAGAAAGAAAAAAAGGCACTGTGGAGTGACTAAAAGGAGAATTCTTTACTCTTTGTGGTGTGGAACAAAGGAGGGAGACATTCATCACTGTGCACCTCCTATAGCCAGGCAAATAGTGTGAAGCATCAAAGTGGATAATCAACTATATCAAGGGAAAGAAGAGAATTCCCAGATCACAACTATGGACCAGCTGCATCCTGCTTCTTGGAGAGGTGACCATCACACACACACAAAAAAAAAACAACAAAAAAGAACCCCACAAACCAAGGTAATGCAAGACATATGGGGGAGATGTTGAGTGGATGAAAGAAATTTTAAAATAAAAAACGCATGGTTAAAAGAGGAAAAAAAGAAAAAAAGAAAAAAAAGAAAAAAGGCCTTCGCCTTACCAAAGAAATCATCCCGTACTATGAGGACCATCCCATACGAGAAAGGGAACAGAAAGATAGGGGGGCAAAGGGGAAAAAAGGAAGAGAAAAAAGCAGCCATTAAGTACCAATCTGTAAATAGCAAACAGAGCAGCTCATCAGCATGTGCAAACGTGTGTGGTGCCAGTATATGTGATGCTCAGCATAAACTAACATACATCTTGCTTAGCTGCAGCCTGGCCTGATGCAGATTTATGCCTGAAAGTTCAGGACAAGTTCAAGATGAACTCATTTTTTTCTTCCACCATCATCATTTACCCTGGACTGAGTATCTGTGTGCTTTCCAACCCCACCACAACGGCAATTCAACAGACGTAATGAATAGGATGAAAAAAGGACAGGGGCAGGAGAAAAAACAAAAGGAGTGGGATATCAAAGCTGTTATCTGGCCTTTTTGCACAGACCCAAATCCACTTTACTACTGAGATAAATTCCAGTGCTGCTTCAGTGGGAGAGTTTCTGAGAAAAAAAAAAACCATGAAAAAGTGGCTTACAGTAACAGTAGAAACAATCTGAACTAAGAGAAAGGATGATGCCATTGCTCCTTTTGTAACCTTACAGACCCAACATCAGGAGGTCCTGTGTAGAGGAATGTGACAGAGCTCATCACTGCACAGTATTATGCTACAGATTTTGTACCGTATCAACCCAAGTCACCTACCCTTATTACAGGTTGAACTTCATTCAGTTTGCACTGAAATCAAGAGAGATTGCCTTGATCTCATCTGATTTTTTATCAGCACCCAAGTGCATTTAATAGAAAGGTGAAAATTCTGCAATTTAGGGCCTGCTGACCTTTGTATGGCATGAAAGGCAACAGAGGTAGCACTTCAAACTCCTATCAAAAAGACAAAACTTTTAAAAAGCCTGTGGCTCTGCCACTCTCTTCCCCACAAGAAAGTCTTTATTTCCACCGCAGCTGTGGCAGAAGAGGGTCTGTATGCATTAAGAAACTCATAGTGGGCACCATGTGAGCAGAGGGACTCCTCAAAGCCTTGTTCACTTGAAGAAAAGTGATAAACTTAATTCTGTGCTCAGCTGAGCTCTGATCAGAGCACAGCACTTGCCCTAAAAAAAGGCACTTTGCACCCCAAAGCAAAGGAAAGGTGCAGTGTGGTTTTCTTGAGACCTTGAGAGACGGACCAGTGCAATATAAGGGAGCAAACCTGCAGAAAGCTACACAAAAACTGGATCAAAAAGCAGCAGACACGTGAACACAAAGCAGGGATGTCCTACTGCCCAGGGACCCGCCAGTGCAAGGAACCAAGCAAGGCAAAAGTGGGAGAAAGTCAGCAAAGCCAACCGTGATTGGACAACAGCAGGGGAGTATCACACGTGTATACCATGTCATTCAGTCTCAACGAGGTAAAAACAAACAAGAAAGGAAACTGAGCAGAGGAGAGATACACACCTGAGAACTCCCCTATGGGCCATGTCCAGCGAAGCACAGAGAGACAAGGGAAAAAAGGAAGTGAAAAAAGGATCGATCAGTGACTGAAACCAACCAAATCAAAATTTTGTTTTAAAAAAAATAAATTAACAATGATTCAGCCATTTCAATGTCAAAAGGCATGAAATAGTAAGGAAAGGAACTGCCATGACTGTAGGAGGCACGACTCCACATACAGGACAAAAGAAATCAAGGGGAGGTAACCCGTGTTATAACTGCAACCACATGCTTCAGCTACCCCCAGTATGCAAAAGACAGTTGCATTTTACAACATCTTTTTCCCTACAGCAGTGCCAGGACTCAGTTTGATAATTTCATTTCAACTTCTGTATAGAAAAACAGTATTTGTATGCATGAACTTACCACTAGTGTAAAACCTGCTGTCTGCACCATAAAACACCGGTTACATGAAGTGAGATTTTAACCTCCATAGCAAACACAGGTGGACATCCTAACTCTAAAAGAAAGGACTTCCTAGTGCCCACAACCCAACTGTTAGTCCTCCCCCATGTCCGGAGTAGTGGGATAATGAATATCGGGAAAGGGGATATGAGAAAAAGGGGGAACAACCCATGAGCAGCTGGTAAGAAATGCAATTAATAAGTAAACAGGCAGGAAAGCAGCCAACTAGATGGTGAGAATATTCCAAAGGCTGTAGTGAGAAAGAAGGGAATTACAACTGTTACACTAGAAAATGTTCTCATTCCACACATTTCTCCAGAATCCTACACAAACTAATGTCATCTACCTGGACCTGTGTAAGGATTTTTACATGGTCCCAATACACCAAATTGTATCTCCAACTTGGAGAGCTATGAATTTGAAAGCTGGACCACCCAGCGGATAAAGAATTGGTTGGATGGTCGCAGCCAGAGGGTTGCTGTCAACAGCTCTACGTCCAGGTGCAGACAGATGACAAATAGTGTCCCTCAGAGGCCTATTGTGGGTACTCTTTCACAGCATTATCAGTGACATAGATAATGGGATCAAGTGCATCCTCAGCAAGAAGAACAGCACAGCTGACAGAACAGAAGGAAGGGACGTCATCCAGAGGAATCTGGACAGGCTTGAAAAGTGAGGCGATGAGAATCTAGGAGTGTTTGGGTTGGGGCAATTCCAGATAAGAGCAGAGAAAAGAGCTCACAGAGAGCAGCCCTGCGCAGAGGGACGCGGGGGTTCTGGTGGACAAAGACCTGGACGTGAGGCAGCAGCCTGCGCTCGCAGCCCCGAAGGCCGACTGCATCCTGGGCTGCAGCAGCAGAGGGGGGCGGCGGGCAGCGAGGGGATTGTCCCCCTCTGCTCTGCCCTCGGAGCCCCCAGCTGCAGTGCTGCGTCCAGGCCTGGGGCCCGGCACAGCAAGGGGGGGAGCTGTTGCAGCGGGGCCAGGGCAGGCCAGAAAAAATGCTTGGAGATTGGAGTAGCTCTGCTGTGAAAAAAGACTGAGGGAGTTGGCCTTGTTTAGATTGGAGAAGAGAAAGCTCTGAGGACACCTCATTGTAACCTCCCTGAATGTGAACGGAGCTTATAAACAGGAGGGGAATGGCGTTTTACAAACTCCGATAGTGTCAAAACAGGGAGGGGGGAATAATTTTGAACCAAAAGAGGGGAGATTTTAGGTTAGATTTTAGGAAAAAATTATTTAGAGAGTGGTGAGGCACTGGCACAGCTACCCAGAGAGGCTGTGGATGCCCCATCCCTGGAGGTACTCAAGGCCAGGTTGGATGGGCCCTGGGCAGCCTGATCTGATGGGTGGCAACCCTACCCATGGCATGGGGGTTGGAGCTTGATAATCTTTAAAGTCCCTTCTAACCCAAGCCATTCTATGATTCTATGATGATTTGTGTAGAGAGCAGTATTAGAACAAGGGGGAAAAGTAGATTTTATATTTCAAAACTGCAATGAAGAGTGCCAATTTTCTTGTGCCAATGTTGGCAGTACTATTCTTTAGATCTCTTCAGAGATCTATTCTTCATTCTTAGTGCTTTCTATAGTTCAAAGCAAAGAAAAAGAAGTTTGAATCTCATTTCTCACTCTTTGCCTTCCTTCCTTTAAACAATCCTGGCAACACATGTTCACGTTAAAGAACACTTTCAAGAAGACAGAGCTGGCAGCCAGAGCTCAACAGAAGAATCAATCTGATTGACAATTCTGTCATGAAACTCACTGAGCTAGCCAATTTAATCACAATCCAGATCTCAAAAGGAACTGGAAGAAGCCTTCCTATTCTGCTAGCCCACCATGCCGTCATCTGCAAGTTTTTCTTGCTCTTCTCAAATCAGAAAATTATCCCAGAGTGCAGAAAAACTGGCAAATTACATGTCACAGCATCTCTGCTGAGAAGATGATAACCAAGGTTTAATGTATTTCTCTTCTGTAAGTGAGCTGGGAACACAAACCACAAAGATAAATTCTTTCTGAAGAGTTGTAGAATTCTTCACCATTAGCAGATTCATCCTTCTACTTCATTCCTAAAACTGGTAAAAAGAGGAGCCATTCAGGACTAAAAACATACAGACTGACATAACTTTAATACTACTCCCTTTGACACTGTAGAGGGTATTGTATACACATAGTACACTGTATACACATCTCTAGGACGGGGGAAGAAAATGTGCACATCTTTTCCAGTAAGCATTTAATTCATGCATGGATAGTTAAGCTACTCAGACAAACCTCTCAAACGCTCTGATTAAAATATATTTTAGGTGTTTCACACTTTCATATTTTGTCCAGAATACTTCAAAAATGAAGAACAGAAAAAAGAATGTCAACTTCAGTAAGGCTTGAAATGTGTGCACCATTCAAAGGAAAACTAACAGATACAAAATACCAGAAACCTAACAACAGCAGTGTAAGCTGGAGATGTTTTTTGTGCTTAACAAAGAGGGGAGTAGAGATTTTTATTTCCTAAGCAAAAACAAATTGAAGGATTAAGCAATATCCCTTTTTTCCCTGTGTATTTGGGCATCCCTGTGTATAAGGACAAGCTATCTCAATGTATCATAGAATCATAGAATGGTTTGGGTTAGAAGGAATCTTGAAGACCATCTAGTTCCAACCTTCCTGCCACAGGCAGGGACACCTCCCACCAGACCAGGTTCTCACAGCCCCATGCAGGGCCATGGGCAGTGCCAGACCCTCACCACCCCTTGAGTAAAGAATTTCCTCCCAAGGAAATAACCTTATGCTTAAATTTAAAAACTTGATACATATGTATTGATAGTTTTGGCTTTAGGTGGAAAGGAAATTGATCTTCACGAGCCGTACTTACGTTCAAAGTCTCTGTATAATTTTCTCAGAAGAGGTAACTGCCAAATAACAGATGACTCAAGATGTCTATAGATGTCCGGGCTGTGTGATTACTGGAAAAGGTGAACACCTTTGACTAACTGGAACTGTGGTGATGTAACTTGCAAGATCTAAACTGGGCAACTAAACACTTGTACACTTTGAAAACAAGTCTATATTTCTCACTGGTCACTGGATGAGACTATTGGGTTCTGGGGAGTGGATTCAGAGAAGACAGGCTTCCAGAAGTGGGAAATGGGTCTTCCCAAGCAGTTCATACAGCAAGTCTTTCATTTCCTGAACGATTCTGATGCTCACACTTCCTGATGCCACAGCCATTTCAAGAGAGATAAAAAGCAACAAGTGGCACAGAAGATATACGTGATTTAGAGGAAGAAAGCCATGTATTACATCATATGCTCTTCTAGACAAGGAAGCACCTAAGGATCAAGATAAAACACATGCTAGATAGCAAGATTCTGATTGCTTTTAATTCTTTGAGCCTGTCACAAAGAGAGCTCCCAATAATGCATGGGGGCTGACTGAACAAAATTCATCCCACATCTTTAATAGCCACGTGTTGTTGCTCCTGCCAACTTCACTAGGAGCAGGAGATCAAGCCCTTTTGCAATGACTGCTAACATACAGGTCACTCTCAAACCTAGAATTCTTGCTTTTTCTTTTTAATTCTGATATTTTCAGTATCTGCACATATTGGCTCCAACCACAGGCTGCAAAAGTTCATCTCTACTCTTCTGTAGACTTTTTCTCCCACCATGGTGGAAGAGGTGTCAAACAATAAATGTCTTAAAGACTTCTGGCAATGGTCATCACTCCATGCACAAGAGTTACACTGCATGCTGCAGAGCTAGCATCATGTTCCTAAAAAAACATCTATACCAAACAGCTATTGCAAGTGTTGTGTTCACAGTCTAGATCTCTTTCACATTCCAGTCACACAGTTGCCCACAACAGTATCAATTTCAGAGATTATGTCTTAGATAGAGCAAGAAACTATGTACTGACCTACTCTACAGCCTTCAGTCCACTTCTTCATGGTTAAATCTTCAGGGAATAGGCTAAAATCTGTCCCCTCTGCAGAAACATACTCCTTCAGAGGTTCCTGATACCAGACTCATTCAAAGGTAATACAAGTATTCCCCTAATTTAATTCTCATAAAGAGAAGCTGCTGCAATTCTGCGACATGACTCAGCTGATCACGTTCTAGATGTATGAGGGCTGCTCCAAAAGCAATGTCTCCTATTTTATTACGTTGACCCATGATGTCAGAGGCGAATGTTGGTGGTAATGCATCAGAGGTTGAACCTTCCCACCTGTATTGCATTAAATTTTTTTGCTATGTGACAGATGGCAGCAGAGTGGCAGTCTGACAGAATGGTAACTGACATGAAAGTACGTATGAAGCAAAGGTGTCATTGAACTTCTCCATGCAAAAAAAAAAAAAAAAGGACCCAATGACATTCATCAACACTTGTGAACGTTGATGGAGACCAAACAGTGGGTGTTGGCACAGGGAGGAGTGGGTGGTGCATTTCAGCAGTGGTGACAGCAGGTACTTCCACTGGTGCAGATTTGTACAAGCAAACCATGCAGCTCTTGTTCACTGCTGGTGAAAATGAATAACTAATGGTAGTGACTGAGTGGAAAAATAATGTTCTGTAGCTGAGAATTTGCCCTATCAAACAGTGCTATTGTGTTCTTTGTATCTGTTGTGGAAATAAATAGGAGACATCATTTCTGGAGCAACCTATGTATATCCAAAAGTTTTTTGGATATACAGTAAAAATTTTGTTTCCAGAACCAAACTTGTAAGATTATCCAAATGCAGCTCTTATGCCAGTAACCATCAGAAATGTTCACTTTCACATCAGATCTCTTGCTGCTCAATGTCTTAACAGGAATACTTGTAGGAGTCCTCGTATTTTCTACAGTTTTTAAATCAAGCAGTAAAACTGACAGTGAGCTACACAGTTATAAACTTTGTCAGTAGCTTGTGTTATCAGGATATTCAAATACCATTCATATTTCCCTGAAAATATTAAGCAGGCCTTCAGAACAAGCTTAAATTCTGCCATGAATTAAGGTTTGCATGCTCAGAGTCCAACACCAGAAAGCATGGCAAGGGCTCAGACTGCTACCTGACACAAAGCCGCTTCTCTGACTGCTTCAAAGTCATCAGGAACACAGAATATAATCAGACTTCAGATACAAAAAGCTCCTTCAAAATCAGCCTAAAAGGAAAATGCAAATCTCTCTTGGATCAACTATAAAAAGGTAAGAACTGCAGTGAAGACTATGATGTTTCCATATGAGAACAAAGAAAAATTGTTCCTTTAAAATACTTAACAAAAGGAGCTGTTTTCTTGCAAACTTCCAATAAAACCTTTATTCCAAGTGAAGCTGCTAGAGTGCAGAATTACTGGAGTGAAAATTTGTGGAAGGAGTGGAAGAAGCAATCTTCAAACTGCTCGTGTAGGAGAATTCTATAGGAAAATAACTTAAAGACACATAAAGACAGCCCAAATACATAGCCATAAACTTAAATTGTCAGGTAAGAATTAGTGTGCCGTAGGTATATATTTCAGTCACAGTGCATCCCAAATTCCATGCCATTTTTTAAAGGCCAAACAACCAAATTCTGAAAAAAGAGCAAATTTAAATGCTTCTAGAAGCTTAACAGAGTTGTCACTGCATCAGAGAAAACAGAACAGTTCCAACAAGTTTTTACCTAGCAGATCTGCTCCTTCATCAACATCCCCGATCACCTCAGATCCTGCTGTGGAAAGTTCATGATAGAGAGAATCTGTGTTGATGCCAAACGCTTTGTTCACAATCCCCTGGGTTGGGCTGTGGTTGGAAGAAGGAAAGGCAAGGATTCTTGTTATTTGGCAATATTTAAGCTAGAACATAATTTCTCTGAAATACTGAGCATCACAGACCATTACAATCAAAACAGGTGGAGTGGATTCCACCCTCTTGCCATGGACTGACTGAGGGAATTTAGTAAGTAAAGCATGTTTTAATCCCCACACCAAGTACCAGTACCTACCGTGCATAACCTCAAAGCTCGCCTAGCTGACTCCTTTTCTAACAGTTCATGACTTCTCAGTATTTCATAGCAACTTTCAACTCACAGACCTAAGACTGTGCAATGATGCCTACACTCCCACCAACTTAAACAGCAATCCTCATAGCAGTAAGATCAGATAAGGACTCAAATGCTGCAAACAGCAGTGGTTTTCCTTTTTCTTTGCCAGCTAGTAAGTCAGCCTGAAGATTTAGCTTCTTCTTTGAGTGAATCTGTGCACACAAATGCTTTTCCATACCTCAGCAAAATGTACTTCATTAAAGGTAAATCAAAGTTAATGTTATCTAATTACATCATGTGGAAGCACATTTCCACATCTTCTCTATGGAGAATCACCTTGCATGCCTTGACAGACTCGTGGCTCAAAGAGAAGACAGCCACTGCAGGAAGGCATAGCATGAGAGAGTGCGGTGTCCTGTGGGACTGCCAGCGCCTACTCCAACAATCAGCACTGAAGCAGGTACAAAAACACTTCTGTGTGCCATGCCTTGTACAAGAGGAACCAGCCTGTGCAACCTTTCCAGCAGCCTAGCAGAAAGGCCAGCACCACTGGATAACATCCCAAGCTCTGTGGCTTTGTCCTTAGGTAAATCAAGTCTCTGCGACCAAGCCTGGAGATTACAGTTGTCACTGATACATGAGTAATACAGCACATTGCAGAGAAAAGAAACAGCTTTCTTAACTACAAAGCTACCCAGCTATCTAAGAACACTAAGGAATACAGCTGGGTGCCACAACTGCATCAGAATTAATCAGCTGACGCAGGCTAACAGGCAGCACAACTGACGACAAGCAACCAGTATTCAAGGTCTGACCTGAAGGCATCACTCAGCCTCAGCACTCCACTTTCTGAAGCACTGCATTTTCCCAAAAGCATTTTGCTATTAAAGATGCAGCTCCAGAGTTATCTCATGTCATCTGTACCTTCAGTATCTCCAGCTGGATCAGAGATCACTGCCTGAAGAGCTCCCCATGCAGCAATACTCTCCACTCCTATATTTTCTTCAGTTTGAAACCAATTATTGGTCTAACCATAGCAGTCACTTTTGCCTTCCTCACACAGCACTGTTCTGGCTACCTGGATTTGGCGTACTGCTAACAATTGCCCACGCATCCTACATACTCTGAAGGAAGTTTAACTGAGAAAGGCATCTGTTACTGCTGCTCACATACGCTCTTAGAGACTAGAGGAGAGTGCCCAATAAATGCAATCCAGTTCACATTTGGTCTGTGAGGAAATCTTGCTGTAGCTTTGTCAGAGTATTATTTTCTGCATACCTTTTTGCTGACATATTGTCAAGTTACCCACCAGACAGTAAAAAAAGAGTAAAAAAAACCCACAACATTGCTAGACCTTGGTAAAAATGGATCAAGGAATCTAGACTAATAATTCTAGCCTAATATATGTTTCACAGATACACATGGAGCCAAAATTAATAGCCTTTAGGGAGCTGAGTGCCAGGTGCTAGGCAGGAACCACATCAACATATTGGTTCACTAACTCAGAGGTCTTGACTGACCACTTCACACCTGAACACTCTCATCCTGCTGGTCCAAGGCATCCCTTAAACTCAGGCCTGTGTCTTCAGTCCTTATCTGAGCTACTCTATAGAGTACTTGTCCTCAGCTCTGTCTGCTGCTTCTGAGTATTCTCTGCACCTAATGCATCCTCTCCTTATCTGGGAGTGCTGATGGAGCCTCTTACCAGCACCCTACTACACTCCTGCACCCTGCTTACGATGAGCACTGCCCACTGGGGTTGTTTTTGTTTGTCCTCCCATGCATAGCAGCTCTGCTTCTGCTCTTCCAACACTTAAAGAATACCACACAAAATTAGAAGTCTTGAGGCTTTAAACTGCATTCAGAACTGATCTCATTAGACAAACACATCTTTTTCCTCTCCTTGAAAACTTAAGCCCATATTCCCTATGCTTAACTTAAACCTTTTGTTTAGAAACGCTACGTTTCTTTGCACTCCCTGATCCAGTAAGACAACCTGTCTCAAAGCAGCCTGGACCTGGGCCAGCTGCACAGATCATTCCAGATTACCAGCTGATACGTGCCTTCCCTGGAGAACTCAAAGAAGGCCAACACACCCTCATTTTTGCATTAGCCAGGATACATGCATTTTTTGAAACAGCTGCATCTTGAACTCTGAACCACAGTATCCACTCCACTCCTCACAGAAACAAGACAGAGGGCCAAGAGCAGAAAGTCACAACAATACCTGTTCCCAGGGCGTTCCAGGCGGGGATCTTGACACATATCCAGCTCAGGAGTGGAGTCTATGATGTCCTGAACATCGGACCACTCATCACTGCTTCCCATACCTAGGTGAGACAACACATGATCTATGGTAACACTGCTCCTTAAAGCCACTTCTGCAGCTTCAAATACCATGGCTTGAGAACATCATGGTGCTGTGTACAGCTGTTAAAATAGAAACAGCAGCAGACCACCTAGAGTCACAAATGCACCTGTGCTGGAAAGATACCTTCATATCTTTAGGGCAGACAGACCATAAGCATGCTCCCTGCAATACCACAGTGCCACCAACATAGCTGGCCTAGATCCTCACTAGAACATAACAACCAGAAATACTTCACCCATTAGAATAACTTCCATATAATCTTTTAACTTGTCAGTAAAAATTCTTCAGTCACAGTGCATATTTAGCCAAAATCACATCACTTCACAGAGATTATTCTAGCTATGAACCGGCACTGGCTCATTTAAATACAAGCAATTAGTCAACACAATTTCTCAAATCTACAAGGAGCTTACATATCCACTATGGCGAAATTTCACTTAGAAACTGCATTGTACAATGCATTAAATCCAGTCTGGTTTCTGTATAATTTATAGCCTGAAGGCAATACTTGAGGAAGAAAATAAGGGACTTTCCCCTCATGTCAATTTATGTGTATTAGAAACCAAAATGCTCAAAAGCTGAGGCAAGCAACAAAAACACACTGTCTGTTCACAGACAAAATGCTTGAAGGATTAAGGACGTCATCTGTATACTATGTTAGTCTGCTGAATGTGTTAGAGGTGGCATTTTTGTCCTTTCCAAACTGCCTTGGAACCCAAATATACAAAGCTCCCAACAACAAGAGTGTTCATTCCCCCATTTAGGCTGGCACTGCAGGCTAGCTGGCAAGCAATAGCATGCTGAAGACAAAGCCTGATGTGTATCTGTTGCCAAAGGAGGCATCCATACACAGCAGTTCTCTAGCTCATACAAACTTCTCTTTTCAACCTGAAAAACTTTGCAGCAAATACCTTGGAATATAATTTCTGTAGGTTCCTCTTTAAGACATTTGTATCAGTAACAGACATTTTAATAACAGATGCATAGAATTATGCAATTACAATTCAAGTACCTGAGTTTCTCGACAGCAGAGATGTGTTCTGCATTGCACAAGAGATAGCTGAACAGCAGAGCACATAAAGACACGACTATCTGCCTGGAGCAGATTGCACACTATGATCATTTCACCAGGAAAACTTAAATTTTCACATGGGCATTTCCTTCAGAATTGAAAGAGAGCTACTGATGGTAAACAGTCTCCTCAGAAGCAAATGTAAAATGAGGATACTTATTTATAGTACATTTGAATTACTGAACTCTAAGAAATACTGTAGGACAAACTTACGACTGAAACAAATCCAGAATCATCATTGGACCTACTAAAGCAATTCCCCTTTTCTTGCATGCACAGTATAGCTTATTCTTGTCAGCTCTAACTTCTGGTCTCAGCCACCACAGACATCCACGTTCAATTTCTCTCACTAATGCCCACTGACTTGCCTTGGCCAGGATACACACGAAATAACAATTTCAGTGGTCTATGCAGAAGCCACATGCCCTTACAGAGAGCTGTGCTGGTTTCTGGCAGACTAAAATCCATGAAGTTGGGAGCCCCCAGCTGCTAATACAAATACAGAATGGGACTCAGTTGTGACTCTTTTTATTCAAATGCTACAACAGAAGATGTTACATCTTGTTTTATAGCCTGAATTTGTTAGGAATCAGCTGCTGAATGTTAGCACAGGCATTTCTTCTGTATTACAGAGGACAGTTGTGCACTTCGGCCACAACAACCCCAGGCGACGCTACAGGCTTGGGGCGGTGTGGCTGGAGGACTGCATAGAGGAAATGGACCTGGGGGTATTGATTGATGCTCGGCTGAATATGAGCCGACAGTGTGCCCAGGTGGCCAAGAAGGCCAATGGCATCCTGGCTTGCATCAGAAACAGTGTTGCAAGCAGGAGCAGAGAGGTGATTGTTCCCTTGTATTCAGCACTGGTGAGGCCGCACCTCGAGTACTGTGTCCAGTTTTGGGCCCCTCACTGCAAGAAAGATATTGAGGCCCTGGAACGTGTTCAAAGGAGGGCAACAAAGCTGGTGAGGGGTCTGGAACACAGGCCATATGAGGAGAGGCTGAAGGAGCTGGGAATGTTCAGCCTGGAGAAGAGGAGGCTCAGGGGAGACCTCATTGCTCTCTATAACTTCCTGAAGGGAGGTTGTAGTGAGCTGGGGGTCGGCCTCTTCTCTCATGTCATTAGTGATAGGACCAGGGGGAATGGCTTCAAGCTACGGCAGGGGAGATTCAGGCTGGACATGAGGAAGTATTACTTTTCAGAAAGGGTGGTCAGGCACTGGAACGGACTGCCCAGGGAGGTGGTGGAGTCACCGACCCTGGGGGTGTTCAAGGAAAGACTGGATGTTGTGTTGAGGGACATGGTTTAGTAGGAGCTATTGGGAATAGGTGAACGGTTGGACTGGGTGATCTTTTAGGTCTTTTCCAACCTTGGTGATTCTATGATTCTATGAAAAGGTTCTGGTTCTGATGGTCCTTGGAAACCTGTGCTCATTCACATGCTCCTAAACAGACTTTTTTCCTTATGGTCTTCGTTGAGTTTTACAGTCCTTTTTGAATTTAAGTTAATGACACGTAAGAAACACACCACTTCTCATTTCTGAAGGCTGCCACAAGTCTAAACACAGTACAGCCTGAGAGCAGCTGACACACACTACATTGGTACAGCTATAATAAACTTCACTGAAAGTGGCTTTTCTCGTGTTCTTGCATTCTTTCCTTTCTTTCAGCAAACTAAAGCCTTAGGTGATGGCTTTCCTCACCAGACATCATTAATTCAATCTGCTACAAGACTCTGGGGAGTGGAAAAAAAACAACTGTAACTTTCCAAAGATTTCTCAAATGAGAAACAGACTAAAGAGAAAACAGCTTATTTAGCTTAGAAAAACAGCTGGATGAGGATATAACTATTCTTTTAAAATACATCTGGGTGTGGAGTAAACACACGGGAGGGAAAATAATTATTTAACTGAACTGACAATTATGATATATGAACAGCTGGGTATAAAATACTTCAGAATAAAACCAGAGAAAAAAAGTTAACAAAGTTTTTAACTAGCAGATTAATGAGGCCCAGAAACTGCTTCCCAAAAGCTCCAATATGGGGCTTTCTCGTTCATGACAGGGGTTCTATGACATGGATGAACACACCTGCAGGGAAATGGACTCAATATCTACTGCCATCCTGCATACCTGGGAAACCATTCACATTACTGACTTTTTAACAAAGTTTGCTACTCAGAAAAAAGCTCACACTTAATTCTATTTGGGATAGAAGCTGATTACGTATCAGTCTCCCAGCCTTCTCCTGTTACAGAAGGACACAAGCACTGCGAAGGAAATTAATTTCCTGATCAAGAACACATGCTCCAGCTCCCATACCTATGCTGACGTTCCTCATCTCCTGTGTGACCTGCACTTCCATGTTCCGGCTGTTCCGCTTTTCTCGTGTCCTCTTGTTGCCCTTGGTTGTGCCATTGTATTCACTGATGGGTTGGATGCTCTCGTTCAGGGGTGTGACAGCAGCAGAGGGCACAGATGATGTGGGAGTGTTGGACTTGGTTCCGGTGGTGCTCGGCGTAGCAGCTGCTGAGGACTGCCCAGATTCAGACATTTCATCCTGGGGACACTACGGCAATTCCAGGGTAGGAAAAGAACAAAAAGGGAAAAGCAGAGCTATTTATTTCAGTTAATCTCCGATTTGTTGGTATATGGCTGCCTTAAAGCATTAAGCAAAATGTGCCTTGCTCGCTGTACCGACTAAATGCCCAGCATTCACTGGTGACACATGGCACTGCAACCAGAACGTAGCAGTGAGTTCTCATGCTGAACTCAGCAAGCAAATCCTACCTGTGAAAGGATCGACATCCTTCTTCTTGTACTATGAAGACTTATCTTCATAAGTCACATCACTATGTGACCTCTTCATCATGCACCTCAAGGAAGAAGGCCTTTTCATAAGTGAAAAGCACCTCCAATTGCCACTGACTACAGCAGAAGCTGAAAGGCTTTGGCACTTGCAGTAAGCCAGGACAGCACTTCCCAAGACTGGAAGGTAAGACGGGCATTGCTTGGGAAAGACGTGAGCTCTTAGAGGATCCAGAAGCTGTCATTACAGTAAGCCACTGACATAACCAGGATGAGAATCCCTTGTGGTAAGAGAACAACAGCGTATTTTGGCACCAAACTGCAGAAGCAAAGTGGCTAGCAAACAAATGGTCTGATTTTGCTAGTGGGGGAAGACCTATGTCCCCACATGATGTTATGCAGAAGCTAGCCAGGCATGGATCTGGCTTGACAACACAGCAGAAAGAGGCATGGTCTCCCCAGATTGATTAGGCAAGACCCAGAAACTCAAAAATAAGAAGCTGACAAATTAACATAGGCGACAGACTTCCATTGTGAAATGTGCACAAATGAGGTCCAGCTTTACAGACATTACAGCCCCATTTCTTGTCATAACACCTCTTGAAAAGCATAGGAGGCTTGTAAGGCTCTGTAAGGGTTTTATACTGCAGCCCTTCTTTGTCCATTAAAGTGGCACCGCTTCAAAGTCAGCCAATTAACGCCTTGACTGATGCAGTAATCATTCCCAGGAGCAAATGAGATCTCTCCTTTCTTCATGGCAGCCCACTCTAATTGCTGCCGGCAGGGAGATGGCAAAATGAATTTGGAGAGTTATACGTGCTAATGAGTTGCAATTGGGTGCAGTGACATTCAGCAGCTGCACACCCAGACTCAGCTATAACTGTTATTGCTTGCCTCTCCCCTCCTGTGCAACTGCTGCAAAGACTCAGACTGCTCAGCAGCTGCTTCAGGGCCTCCCATCCTCGGAGCTGTGATGCTGGTTCACTTCACTGATTTCTAAGGCTTGCTCTACTGTTGTAATATTAACTGCACAACATAACAAAGCAATTCAAAATGGGATGATAGAAAAGACTGAAATATATTAACCCTTTGCAGCCTTTTTTTTTTTTTAACCTGGAATCTTATTAACACATTCCTTTAATTAGACTGGCCTCTATGCCTATCTTAAAATACCCTGCAGTACATTGTACTGCAGAAGTCAAAGGCTTTATATTGCATCTGTGCATTTACATAAAAAGTTAAGATTTATTTTTAATATTTGACCATTCAAAAAAATCAATGACTTGTTTGGTTTCTGCACTGCCAGTCCAAATAGCCCCCATATTCCTACTTGGAAGTTCCAATTGCTTCCCTGCACGTTTGCTGATTTTACAAGCAAAACTGGGATAGAAACACTTTACTGTGAATACATGTGGAAACCACACTTCTCACCTCCACTTCAGATTGTTTCATGAGTTACTTTTTTAATAGTTTTATTCAGTTTTTGTGAATGTGATCCAGTAAACCTTCTAACACTTCAGCTGCAATTTATCTGCTGTGCTTTCTGTCATACAAAGGGACAAAGAACACCAAGTGTAAAGTGCAATCACAAAACCTCTTCCCCCAACCAAAAGGAACTTCTGTTGGATGAACAGATTCAAAGCTTCTTCTTGTACCCACAACACGTAAGCATAACAAGTCCATGAGGATTTTAGCACTGCAGAAGAGACATGCAGATGGGTACACTACATGTGTACACACGAAGTTTCTTGCACTTGGGATCTAGATGTCATTTACAAGTTCTACATTGTCAGTGTCTACAGAGTGATACATACTTGTATTGAGAAGACATCCCATAGCTTCTTGTTAATTGACATTATCTTTCTTTCACCCAGAGCACATCAGGGAGTAATTACACATGTAATTACACTCACTATATATATCTGTAGTTTACAGTCATCTAGAAAGCATCCTTTATTAAGTCTACCAGCCTGCCCTGGAGAAATTCCTCTCAAATGTAAACACTACCAAAGCACTCTTCTTCACAGTCCAGAATCTCTATTAAACTTCCTTCTACTGTCCTTTTGTACAGCTTTCCTCTGCAGTCTGGGAGGCACACTGCATAGCCCACAGCTCACCCAAAGAATACTCTCCACAACCACCACTTACCTACAGCCATACCTGTCAACCTCCTAAACATCAAATGTGTAGCAGTGACCTCCAAAATGCATTGCAAAGGCTCAACATTCATAGCAGTCATATGTCACCATGAGTAGTCACAATTGTATGGTTATAACACTGAAAGCATAGTACATAAAAACAAAAACGTTAAGGACTTTCATCTCCAAATTATTATGTAAAATAAATGTGCAACTGAATGTAAAAATAAAATAACAAAGACAGCAACTTAAATAGAAAATAGTCATAATAAGTATACAAGGACAATTAAAACATAACTAACATATGGCCCCACGGAGGAGGAAAACTAGAGAGAAAGGTCAAGATAAAAATATTGAGAAAGTAAGTTATGTGTTTGCAGTCATTGTCAATGAAACATCAGAGCAGATAAAGAAAAAGCAAGGAGTGCATGAGCACCACCACTGCTGAGATTTCAGTCATGCATAAGAGCTGAGAAATGCTATTTAGTCAGAGAGAGTACACAAGTAGCTTGCAAGAGGAAAATTTTCCATTCCAAATTGCAAATCCAGCAAGTCAGCTAATCAGTCCTTTTAATTATTCATAGGTTTGTTCCATACTCTTAGGAAATCCACCATAACACGCTAGCTATCCAAATCTTCCATAGCCCAAGCTCTATCTGCACACTATCAGCTGACCTCCGCAGAGTGTTTCCCCCTTCTGCACTTTCCTAACAAGCATCAACACCAACCCCAGAACTACCCATCAAATACACGTAGAGGAGCACAGAACTACCTCTGCACAATGTTCTCTTTTTACAGGAAATGGTCTTTTTGTCTGACACCACCAATAATAAATTACAAAGTTATCAAGTCAGTAACTCTCCATTATCCCAGCTTGGAAACGAAAGCTTAGAATTTATCTGGATTCCTGTTGTATTCTCCTGTAATGCAGATCCTGAGTTACTGATGAGCTCCACTCAACTCTCACTGAAAACCTTCCAGAAGCTCTGCAGTGATACATCTGAAAGAATTACACCTTCAGAAGTCTGGAAGGTGGATTTGACCTCAACTTCCTTACAGCTCCCCTGAGGCTTACACCTGCCACGTGTGCCTGACCAGTAGAGCTTGAGAGCACATCCATACGATAGTGTACAGCTCAGCTGGGAGATCCAGAGCAATAAGTTATTTGCAGAAGTAAGTCTCTGTACATCTTGGTTGCTGTGTGCATACCTACAGCAACGTGCTGGCACACCCTAGTATACCTGAAGCCACACCTTCACATCCTCATCCTACTGTCTGTGGCTTTGCTCTTCCCTAATTGCAGTAAAGCTTTCCAGAAATTGGTGTAGGATCTGACTAGCCCTTTATAAGGTATTTTTAAAGCAGACCAGAAGCTTTGCAGGGAGGACATACTGCAAGCCATGCTCGGTGGATGCATCACTGGCTGTCGGGCCTGCCACCAGGCACCTGGGAAACACTGCTTGAAGAGGAATTCGGTAGGATTCTGAGCAAAGACTTCGAGAAGTCTACAGGTACAGCATGTGGGAAATATGGCTCATCATGTATGGCATAAACTGTTAATAAATGCACAAATCTGTCAACTAAGAGCACAACCTCTGGGTCTTCGGGCTCAAAGCAGTCTCCAAATGGCAGAGCAGAGCACCTGAAGCAAGAGGCACAACTGTCCAGCTGCTTTGGTGTGGCTACCATGACCACACCAAATTCTGGCAAGCCCCAGTGCAGAAGGCAGTGCACTGAATTGGATGTAGACAATGCAAGAATAGAGCTGCAGACCAGACGTGTGAGGAAGTGAAGAGCTTTAAGCACAGTGCAGGACTTGGGCAGTCAGAGAGGTTTAGTACTCCTTATAACTGAAAATAGGAAGGCCAGAAGAGTGGTAAGACAAAAAGAACAACTGCTGAAGAGCAAGTATAACCCTATGCCTGGCCCCAGGTGAGGAGCAAAAGCCTTGTTATTACTGAGGGGAAGAGAGGAGGCAGGCTCCATCATTTCCTCTCACAAATAAGCTAAAAAAGTTGAAGATTTTATCTTTCCTATATTTCTAGCTGCCTCCACACACTCCTTTCAACCCGGGGCCAGCCAAATAAAGGAGATTAACACTGAGACAAGGAGGTAGCAAGCATGAGGAGCTGTATAAATCCCTCCTGCCCCATACGCCAGATCTGTGATGGACATCCTCCCTCCTCAGCACAGCCATCACAGGAGAAAACGCACAGCAGGAAGAGGCTGCAAAGGGTTATGGACACAGGTTAATCTCCACCTTAATGAAAACATGGGATGCTATTGACAGTTGCAGAGTGGGAAACCCTTGCTCCGAGATGGTCTATAAAACCTTGTAGCTGGAGTTGGACTGCAGCTGGCCGAGGTCACTCAGGTGCCAGTGGTCCAGTGTTGGGACGATCTTGGCCCCTATCTGCCCACGTACCATGCCATCCGCGAGGGGGAAGACATTCAGAGAGTTAGGACGTTCCTTCCTGCTAAACAGAGAAACAGAGAGAGAGGAAAAGCCAATCTGTTAGCTGTTTACAAGGTTCATACACAAAAGAAACAGCACACTAGCTCATGCGAAATATTAGTTATTAGAAATTGAACTGCACTCCTTCTCCCAACTTAGCAGCTGGGTGGACTCCCAAACCCACAGCTCCACGGTGCTGCTTGTTCAGATCCAGGGTGTCTACGGGTAGAGGCAAGCATATTCCTAGAAAGTCAGAACGGGTGAAGAGACCAAAACAGGCACAACTGACATCACCACCTCCATGCAATTTTTCAAGGAAATGCAGAAGTGCAACGAACTGAAACTAAACTAAACCAATTTAAACCAATGTGTCCTTTGAGAAACAGATGTACTGTGGGAAAACAAGCCACAGCAGACAATCCCACAACAAAATGGTCATCACTGAATGAAGAAAAGAGGCTGAATTGAGTCACCTACATGCCACTTTTGTACATTCCACCCCAAACCTGATTTGCAGCAACAGCAGAAATCAGTGGGTTTGGGATCATTTCCAATACTAAGCAAAAGAAGTAATACTTGCATTCCATGATCCACTCTCCATATCTAGGTACAGTCCATCAAAATTCAGAATTTAAACAAACTCATAAATAAATACATTTTCTTCACCACTCTTTTTCTGGCAAGTGCAGGTGACCAGCGAGCTGTGGATTTGATACTGAATATGTAAGCTGGCACAGATTTTGGGACCAAGTTCCAGTGGGAGAAAATATAGAGCAAGCAGTGGAGGTGGAAATTCAAAGAAAGGAAGTGCTTGTCAGCGAGAACACTCCAGAAACAGGGCAGCAGTGGGCACCTCCTTGCAAAACACTGATCTGCTTCCCTCTCCACCAGGCTCCACGCCAGCCCAGTTCAGTGCTGCTAAGGGACATAGCAATCATTTTGCTAAAATTCAGCTTAGCTACCACCATCACAGAGTGGGACCAGGTGGCCTCCAGAGGTCCCTTCAATCCAAATGTTCTGTGATTCTGTGGTCTGTGACCATAGGTGAAAACAACTGCAGCTGCACCTAAGGCCGCCCCAAGACCAACTCAAACACACTGACACAGGGGCAGAAAAGAATTCATTTACAAAGCAAAAGCAAAATGCCTAACAGAATAGACAAATGCTCAGCCTTTCTGTTCTGAGCACTGCCCAGCTGACACGGCACGCTGCACTGCTATGCCAGTGTGGCTCCTGCTTGGAGTGACTGCTTGCTGTGGCCCATCTGGGAAAAGCAGGAGAGGCAAAAAGGGATTTTCACTGTGGTCCAGCAGGGAGACTTGGGAAACTTTTCTTAAGAATCCCCATTAAAATCTTCTCCTGAAAATCCTAAAGATTCACACAGAGAAATTTCGTAAATAAATCCTCTTACAAAAGCAGCACATAGCTACGAAAACGATGGCCCTAGGGACATCACACTTCACAGCTGCATTACAGCTTGAGAAAAGTTCCTATAGCTCTAAAATATTCTTAAAAATAATTTATTTCTAAAAAACAGGTGTCAAATTATCTGACAGTATACTATAAACACTTCTGAGATTATGGCCTAATTAGTACGGCCTAACATGCAGAAACTCAGGAGAAATGGGGCCATCCCAAACACATGCTGACTCTGATGTTAAATTATACCTCATCTTCAGGTAATTTGTCAGATCCCCACTGAATGTACACAGACTACATGAACTTTATCATCTGTGCTAACAAAGAAGAGAAGTATGAAGTAACATCAGAAACTGTAGGATCTTCAGGGAAGTATTTTGATGTAGACTGCAAGGAAAGCTGCATTGAAAATTTCCACACTGTGTTTCTCTGAAAATACTTTCCAGCCTCTTCTGCATCTCCCAGGGAAGAGCAAAAACTGCAGGAAAACTAACTTCAGTTTTGCAGTCTTGATGTTGGTGTTACCAGTCCTCAAAGTAGTTCAGAATATCCTCAGGGTTGGCAGAAATTTTCAGTGCTGACTACAGCCCTTTGGAGTGACTTTCGTACACCCACATCCTTCTGGTCCAGAGGGACCCTGAGCACTTGGTTATTTCTACTGTGTGTTGCGAGGAAAACAGCAAAAGCCTCTGTAGTGGCTTGCAGTAGCCAAAACCTGGATCAGAATGCTCCTCCCGTAACAGCCTAAAGCCTAGAAAATGTAACAGAACTACTGTGTTTGCCATCATTGCAAGATGGTAACTGCCCTCTTTGTAGGCTGGGTGTGCAGAACTCTGCCTCACCCAAAGTCAGATGTGCTTTCTGACAGTTACTGGTGACATGCATTCCCTGCCCTGCCTAGAAAATATGCCTATTTTGTATTCCTATAGGAAGTGTTCAAGAAACGTGTAGATGCAGTAGGAAGGGTTGTGGTTTAGAAGGGAAATATTGGTGATAGGTGGATAGTTGGATTGGATGATTGGAGGCTTTTTCCAACCTTGGTGATTCCATGATTCTAATTAAAGGGAGAAAAGACAACTTTTTAAAAAATTCTGGGAAGTGAAGTGCAAAAGTCCAATTACACAGGGACGATCCTGGTTTGGGACCTGCACTTTCTGCTTTTGAGTGCACACATCCTTCCTGATTTAGCAGCTTGCTGGCTCCCTCTGCACCAGCCAAGGGAAGCGTGCTGTGTGTGAGTCTAATGCAGATGTCAGTACACAAAGAGGGCAAACAGGCCTTTCAGCATCACACCATGGCCACCCAACAGCAAACTCCAAAACTATGATTAACAAAGTTAAGATGCAGCAGTAGGATTTACCTTTTCCTCCATGACTGGCGATGACTGCAGCGACAAACGTAACAGCCAAAACAGAGCAGCAATTGCACAAAAAGCAGGACAAAAAAAAACAAAACAACAACAACAATTAGAGAATGAAGGTCATGCAAACGTGCAGCCCTATCAGAGAAAGCATGTGCATGCATTTTTATTCTTACTACATGAAGGTGTGCACTATACTCGTCCCCCTGCTCAGATGGCAGTAGACACACACATACCCAGCATTTCTTGCACTATCTTCTCTCAAGTGATAAGCAAGCATCCTTGGTGTATTTATGGCCTTATGCAAACGTGTACCTACATAGACTATCATACAAAACACACCCAAGCACATCCACAGGTGAAAGCAACCAAATGCACTCACAAACACCTACGAAGACAGTGAGAGATTACAGCCATATCCCTCCCCAAAACACATCAGCATACCAACTCACACAGCTGTGCAGAGACACAAGAACACACATCCCTGAAAGGCACAAGCATACACAAACACAGCACACACGAACAGCACAAAGCTTGAAATGAAGGAAGACGACCCACTTTCCAGTTGTTGTTCCTACAGACTCAGAAGGAGGCCTGGCAGGGGCTGTGACAGACATAGAGAGCTCCTCTATTTTTGCATTCTTCCAGGAACTAGCAATATGTCACATGTAAAAGCGTTCTTCCATCACAGAGACAATCCTCAGTGAAAGTTTTGTCCTTCATATCAGAGAATGGTGGTCTTACAGATACAACCAGTAAACATTTCTCACTGTGTATTTCCTTCACTGAACGGTAACGAAAAGCCACCATTAATTTTAGCTTTTTTCACAATTAGGGAAAACTCATCAGAACCAATTTCAAGCAGTCCTTTCCAAATTTGGCTGTTGATGGAGCTGTCAGGAACACGTGCTCTCGCAATCCTAAGAACAACCTACAACCTACCGGTTCTTTTCACACCATATCTTCTCTTTCCATACCCATCGTGTTGCCCCTGTTTGCCTAGAGAGGACACCATCTAGCTTCTGCTCTTTCTTCCCTGTATAGGTTTCAATACTTGTCCACTGGCATACTGGAAAAGCACCACCTTCAGATGGGAAGGGGCCAGAATGCTGGACTCCAAACACTGTAGTCTGTAATCAGTTTTATTCTTCTAGCCACTCTGACCCGACATTAATTTACTGTTTTGCAGAAAACATAGCACTGAGAACTTACTATTCAGCCCACTTTACAAGTACCACAACCTTCAGTTATTCCTCTCTAAAACAAATACATTAAGATGCTCTTTTCTGAAAGGACTACTCAGCCATCAGAAGAAGAAGTATAAATTAACTGTGGCTTCTCCTCCTTATGAGATGATAAATGTCTTGTCAATCAATTCAGTGTACAAGGATCCTTCTTACACTACTATCTTCCAGCCATATGCTGGTATTGTACCTAAGGTTACAAGTATCTTTTACTATTATGGGATGCAATAAAATAGTAAATGAACACAACTTTGCTCTTTGATTTTATTTTTTATTTTTTAAACTCTGAAGGAGCATGTGTCACACAGCAGCTGCTTCTGACTTAAGTGCAACTGTTCATGTTGGAAAGATAGATCCACAGAGGATCACCAGCTCTGAAGTTTGGGATTTATACGGCTTGGGATTTCTATAGCTACGCAAAGAGCTCAGCTCAGATCACAATGCTCCTGTTCCAGTTCCTTTTAGATCTGATACAGATTCGTACTGTCCATCAGGGAGTGTATGTGGGAGAAAACCTAGATAAGCCTTTCTGACTCTTGAGATCAGGATGCAACTGCTTAAAACTGCTACATTGCTGCCCCTGAAATGTTGCTGAATATTTCCCGTGGCAGGAGAGCTCAGCTGCTCCCTGCAGAATGAAAGAAACAGGAGCACACACTGACACTTCGTTTCCAGCTATGCTGCACCCTGCCTGCTCAGCAGCTCACAGTTCCCCCCATTCCCAGCTGAGACATGGAGATGGCAACAAGAGATAAATGCACACATCAGCACAACTATTCTTCCTACCAACATCCACACCTTTCAGGTAGGTGGGAGAAGTGAGTAGGATGACCAAGACCCAGTCTATCTTGTTTCCCCTCTACCATGGGTGTACAAAGTCATCGGACAGCAGAAGCACACAGCTCAGCAGAAGTCTCAAACGTGCTCTGCAGTTACCGAGCCCATTTTCCTTCAGCATCCTCCCTTCCTTCTAACACTATGATGTTACATTACCAACAGCTGTGAACAAAGCTCCTGTTCCCCCCACCAGCCCTGTGTGCAAACCAGTACGCCACCAGTCCTCTCACACCATGAAGCTCTGGCAGAATGCAAAGCACTGGCTGGGGAAGGAATATCATGTCTGTATGGAATCAGGCAGAAGTCCCACGCTCTTCTGAAAACTCGTGTTTTCTACTTCTCCCTCTCCACATCCTTCAAGCCTCCCTCTTGGGGGTAGGAGTCTGTGTCTCTCTTGCTCTCTCCTTTTCTGTTTTACAACACACAGTCAAAACTTCTACAATCTGAACTTCTTCCCAGGCACTCCAATCCAGAAAAAGGAAGCCACAGCTTCCAGAGAACTTAAATTTCTTATTTCAAGACCTGACACTTCCTTCCGCTTTCTTTATCCCAAACCCAGTGGACTCCTTAGTATTTAAATGTTACAGATCTAAACATAGGGTACTAAAATATCCTTATTCTTCCCTTTTTCTAAACATATTTCTTTTTTTTTCTTCATTTGAAATAATCTTTTTATACGTCTCAGTGGCTTAATAGATTGTACTCAGTACAAATAGATTTATACGATGCTTTATTTGATTTATTACTTCTCTGATCAGTATTCATGGAACACCACTGTTTTTTTTTTCTTTCACAGCCCATGGGCAATATTATCGGTCCATATAATGTATCTGTAATGAAATGATTGCAATTGGAATTTTTGTGCTTTAAATTTAGTGTAAGGCTCCAAAAAATAGTGTTTTTATACACTGAATTTCATTTCGTACTACTGCCATTCTTTTAAACAGAGGCTGGTTCTTACCAGTTTGGTGCTATGAAAACAGAGGGAAAAAAAATCACTTTCTTGGGCATAAGTAGGTCTACTGAGTGACTGACTCAGAGAAATCTTCTCTTGAAGAAACTGGGGAAGAAGTTATATAAAGGCTAATGCATTTAACTACTCCAGTTTTGCTGGCCATCACACATACACACAGACACACACACACAAGTGAACGCCTTCTTCCATCTCCATCCATTTTATAGATAAGTCTTTTACATGCCACCTGAGAACACAAACATCGCTTTCCAGAAGACCCCATCTGCAGCAGCACCATAAAGTCTAAGCTTTGTAACAGAACACACAAAATTCCTCTCTGTCAAACCTTAGAGAACTTACCTATAAATCATCATCAACACATTACAAAAAGCTTCAGGTATAATCCATGCCCACAAGGAAAGATCCTTTGTCTGGTTTCTTTCTCTCACAAATATGCACTCATTTTATAAGTTCCTGGATGGCAAACATTATATGGAGAGGTTGTGGTCCTACCTTCTCCCAGGTACACTGCCCTCAGTTTGATTATTTCCCCCAACCTGCTGCATTTTGGATCGTTCAATGTGTTCCACGTAGGTCTGAATCATCTGTGAAGAGGAAAACATACATGAGCCAAACTGAAAAGACTCTATGGGACTCAATCGTTATGTGTCCCTTCCAACTTGAGATATTCTGTGATCCCTGTTTTTTGAATACTGTTTTCCAGATTCATTTCCAATCTTCCTTTTTCTTAAAAATATATATACATATAAAAAAACACTCATCTTTGCTTCTTTTTTTTTTTTTTTTTTTTTTTTTTTTTAAACTGATGACGTAAGTGAATGGACAAGTCTGACAGAAAATCTGTCACAAAACTGTGTCAGAAATGGCTTAAGCTTAACCTTAAGCCATGAAAAAGCATATCCAACATTTATATAGGTCTCCATGAGGCTGGTTAGTTGTGGAAGGTGAGGGAGGAGAGCTCTGTTCACAGAATTACTGACCAGTGAGGTTAGAAGGGACCTCTGGAGGTCGTCTTGTCCAATGCTCCTATTTAGGCAGGGCCATCCAAGGCAGGTCACAAAGGACCATGCCCAGACGGTTTGTGAACATCCCCAGTTAAGGAGATTCCACAATCTCTTTACACAACCTGTGCCAGCACCCGGTCACCTGAACACAGAGAAGTGGTATTTGACATTGAGACAGAACCTTCTGTGCCCTCTGACTGGCAATGGGCACCATTGAAAAGAGCATGGCTTCATCCTCCTTGCACCCTCCCTTCAGATAATTTTGATGTTCTCAAAGTTCAGAAGCTCTAGTCACTGCCAGGATGACAAAACTGAATCCTCAGACATGATTTTATGAGTAAACTAAGAGTTTATTTGGAATTTGTTTTATTTGGAATATTTATTTGTAATATTTGTTTATTTGGAAGGTAACAGACAAAAGCTTACCTCTGTGTGACGCTGATGTAAAGCATTGTACTCTTTCTTCATTTCTGATTCACGCTCCTCCAGCCGTGAAACTGCCAAAAAAAGATTCCAACCATTACCTAATATACAGATTAAGACCCTCAAAGAATCTAGAGAAATCTCAAAACTTGTACCACAAAATAGGTATGCTGTGCTGAAAATGAATTCCTACCTACTGAACAAAAAGGAACACAATAATGCACAATAATGTGGTTTTCATTACAAAGTCACTTCATGGTGGTGCAAGACAAGTGCAAAAACAGAACTCCTGAGCCTGGTGCCTCTTAAGTGTGGTGGTTTGACAACAATTTAAATTATCCTTTGGGGCGGGTGACTCTGGCTGTTTCAGTAGAAGGAGTGTTAGACAGAACGTGATGGGAACCTTAACCAACCAAATGCATTCGTTCATATGACGAAAAACATGGGAGGTTCTTTTCAGGTACAAGGAGAAACTAAAAACCAGATATCAAAACCTTCAGCAATGGTCCAGACCTTACAGCTGGGGAGATTAGGCATGCTCCATGCAAGAGAAACAACGAAACCTGTACTAAACTAGTGTGGATATAGCCACCCTGTAGATGGCTCAGAATTTTGTACCAAAGAAAGGGACAGCCAAAGATTTCAGGCTTTGCATAAATTACATTAAAACAAATAACAAAAAAAAAGAGCACATGAAAAATATCTGCAAGTATATACTCACGGAAAGCAAACTATATAATTATAACTGGTGCACAACTTTGCTTACTCTGATCTGCATAGTTTTTGGTCTTCAGCTCCAACTGTCGAGTCTGAAATTCAAGGTGTTCCACTTGGATTTGTAGCTCCTTCTTCTCCTGTTCCAGTGCATCTTCAAACTCTATAAACTTCTGGACAGGAAAAAGCCAGAGAAGGAAGCAAGGATGAGGAACAAACATAAAGTGTTCATGCTATATGACTTTTCCCCTCCTCTCCTCCCATGTTGTGTGGATACATATGCACACAAAAAGCAAGAGATGAGAATCTCCACATGCTTTAAGTAGTATAACGGCCTTTAATCAAGCTAGAAATAGTATCTTATAAAACAAAGTAAAAGGTGTATTCTGTGTATCATTAAGATATAAGTTATTGTCCAAAGCAAATTATGTAAACCAATATGATTCTATCATCTTCAGCAACATCTTTATTCATCATGCTTGGCTGAATTTGGACTCCTGTTAGTTTTATGTCAGAAAAGACAAATGTTGTGCCTACAGTCACGCATTTAGAAGCGCCTACGTCAGAAATCTCCTTCGAACATCAGAGAACCTCCACTATAAACGATGTTGCACCTAAGCTTTGCAGGAAACATACAAGTCTTGCAGAAAACCTATCCACAACCATCAGACCTCACAGTCACCTTTGCATTCCACTTCCCAGATCTTCAACCAGAGGTTAGGGAAAAGGCATACATCAAATAAGGGATAGAGAGTTACATGACAAAAAACAGAGTAACTTTGAAAGAGATGATTCTGTAAGGATTGCACTTCTAAACTCCTGAGTTGCTGAAAAAAACTTGAGTCTTACTCTCTCAGTTCTGTAAGCTCAGTTACGCCTCAATCAGTGCAGAAAGGAAGCAGTGGCTGACGAGACCTCGCAGGAAGGAAATCCCAGCCAGCCTTCTCTGGACATCAGTAAACTCACCTCAACAATGAAACACTTTTTATTCCTACAAACCTGTATCTACAGAAAAGCATACACGCATTTCGGCTATGCCTCATTCTCCTGCACTCTGTGCTTTTAATCCTTACAGAGCCTTCAACTTTCTTTTCCATTCTGCCCTGATGTATCACGATACCCCTTCTTTGATTAAATTTTGAGTCTGTAAAAAATTTTAATTTTTTTTTTTCTCTGAAATGTCAATTCAACATAAAAACCACGCAGTCACTAACCGACAACCAGCAAACCACTTTATGGACTCTGAGAAAGGCAGACTTATTCTTGAAATTCTTATTCCCCAGTAATGTATCCACGTCTGGGCCCCCAGTACAAGAAAGACAGAGAGCTGCTGGAGAGGGTCCAGAGGAGAGCCACAAAGATATTGCAGGACTGGTGCACCTATGAAGACAGGCTGACTGAGCTGGGCTTGTTCAGCCTGGAGAAAAGGCGGCTGCGGGGTGACTTCATTGCAGCCTGCAGTACCTAAAGGGAGCCTACAGACAGGAGGGGAGTCAGCTCTTGGAAAAGGTGGATAATAGAAGGACAAGGGGAAATGGTTTGAAGTCAAGGGAGTGAAGATTTAGGTTGGATGTCAGGGGAAGTTCTTTACAGAGAGAGTGGTGAGGTGATGGAACAGCTGCCTAGAGAGGCTGTGATGCCCTGTCCATCCCTGGAGGTGTTCAAGGCCAGGTTGGATGGGGCTCTGGGCAGCCTGGGCTGGTATGAAATGGGGAGGTTGGTGGCCCTGCATGCAGAAGGTGTTGGGGGGGGAGGAAAGGGCGGTGTGGAATTCAGATTTATCAGCTTTATGATCCTGGAGGTCCCTTCCAACCAGGGCCATTCTGTGATATGGTTTCCAGAATAACTGTATCATTCAACTCTGACTAAAAAAAGGAAGAAAAAAAAAGTTCTAACCAAGATAGCCACACTGAACAACAGACCTAAAGAAGCCATTTAACTTGGTTTGGACTGGCTGAATCTGTACTAAGAAAAGAAGTGTTTTCTTCTGCCTCCTCTCAGGGATTTGCTGGAAGTGCTCCACACTAATGCTCTGTTGACAAACTTCTAATTACAGCCAACTGCTAAATCCCTGTCGCATCTCACTTGCCTGGCTTTCACTCCTGCACAGCTTTCTTGGCTCAAGGGGCCCAGCTTTCCCCAGTTCCTCACCCAGGAATGTGCCACCCAGCCATGCAGGAATTATGCTTATAGTAGCCAGAAACATTAACTGGCGTTAAGGAAAACATTCAAAGCAAAAGAAGGCATGAGACCAATTTTATTCCCACTATGTAGGTCAACTTTAATAGGATTCCTGGATTTGCTACTGATGCTTGGGTTTAGTTTAGAGAAAATGACTGAAAGATTAAATGTCCCACAGTAAGGCTCTTCTTACTCAGTTCCTGTCTGTCTTGCAATCTCAAAGTAATCAAAGAAACAGAAAACTAGAAATCAGCTAACCACTTGGAGAAGAAACAGAGACAGCAATATTAAAAATTAATGCCACTCTAAGTGCTCTCAGGGAAGAAGAACATCTCAGGTAAGTGTACCGCAGCATATCCTGCTCTGTCTCCTACAGAGATCGAACACCAGCTCTTGGGCACAAGGACCAAAGGCTCCTTACTCTGTCTGGCTCCAAAACACTTTTTAGCTGTTCCTGCATCAGAATCTCTCAGCCAGCGTCTCCCCATGCATCAGAAAGTCAAGACAAGAATAAAGTGGGAGCTGTGGAGCGGCCACCCAGAAAGCACAGGGACACGGAGGAATTGTTCTTCAAGGAACAAAGAGAGCCCTGTAGATCAGCCACCCCGGTCCTTACGGGTGACTTCAACTCACCAGATGTTAACTGACAATACCACACAGCTGATACAAACAGTCCAGGAAATTCCTAAATTTGGGAGGAGTGGTCTCTCAGGGAGATGGTGAAAAACTAGAGGGATGAACAATCAC
Organism: Centrocercus urophasianus; assembly: GCF_019232065.1. NCBI lineage: Eukaryota > Metazoa > Chordata > Aves > Galliformes > Phasianidae > Centrocercus > Centrocercus urophasianus. Next base: position 725,619 of record NW_024885100.1, on the reverse strand, counting down.
CAACACCATGAAGTCTAACAAGAGCCAAGCACCAGAATCTGCACTGGGACAGGGCAGCCCTGGCTCTGTGCACAGACTGGGAGACAAGCAGCCCCACAGAAGAGGAGCTGGGGGTTTGATGACAGCAAGTTGATGATCCCTGTGGGTCTCCTCCAACTCAGGAATAGTGAATTTTGGTTATTTTTTTTATCACCTGACTCTGAGGCAGACGTGCTTAGTTTTAAAACATACTGTTGAGTGAATGCAGCTCAGTGAATTCACATTCATTTCACATTTTCCATTTCTTTCATTACACATTTTCCCACATTGAAGGGATCTCAAGAATCATGAATCTCTAATCCTCCTGCCACATGCAGGGCCACCAATCTCCGCATTTAATACTAGACTACATGAACATGTAGCGTACAACCAACCCTGCTTGTTCTGGAGCTGTGGGAAAGTTCTCACTAACTCAAAAAAGAGAAAGATTTCACCCTTTCTAAGCCCTCTGAAAATGAACAGGCAAAGGAGACACTGATTCAAAAGTCATCTTTTTTCCATGTGTACATTCACAAATACAGCAGGCATCACAGGAAAATGATCCCTCTGTTTTACTCTGGTTTATTTTACTCTTTTTCCTTTAACACTGTGCACTGTCAATCCTATCTAGATGCTGCAATCGGATGCAGAAAGATGAAGCTGAACACCTCTCTTGATGCTGAACTAAAAATCAGTAAGGCTTTGCAAGGCTTCACCAAGGGCAGATCGTGCCTGGCCAATCTGGTGGACTTCCACAATGGACTGATGGCATCAGCAGACGGAAGAGCAAATGATCTACCTAGACTTCTGCAAGGCCTCTGGCATGGTATCACATCACATCCTTACTTCTAAGGTGGAGGAATATAGATCTGAAAGGTAGACTATTCAACAGATAAAGGATTGCCTGGATGGTCACAGCCAGAGGGTTGTGGCCAATGACTCTATGTCCAGGTGGAAGACTTGGCATCCCTCAGGAGTCTCTCTTGAAATCAGTATTGTTCCAATCTTTATCAATGACAGACAAGGGTTTCAAGTGCACCCTCAGCAAGTTTGCAGGTACCATTATATTGGATAAAGGCTGTTGATAAAACAGAGGGACCTGGACAGGCTTGAGAAGTGGGGCCCCATGAACATAATGAGGTTCAACAAAGCCAAATGTGGGGTGTTGCATTTGGGCTGGGGCAACCCCTGGTAAGACCAGGAGAACTCACAGAGAGCAGCGAGTGCTGCATTTGCTGACTGCCTTCTTTCACTTCACCACTGCCAAGAGAAAAAACCACAGCGCTGGTTAGGAAACACGGGCTTAACTTCATGCTCTGAGATGTCCTGCAGATCAAGAGGTATCTCATGTGCGGAGGCAGATGCTCTGGTTCATTTTCTTCAGTTACCTCACTGCAAGAAGCTCAGTTCAGACCAACACCTCAATTATTTTACAGCTCCTATCTTTATTTTTACGGAGATGTAGCAAAGATTTTTAGAAAACAAATTAAATGTAACAGATAATTCCAATGTTTAAGGGAAAATATTGCTTTTTTAAATCCCATTACAATAAAACAGATGGGTGAACTGGAAGAACAGCCCACTCTCAGCTGTTCTGTGTAGCAAAACTGACCAGAGCATTACTATTTTTTCCAGAACCTTTATACTTGCTTTCAAAGGATAATTTTTCAACAGTTACAAGAACCAGATACTTTTAAACAGTTATTAAGAAAGCTGAAACATTAATCTTGCTAGAGTCTCTTCCTGTATTTCAAGCAGGATAACTGGTCTCTAACAACTCAGGGTACAACAACCAACATGACTCACACGCTCATCATTAAACAACAAACATCCAGCATAAAATCATCTTACATGAAAGAATGAGTATTCCTCTGAAAAGCAGTGTTACACTGGAGATTGCTTAGCTTCCTGCATTTCTGGCTTTCAGAGGAAGAAAATGACTAAAAATAGTAGCACGCAGTCAGAAATCATCATATCATATTAACAATAAACCAAGCAGAGTGAGCTAGATATGCATATATGCGGAAATCTTATTACAAGGCCTTAATCTGGGCTGGCTGGCAGCACGCAGCAGACGCCAGCAGGAACAGCAGCAGCTCAGCCAGCGTCACCCTCATGCTGGGCAGAGAGCAGTGCTGCAGTGCCCTGCAGAACAGCTGGAGACACACACAGAGCTGGACACAGCTGGAGACACACACAGCTGCCTGTGAGGGGGGGCTGTCTGCAGGGCAGTGAGGACTCACACCGCGCTCCACACCTGCAGGAAGCCTATGGGCTAGGGAGGCAATGCAGCCTTCAACTCACAATTTGGGGCAGTGATTAACTGGCAATTTGGGAAGTTATGTTGACAGTATTCTGTCTTAGGAAGCCAGACACAGAAACAGGCCAATTCTCAGCTATCTGACTTCTCACCTGTTCCACACTAACTTTCTAGCGCCATTATATTCACGGGGCGGGGGAGGGACGACTGGTAAGGTGCTACCCAAGGTGAAGTCATTGCTCTGCTCTCCTAACAGAACCCACTCAAAGCCACGAAGCTCAAAAAGGGAGGATTACTTTGTTGTGAGGCAGCTGCCTACAGCATGGCATTTGACATTCAAACAGCAAGGCACAGCTTCCTACTGCAGCTACTCTACAGGCAATTTCAAGTCAAACAGCAAAGTCAGAGCTTCAATAAAGTAAAGCTACACCTTTCCACTTTAACATTTAGAAAGAGGATGGTTCAAAGTAAGCCACTTCTCATAGATGTGGCCATAAACAACAGGCTTGGTCAGGAAAAAACTTCCAGTTTCCATCATCAAGGTAAAAAGAATCCTGCTTCTCACTTTCTGAATTCAGCTCCATTGGTTCAGTTACTTCTCTTACAGAGCTCTGTAAAAAAATCAACAAATAGTTAACAACTCCACACTACAAATAGATGTTCAGATCTCTATTTTACATAGAATGTGTATAAAATTAAGCTACTTGTATAGCAAAACAAAAGGGTATGATTAAGAAACTGAATCTTGTATATATCATTTCTGGAGTGTTAATTTGACTCCGCTTTGTGAAAACGTTCCTAGTTTCTATCAGAACGTGGACAGTTTTTATATATTTACTTTCACACAAACAGAAACACCCAACCATCAGCCCCCAAACTACTACACTCCTGTAAGGTTACCGATGGAAACTGCACAGACAACTTCTGGTAGCAAATAATCTGTTGGAGAAAAAAGTTCAGCTGCAACTCTGAAATGAAGCAATCAGCAATTCCGAACTCTCCTACCCTATGCTTCTTGAAATTCTCAGGTAATCACATTATCATCTCAAATTTCACGGTTGCTAAGAAATCTATCCTGTACTTACAACAGGACTTGGCAAAGAACAAAGGCATTCTCAAACCTCTCCTTATGCTCTGCTTGGGTCCCCCATGTTTTGCTGTATCCCACAGGTATGAAGCCCCAGTTGGAACAGCCACAGTACAGAACTCTCACAAATTTTCATTGCTGAGCTTTGCCTGAACTTCAAAGCAGTTCCACAATACACCGTATGGCACACACCAGCCTTGGGACCAGCAACTGTTTTGTACCCATGATCCCACGACTGTATGAATGTTTCTGTATTGAATATTCATGACACAGAACACCAATTCATGTGAAGATCCTTACACAAATTTAAAACACTAAAACATTGAACACAGACTCGGCTGAGGTCTCTGACTTCAAGTGAAGCTGACAGTGAAAAAGGCCATTAGTAAAACAGCTAAATCGCCATAAGAGCATTGAGAACAACCCCTCCCCATTTTTTCTGATACACTGTAAAGCCATTTTAATCGTATTTTAAGCTAGACTGCAGAATTTACTTGCCCAGCAGGGCACAGTACTATGCTCTGAGCTGCAGCGATGCTCAGATCTTTGCTATCCTCAAAGAGGAACACTCTTCTGAAGAAACATTTCCATCTGCACAAAAGCACACAATCATAGTTAAATAAGCTTTTCTTGACAACTGCTGCATTTAAAGGCTTTTGCTTCTGTAGCTAATTTCAAGGATTCACAGATACATCTTTTATGCGTTAGCTACTTTATAGTTGTACATTGATATTTGAATGCTTCTGTAAAATAAAATTCTGTTATTTTGGCATATATAAACAGAACTATCCCCCAAATTCCTATTCCAAGGGATCTGAGCCTTCTTTTCAAGAATGAGATAGTTCTGCTTTTCAGATGCTCTCCACAAAGCAGGCCTGGTGCTACAACAGAGCCAGGCAGACAGAGGGGCTCTTCCCAACCGCCAGCCCTGACACAGCTCTGCTCTCAGTGCTGTAGAGGAACACAGAGGCAGCACAGACAGCCTTGCAGTAAGTGGGGCTGACAAGACAGGAGGTGCTAGTCAAGTGCAGCAGATGACACAAGACTGGGACATGCCACTCATTAAGAGAATCAAAATTTCACACAAGAGGAACTAAGTGATGCTGATGGCCAGAGAGGTACTGGGACTAAGCAAGGGCATGCACATAATGGCAAACATTTTGACTGCAGTGAGAAGTCTTGAGAGAAAAGAGCTGAGCACAGAGCAATTATGTGCCCCAGGCCACTGCAACACAGCGTGAGGAGGGAGACAGATGTGCTGCCACCTCCAGCCAGCAGGATGTCACACAGGTGAACAGGCAGTGATCACCCGTGATAAATCCTACCATTGTGATTTTGAACAATGCAACACTCCAGTACATCCATTCATGCTACCACACTGCTAAAGCCTTCCAGGAAAGCCACCTGCTACTGCAGCAGGCGGCTGCAATGCTCAGGGAGGATCAAGCCAAGCATGGTAAAGTGTCACCAAATCACACAGGGATGAGGGAAGCTGAGGCTGACTGTGTCAGCAGGCAGCTGCACAAATACCTCCATGTGGCACTCCAAACTGCCCCTTCTCCAGTGGGCAGCAAGCAGAGCTTGGCTTGCACTGCCAAGCCAATGGAGACCAAAGGCTGGATTGGTTTCTATTAATACATCAAAGGCATAAATATTTGATGGGGGCAGAAGTTACTTAGAGCAAAAGACAATGCTGGCACAAGAACAAACCAGTAAAAAGAGGTGGCAAGTTAAAAACAAAAAACAAAAAAAAAAAACAAGTGGAATTCAGAAGGCAGTTGCTTTTAGAAGAGTAGAAGCAAGAGATTTAACTAAAGGTTTTAAGACAAAGCTTGATAAATTTATGAAACAGCTTATGTAATGCAATTGCCTGCAATACTGAGACTGGACATGTTGAGTCAGCAAGTCCCTTCCAGTGCTATGCTCCTGTACAAGTGGGTGTCTTCCTAACACCAGAGACAAAACAGTTACAGAGGAAAAATTACTATGCAAGGTCTTACACATAAGCTGCAGATGTTACTAAATTAGTGGGAGCGGTTGATTCCCTTGAGGGTAGAGAGGCCTTGCAGCGAGATCTTGACAAATTAGAGGGATGTGCATCAGCAGCCACATGAGGTTTAGCAAGAGAAGTGCTATATTCTGCATTGGGACAGGGCAGCACCAGCCCTGTGCACTGAGTGGGAGCTGAATGCTGGGGAATGCCCCAGAAAGGAGACCTGGGGGCTCTGGTACAAGTTGATCGTGAGCCAGCAGCGTGCCCTGCCAGGCACACACCAACACTGAGCATCACTGCATCACCACAAAACACAAAACTCCTTCATATTTGCCAAGAAAAAAGCTACTTAAATGTATCTGTTCCTTGATAATATCTTAGTTCTGAACCTGCTTGCTTATGTTAGCTCTGAAACAGCCTATATGGTTTCCCTAAGTAACATCAGTGGAGATGATATGCACCAAATAAGATGCTGAGAGAAACAGAATCCTCTTAGTTTTATCACCAGAGGCAGCTCTACAACAAATACCACAAACTCTGCATATTCATTCCTCAAACCATTACAATTCCTCCTGAAAACAGAGCCCTATTTCCCAAATTGCAGCTCCAAACTAAAGAGGGAAGGGCCAGGGCCAGGTACAGGAGCAGTGCCCTGTCAGCACCAGCACCTCGCTGCCTCCATGTCTTGCACACGGCCACATCTGCATGTCTGCATGCACACATGCTTCCCATCATTCTCACAGGTTTGCTGCGACATGCTGAGCTTGGATGCTCCTTATGTCCTGCTTTTGCAAGACATAATCTAATTTACATCAAGAAACAACCAAGTAGACAAAAATGATTCAGTTTTAGTTCCACCAAATCATTTTTTTTTTTTTCCTAAGCTCTAACTAATGGGTGAAGAAGAACCATGAAATATCTCAAAATGACACCTCTCTCTGCAGTGGGAAAGGGAAGGTACCTTTCCACAACAGAGTTCCAAATGTGTCACGCAATACTGTACGTTTCTTTTGAGTGTGCTCTTCAGAAATGCATTGCATGTGAATCTTTTCTACCAAATTCCAAAAATCATTAAGTGTTAGCTCTCTGAAAGAGAAAGCAAAAAGGAAACATGCCCCTGAGTGGCACACAGTGGGAAAAAAAATCCAATCACTTACAGATTAGTTTATTGTAAATCCTAATTGAAGACAGAAGTCTGATGTATCATTAACTCCAGGAAGGAACTTGGCTCACGTCTGACAGGCAATGCAGGCAGAGGGGGGCCAGCAGTGCAGCTCTGACACTGAGCTCCTGTCCTCCTGCAGATGTGCACTTTGCTCCAGCACCAAGCATCCAGCATTTGTCTCACAGAGCAGCACGCTGAGGTGGGGATGGCCAAACCCCAATTAGAACAGGAGCAAAAAAGAAGCATAATGCTGACTTCGCCAGGCCCAGATGAGGATGACATCTTGCTTTGAGCAGAGCCCTCAGAATCAGGGGAAGTGGGTGAGGAGGGAGACAGCCACCAGCCTTCCACAGGCTGCACCCACAGCAATGGCCTCAGTGCTGAGGTATAAGCTGCAAAGGGGATGCAAGGCAACTCCTCTCCATCATCACCCTCCCTTCAGGACAGGGGCAGGAGGACCACACGTGCCTCTGTGGGATACAAACCCACATCCCTCAGAAAGTTGCCACCTGTGCGACTGCAGCTCTGTGAAGACAGATAGTGGGATTTTTCTTGAAATTAAAGACGTTGTGGTTATTTTATTTGCAATAGCAGCAATTGAATATTCCCAGATTGTAGCAATTGGACAGATCAAGACAATAGGAAGAGCATTACAAGAATGGTGTGATGACAGAAAAACCAGCACGATAGAAAGGAGCCATAAAGGAAGAAGATTGTTCACCCATACCAAAAGACTCCAGGTTCACAGAAGAAAGCTCCACCAAGAAGGGATCTCCAGAAAGAAATCCTTTCCCAGTGGCAATTAACCCCATAAATGAGGTCTAAGAGAGGTGCAGCCAGGCTCCACCCCTTCTGCTCACACAGCTGAATTGCATTCACCTGTGCTGCCAGGGCTGACCAGGTCCTTTCCCCAGGTTCAGTGGTTCAGGCCATGACTCAACATTTCCCATACACCAGATCCTCTCAGCTTTTCCCTTACAACTACACCTCCTGAAACCCAAAAAACAAGTCCATATATCTAGCGGGGTACCTTGCGTGTCCCAAAAACATCCTTGAGAAATCCACCAGCAGAGTCACCCAAGCCAATGACTGCAAAGCAGACTGCTCAATTTCACCATGGCATACACAGGGATTACAGTCTGACTGCTGCTGGTAAATGTGCTACAAGGAGATCTGACCATCAGCCCAGATCATCGTCAGCAGTCATCCATATTACCTCAAATTGATCTTTAAATAAAAAAAAAAAATCATATTGCTTGCTCAAAACAGCTTTACTTTAAAGGTATTTTTTAACAACATGTGCTGCTTATGAATATTAAATAAGTGTCATAAGCTTAAGTGATGTAAAGAAGATGAAGAACCTAAGCATGAAGAATCCATGTTTGGATACAGACTTTTCCCCCTAACATTACTGGGAATGAATGAACTTACCATAGGGCCCAGCCAGGCATTACATTTTAAGAGCCTGATGCCTCATAATGAACTTAGTCAGATATATATATATATGGTACATGAGGCCACCACAAACCAGTCTGCTAATTTTCATAAGATGGATAAAACTTGTGAAATGAAGAGACTTCAAATGTACTTCATCAAATCAGTGTAGAATTCATATAATCCATCAGGAACCTTTACAATAACTAATTGTATTGAGCAAATACTTTTCCAACAACTGTCTGCCAGATCTGAACATCTCTAATACGTTAAACAAACCTGTAATTTCTGCTCAGCAGACACATTCTGCACAGAAACATTTTAGAGGGGAAAAATCAAGGGTGATGAGGGAAGGACGTGCTGCTTCTGTGTTTCCAAGAGTGTTTTTCCTCCACCTAACCCCAAAGCATTATGTCTTGCTTTTTACTTCTTAAATCAGCATTTGATCCACTTGATATTTACAGAGCTCATCAAATGTAATATTGAAACAACCACCCACAGATTTCAGAACAATCCTTCTATGTGCGCACCTCCAAGCACGCACTGCTCTCTCCCAAAAGACTGCAGAATAAATTATCTAATTTGTAGTTAAGTTCTGACTGTATTTACTTGAATGTCTCTGTTGGGAAATCGCTATAGTTAAGCCCTCTGGTACCCCTGTGTCAGACCAACCTGGCTTGTCCCCAACAGAATGGCACATCTCCCTCCTGCACTGTCATGCATTGCAAAGCCAGAGCCAAGAGGTCTGCCACCAATCACAGAATTGCAGAATCACAGAATGCCCTGGGTTGCAAAGGAGCACAATGCTCATCCAGTTCCAATCCCCTGCTGTGTGCAGGTCGCCAACCAGCAGCCCAGGCTGCCCAGAGCCACATCCAGCCTGGCCTTGAATGCCTGCAGGGATGGGGCATCCACAGCCTCCTTGGGCAACCTGTGCCAGTGCCTCACCACCCTCTGGGGGAAAAGAAGGATCCCATGGGAAATGGGGTCACAGGAGGGACCGACATGTTCTGTATTTGCTAAGGGGCTGCTCTGCCATCAGCTGGCATTTGGGTCACTCCTCAGCCCAGACACACAGCCTACCATGCAACCATTTATGCAACCACTTAGTGCACCACAGAGCAAGTGGTGCACTACTAAGAAAGCAAATAAAAACTACGAAAAAATAAATACTAAGAAAGCAAATAAAAAAGCTGACTGCCTTCACTAAAACCATCCTGTGGGAGAAGGACAAGTGGCCCACTCCTCAGCTTCTGCAGGTGGGAGCTTCCCTCATAGCATTGAGGGAAGACATTTGGGGGAAAAGAAGCAGCAGAAAACAGCAGTGAATAGTCCTTAAGCTTGAAGAGGCAGTCTTCTGGCCTCACAATAAAACATACAAAATGCCATTTACTTATTTCCCAGTGAATGCTCCTTGTTCATCTTCAGGGGAAGGAATGAAATATTTCTATCATTATTATTTGCTTTACCTTTGATCCCAGGGCTGTAGCAGAACACGGGTAATGGAAAGTCAAATCTCCAGCTTGTAACCCTATTTGGTTTCATCGCTGCATTTTCTGTAAGTAAAGACATGCTCTGAATGCTCTGAAAAAAAGATTTCTGACTTTCCCAGAGTGGACAAGTGGAATGAAGGCCAAATCAGTGGCGAGGGTCTGACTGCTGGTAAAGATAAATGGCAAAGTGAACTTGCTAGCTAAGAAAGGAGAAAATTCAAACTGTTAGAACCAGTGCTTGCCTACGTAGCTATGAATTTGAAACAGGGTTCTCCAGAAACACTGCTGTTTCAACCTTTTTAATAAATGGAGTCAGTTTTTAGTACCCTTAACATTCTGTTTTAATCATCATTCGCAACACCATGAATCACATTCAAGTTCTATCCCTGACAAAAGATACAACAGAAATAAGAGACAAGACAATCAGTGCCCTGTGACCGAAATGCTGTCCCACCACGATGCAGGTGATCCCTCTGCTCACTTGCACTGCCTCTCAAGTCTGAACAATTAAATAGATATCTCACCATACCGTGAGTAAGGAGGCAGGCATCAGAAATACGACACCTAATAACTGCAGGCTCATTAGAAAAATATAATTGCAATATTACAGTATTCTTCAAGAAAAAAAGAGAATCCAGTTTCTTCAGGATCGACAGCTTTTGTAAATTAAGACAACAGCAAAAGCATTTTCTCATTAAATTGGAAGAATCCTCCAATAATTACAAATTCTGCTGCTCATTATTTTAGCAAAACCTGACACTACCCTCAGGCATCAGGAATGGAAGAGCAGCGTCTAAAGAACACAAAGACAGGTCTCATACATGGACAGTTGTGAAGTCAGCCTGCACTCCACATTTGCCAACACAGTGGAAAGGACCCACATGATAAGCAAAGCCCTCATCTGCATCTGCTATTCCTGAATGCTTCCCCTTCTCCGACACTATGAGGTCGCCATGAAGCTCCTGAGGCTCCCATCCATCAGCTTCCATCCATCAGCTCATTTGGAGTTTGGATTTCAGGGTGGGGCAACAGACAGTGCCCTCCCAGACTGCCACTGTTCCAGCATACAAGGCAGAGCAGGGAAAGCATTCACAGCAGAGAACAGCAGATGGCTGTGTACAGAGCTCTCTTCCATCACCTTGGTAAGGGAATTAACCTAGGAGGGAAGGACTGTGCTTAAAGCACCCTTTATGCTGGGCTGAGGGCAGTTCTCATAAGCCTTTATACATATGCAGACATAAAGATGCAGACACAAGCTAGTGAACTTGCCACCCAGCTGAACAGTTCTTCAATGACCTCAAGCCACGCAGAAACCTGTGGCAGCTACAGCCTGCATCTCTCCAAGGACCACTTTTTGCCAAAGTGCTGACCACCGATTTTCAAACAAAACATTGGAAGCATCTCCAGCTAGCAAGCAAAAGTGCTTTTACTGCAAAACAACAACGCAGATAGCAAGGCATAAAGATGAACCAACGGCCACAGCAACATGACAGCACTTTTGAAGGGGAAAGGATGACACCCACGTACCACTCCATCCAGGCACCTGCAGGTGCCAGGTAGACCAGACAGGGCTTTGACTCCCACAGCAGCCACTGCCAACTGCAGCCCTGCATCAGTGCCTGGCTCCATGCTCCTGCAGCTGAACACAGGCAGTGCCCACAGCTGTGGCCTGGAATCAGACCCCTGCTGTGAGCAGAAGGGTCACGTACAGCCTGCCCCCACATTTACAGAGCCCTCGGTTTCTATTTCTTCTACTGTTTTTCAAAGGAAGTGGCATCAGGTGCCCCGTACAGAGCATTAACTGTAAAAGCCTTTTATTAGGGAGCCAGATCTACTAAGCAGCACCAGGTACTTCTTTTTGTCCTGTATCAATGTGCATATTAAGTTAACATTTGTTTTAAAAAATTCTACTGAGTATCAACTGATGCAGCAAACCACCCACTGGACAAAACACTGCTTTGCTGTCAGCCCACTGGATCCGGTCAGCCACCTTGTGCTGGAGGTGAAGAGGCAGCAGAGCACTGTGCATGCCACACGACAGCTGGAGCCAGCCCAACCTGGCAGAGCCCCTTGCCGCCCCTCTGTGCCCCACAAACCAGCAGCCCCAAGGCCACGCGGCCTGTGGGAGCTTCCACCTGCACATACACTCATGCTCACCTAACAGCTGGGGTCCCAACAAGCCCTGTGGAAGCCAGTACTTTGAGCACACCACACTTTCCTAGCAAGCAAAGAAGAATCCAGGTTTACATAAATCAAAAATTGTTAACATTGGACAAAATAAATTCGGTTTTCCGTGGGGATTTCTGCTAGCACACCCATGGTCCCTGCTCACCTGTCAGAGCTCTGAGCACACTGAGCAGGCAGCAGGCACAGGCTGATACCACGCCATGAGCCCAGGGCCATGCAGGTGCCCTGCAGCCTACTCCACAGGCAGGGCCCTCACCAGACCTTTCTCCACCAGGCCTTCTGACTGCCACCAAAAAGTGATTACCATTCCTTTCCGCTCTCCTGAAGTACTAAGGCCTGAACAGCAGGCCTTGAACCAAAATTGACTTCTAGATGAATCTCACAACTCAGCATTATATATCATCAGTATCTGACCACTAGCCAAATACATATGCTAATTAGCAAAATAAGTTGGACAAATACTTAGGGTCATTAGTAAAATATCTTGGACAAAACCTCTCATTAGCAGGAGATGTAGCTTAGAAAAGTGTTATGAAGATATATTAACCTTTCCTTGTTTAGAATCTTTGTGTCAAGGCCTACTAGTACACAAACTTCCTTGGCTCCTCCTTGAGCCCTAGCTGGGTTTGAGGTAGAATCCAAGAGAGAATGAAACCAAATGTTCCAAGAGAGGCTGTGGATGCCCCTTTGCTGGAGGTGTTCGAGACCAGGCTGGATGGAGCCCTGGGCAACCTGGTCCAGTACCAGATGTGGAGGTTGGTGGCCCTGCCCGTGGCAGGGGGAGTTGGAACTTGATAACCCTTGGGGTCCCTTCCATCTCAAGCCATTCTGTGATTCTATGTTTCTGCCTGTCATATAAATTTGTTTATTCAACAATATAACAGCTGGATCCTCCGTTAGCAAAACTGGAGACTTCATCTATGAGCGGATGTACTGCACAGGGCCCCCCAGCTACAGGGAAGGGCTCTCCAAGCCCTCACTGCAACTGGGGCTCCCAGCAACTGGAGATCTGGATGATGGTGAAATATTCAGGCAATTGGTGACGCACCTTTCTTTATCACTATTGCTATCCTCACGCAGTAATGGCTACGTGCATTGCGTCCCTATGTATTATTCTTGCTGTATCATCTCACTTATCACAGACGGCTTGAGTTGGAAGGGACCTCAAGGATCATAAAGCTCTGAATTCCAACCCCCCGCACCGTATGCAGGGCCACCAACCTCCACATTTAATACCAGCCCAGGCTGCCCAGGGCCACATCCAGCCTGTCTTCGAACACCTCCATGGACGGGGCATCCACAGCCTCTCTGAGCAGCTGTTCCAGCACCTCACCACTCCCTCTGTAAATAATTTCCCCTGACATCCAACCTAAACCTTCCCTCCTTCAACTTAAAACCATTTCCCCTGGTTCTGCCATTATCTACCCTTGTAAAGAGTTGATTATTTCGCTGCTTTAAACTTAAGTAAACATGCTTCTTTAAGTTGGTGCCTGTGACCTTAGTGCTGGTCCCGTCCAACAGCAAAACATCTCCTTGTGAGAAGTAAACTGTTCTACTTTTGCAGTAGAACAATGCTAACTAAGATACAGACTTTTGCTAAACTTTCTTACAAAATGGCTGCAGGGATTGTTGTTCACAATGAATCACTGGGACATAGCTTAGTACAGGGTAGAGTAAGCCTTCCAAGCAGCTTGGTTGCCAGAATACCTAGACCAGGACAAGGTAACAGAGAGGGCGAATCTAGCATGCATTGTCCTCCTGTCCCCTTGATAAATGAAGAAGTGCAGGTGGGCCCAATATGCACTGCCCTCCAGTCACCCTTGAAAAAATGGAGGGGGTCTAGAATGCATTGTTTGCTTGTTCCCCACTGAAAGATGAAAGAACAGGTGGATGATAAATTGATATGGAAAAATATTTTAGCAATCACATCGGAAAGACTGTGAGCTTGATACGGTCAACCAGCGAGCGACAGGAGAGGTGTTGGAGTTAGAGTATTTAACGGAGTGAATTTCTGTGATAAGTTGCACAATTCCTCCCTTGCCATAAAGGGCTGTGCCCCATTACTGCAATAATGAATACACTTCCTCCTTCACAAAGATCTTTGCCTGACAAAAAAATTATTGATTCTGAGTGTTTCTCACATCCTGAGAGTGGTTACTGCCTTCCTAAGTTACTGGGGGCATGAGCCTGAAAGCATCCACAGGAACTTCATCTCAAGATAAATAAATACATAATCATCGACTGGTTTGGGCTGGAAGAGAACATGAGGAGCACCCAGTCCCACCCATAGAGCAGGGCCCTATCCAGCCCACCCGTGGGCACCCCCAGTTCTCTGGACAGCCTGTGCTGCAGTTCTGCAAATGTGCCATATGATCAGTCACTCACACAATACAAAGCAGATGGAAGAACACAAAAATACCAAAAATCTGATGCCGTTCCACATCTTCAGTAGTTTGGAGGTCAAGGAAAAGAAATGCTATGTTCTAAGCCCCGCGATCACAGACTGACAGCACTGCTTCATTTCAAGGAACTTCTGATTTCAATGCTCTTGTCCAGGTGCTTCTGCTGCCCTATTTTAGGGCAAGTGGAAAATATTGAGTCACTCTGCAGTCAAAATGTCTAGAAAAGCTTTGCTTTTGGCAGTTTGTTTTAAAAGACATCGTATACAACCATCTTGGGGAAACACATGGAAGAAGAAGAAAGCCGAGACAGAAATCATTCCTTCAGAGCTCAGTGGAAGGGAAACGAAGGCTGTGCAAACAGCCCTAATTTAACAGGACACAGCTATATGCACAGTCCCTACACACTTATGTAAAAGCAAGATTGGGTGGTTCTGCAGTAGCGGTAACAAGAGGATACGACACTCAATTTTTATGCCAGAGAACAACATCCACTTCTGGTTTTATTTCACTTAAAATCAATGAACTAACAGTGTAATTAGAAGCCCAGCTCTTTCGACATGATATTGCAATAGAAGAACAAATTACTTTTTGATCAACTCCCAGCATCCCAGTGTTACTTTAGTTGTTGAAATGTTGCTGAATGATACATGCAGAGAAATCAAGAGTGAGGGATTAAACCTCGCTCCCAGAGGAGGATCCTCCAGTGAAGGTGGCACTGAAAGCTGCAGACCCAGGAGCTGCACAGGCAAAGCACACAGCACTGAATGCTGCACAGGGACGGAGATGGGTTTCCCTGCTACAGAACTGCAAAGCATGCTCTGACGGGGAAAGCATTTCTCTGCTTACTATTAGCTGATGAACAGCAGAATTCTCTGTAACATGCAGAGATTTTCACTTCCATAAAAGTTAATCTACTGCACAGTAAGAGGCTTACAGGTGCAGGCAATTGCAAAGGGAAGTAATAGCTGCATTTTACATACATGAGCTGATAACAGAGGCTATGTAGAGGGACAAAACTCACTTGTTCTCATAAGAAGCACATTATCTATTCCTTTCTGCAAACAAGGCTCTCTGCAGATACTTTTTTTGCCCATTCAGCTCAGATGCGCCTGAGGATGACAGAGTGCTTTTTACATCTCTGCCAACAGCACTCTGGTGTGGACCCTGAGTGTCCCTGCAGGGGATGTAAGTATTGTCACCACATCTGCTTCCAGGAACAGGCACACTTGAAAGAAGCACACCCTGTACCTGCTAAGCCGAGAGCAGAAAGATGCAAGTCCAAAGATGCAAGCTCATTCCATCGGGCTGTTCCACTCCACACCTCAAGTCCCATTCCACCCCATGAATAGCGCATTTCCACGTATTTAATTCTCAGAAGCTACAGAATACTGGCTCTATGGAATGAAATCCTGCGCACTCGGGATCATTTTTCAATCCCCACATGCCTTCATGAGAATTTGAAAAGATCAACTGTAAGATTTATTAACACGTGCTTAAAACTTAAGGCCTGGTTATAGCTCTCAGTATTAGTAATGGACAATAAGCATCCTGGGCTCAAGTCCTCCTCAGCATCCAGCTAGCAAGATTCCTGCACATCATTATTCAGCAACCAGAACACCTCCATTAAAATACTGCACAGTGCTTTACGCCGCCCTGGAGTTCCGAAGATATTTCATTTACTACATCTAAGCAAATCAAAACCTGACTCTTAGCAAGACTCCTGAAACCGAAATCCTCTTTCCTAACTTAAAACACAGCAATATATTCCTTTTTCAGTAGTTTTGTTAAGAAATGAGGATGACGTGGTGGACGGTGGACTCCCAGCACCATCAATGCTTTTAGCCCAGTGCACAGACCGCAGCTTCTGGAGGCCAGGGCTGGCAGGCCTCGCCTACAGCCAAGATGCTCGTGCTTTCAGCAGAATCGGGCGCACAGGGAGAGAGCGGCGCACGTCACCTCCTCTCCTTTGTCCCCGCCCGAGGCGCTGACCAGAGGCCGGCCGCCCCCCGGGCCGCGCTCCCACAGCCCGCACGGAGCCCGGCGCAGCGCCGCAAGCCCCGGGACCCGCTGACCTGGCAGGGGGCTCCGAACAGCGGCGTCTGCCTGCGTGCAGCCTACTGAAATGAGACGGGCCACCATTTCCACGGGGGAGAAGCACAGGGAAGAAATTAACAATTTAAGGGTCGCGTTTCAAACCAGAAACCAGCAGGACTTTTCAAGTCATCGCTTGCCGCTGCTATTCGAACCCGTGGCACCGCAGCCACGCGGGGTTATTCCCATTCCCTTTCACGCGGGCCGCGCCCGCCGATGCGGGAGAACCGGAGCGCGCCGACCCCCGTGGCCGTCCCCCATCGGCCGCCCCGGGCCGGGGAGCAGCGGACGGGAGCGGGGCGGGGAGCGCGGCCTGCGATGCGCGGCACCTTCGGGGCGGCCGCCGGCTCTCGCCGCTCCGGGGACGCGCGGCCCCCCCCGCCCGCATCGCAGCGCATCGCACCGCACCGCCCGGCTCGGCGCCGCGCACAAGATGGAGGCCGGGGCCGGCGGCCCTTGGGCCGGCTCACCTCCTCGGCCTGCTTGCGCAGCGCCTTCTCCCGCTCGTACTGCGTGAGGAGCTGCTCGTTGTCCTCCCGCAGCAGCTCCAGCTCCACCTCGTGCTCCTGGTTATCGGTCAGCACCGAGTCCAGGTTCTCCAGCACCGTCACCACCAGCGGCATCAGCTCCTTCACCACCTCCTCGTCATAGCAGTGGATGAGCCGCTCGAACTCGCGGTAGATGCTGTTGGCCAGGCCCGACACCCGCTCCGACATCACCGAACCCGAGCAATAGTCGTCGCCCGGGTACCCCCCCACGCCGCCATCGTCCAGCTGGATCTCCAGCATCCTGCCGGCCTCACAGCGCTGCGCTGCGCCCCGCGACGATCCGCTCCGCTCCGCTTCGCCTCCGAGACCCCCGCCGGGCTCCGCCCCGCCGCCGTCGCCGGGAGCCAATGAGGCGCGCGGCCCCGCCCCGTCACCGAGCCCGGCGCTGAGGGCCGCGGAGGTGCGGCCGCGCGGGGCGGGTTTGCGCTCCCCGTTCTGGCGCCTTCCGTGCGTCCCGAGGCGCGCTGAGGTGGTGAGCGGGAGTCCCAGGCTCATGGAAGCCCGGGACGTGCCGAGCTGGAGGGGCCCACGAGGACCCTCAAAGCCGACGGCGGCCCCTCACGGCACTGCCCAAACCCGGCGCAGCCTTTCCCGCACCCCCCCGCCCTCTCCAGCCGCGGCTCCGCGCTGCTCCGTCGGGCTGTGCCGCTGCCCCTCCGCTCGTTGTAAGGAGCCGCAGCCGCCACGAAGCCTCCTGTCCGCCTGTCTCCAGCGCAGCTCGGGGCCGCCCCGCTCCTCCGTGCCGTGCTTTGCCCTCAGCCCCTCACCGCACGGAGCCCCATAGCCCCCGGGCGCACAAGGCGCTGCTGCCCGTATCAGAAATCCACGCTGCCGCTGCGGGAACACCTTTCCTGGCACCAGGACGTGGCCACGGCAAATCTGGCTCTTCATTTCGGTCCCTTCAGCTCTTCACAAATCCAAGCTCTGTTCTCAGCATCCTGAGCCCAACCCACAGCTGAGCGCTCCACGGCACAGAGCCGTACCAGGCCTGCACACCCTAACAAGCCACAGACTGGGAAAGCTTTCAAAGTGCACGCTATGAAGGTCGCAAACAAGTCAATTCTTCCCCGTGTACACCTTTAAATACTCCATCATCTCACAAAAAGGCAAGGAGCATCATCCAAAACAGCTATTGCTCAGTCTGAGGCCTGATCTAGGAGGTGCATTTCTGGAAGAGGGTGGAGTCAGGAGCTAGAACCTAATTTTGTAACCCAGTTACTAGTGCCAACCACCAAACACTTTCAGACCTGCATGTTTCTGCCCAGGGTCTATGAAAATCAGAACACTCCTGTGCATCCATATGTAATGGTTGTTTCAATTAAGGTAATTATTCCTTCAAGGTGAAGTGGCTGTGGTTTCTACAGTGAAAGGGTCAAGGGCCCTATTCAGACAGGGATGAATCAAGAGAAAAACAGAGGGAAGACTGGCTGTCCTAAGTGCTAAAAAATCTGGCACCTGAGCCCTTGAAAGCAGCACTGCAGCCATGCAGCTTCATCAACAGATTTCCATAAGCAGGAGTACACTCAGAGAAATACACCGGACTCCAGCATCCACAGCTCATATCATTAAAGTATGTGGTACCCAGTTACGTAATACATCTTAACAGAATCTAACAAGGGGATTGAAATGGGAAATGATGCTCCAAAAAGCACATGGTATCAGCATTCACCCGTTTTCACTGCTGCGATGACATTACATCCTTATTCATCTTGATGCCCTTTCGCAAACTATCCTTGTGAATAACCTACGTGTGAGAGATATTGCTTTTCATGTGCTTAGCTGAGGAAGTAGAGAGATTCTGAAGTAAGAGGGACATACTGTTATGGTTCTTGACAAAGAAAAGGCAAATAAGCACATTAAATCCTTGACACGTGTAATTACCACAGCCGGCCTGTCCCAAGTAGGATATTTGACTTACGCCCACAAAAGCAAGAACAGAGTCATAGGAATTCTTCTGGCCCTCTGGTACTCAATCAACTTTCACCTGTGTTTATTTCTGATGTGCAGAACGGACCCTTAGAACTTGTTGGTGTGGGAGAATGGCCAAACTGTTCTTGTAGTAAGATTTTGGATAATAGGAGATGGTTTTTTTTTTCATTATTGAGGCCCTACTTCAGCCTGAATCTAGTGAGGTGATGCAGGACTTCATAGTGGTCACGCTCATTTGTGTTAATTGCAGAGTATTAACAGTCAGGAAGCTCCAGAGGAGCATTAGATGGCATTCATCCAAATCCTTATTTCTTACTTTTTTTTTTTTTTTTTTTTTGGAATTTACAGATCAAGCTTAGACACTTAAAACTGCAATGCGTGGACAGTTGAAGTTTTGAGATTCTTGAAACATATATATTTGTAGAGTTTTTCCTCAAGAATTAATTAGCATTTGTTAGAATTGTAAAATCACTGAGGTCAGAAAGGACCCAAGGATCCTCGAGTCCAACCACAAACCCACCCTCACTGTGCCCACAAACCATGTCTTAGAATCATAGGATTGTTAGGGTTTGAAAAGAGCACTAATATCATCCAGTCCAACCACAACCCACCCCACCATGCCCACCAACCACATCCCTCAGAGCCACATCTCCACGCTTCCTGAGCACCTTCAGGGACAGTGACTCCACCACCTCCCTGTGCAGCCTGTGCAACTGCATCACCTCTCTTTCAGAAGAGCTAACTTACGGCCATTCCCTCTCATCCTATTGTTGCTACCTGGGAGAAGAGGCCAACTCCCACCTTATTGCAGCTTCCTTTCAGGAGCTGTAGGGAGCAGTGAGGTCTCTCCTAAGCCTCCTCTTCTGCAGATTGAACTGTCTCATTTCCTCAGTCACTCCCCATAAGACCCCACTGTGTTCCAGACCCTTTAGAGCTTCACTGCCCCTCTCTGGACACACTCCAGGTTCTCAGTGTCCCTAATGCTCTAAAAAAATAAATTGTCCAAAGAGAGGTTAAGAGAACTTCATAGCCCATTCACTACAAAGAAGCATTTTCAATTTGGGTGGCGAAAAGAAGAGATCAGACAAACAACTACATAAACTAACAGCTTAAAATCAGGAATAGATTGTCAGGCTTTGCATTATTACTGAAGGCCATAAGCGCTGGAAAAAAAAAATGGGGAAAAAAGAATGGAGGAAAAAAAGACATGCCTATTTTTGACACCACTGAAATCTCCATTTTGCAATACATCTAATAAAGTAATTTAACAAATTTGTTTTCACAGGCAAGCAATACTTTTCAGCATCTGTCTGCAGTCATTAATTTTTATTTGTACATGTCCAGCTGCCTTTCCAATATTTAATCCTCTGAATAGCTTTGGCAATCTGAAGAGGTCCCATTTGGGAAAAATTTAAAAAAAAAATGGATTTGCTTATTTTCACAAATGAGAAACAGTCATCCCTGTTAGGTGTAACGAGAGAATTGTCCCCAGAACTAACAGAAAAGGTTGCTATGGCCCATGCAATACACAGGGTGGATGAAATTCTCATAACTTAAACAGAGTTTTTAGCGTTAGTTGCAAATGTGTTTTCATGCTAAAGTAACATCGAAAACTCCAAGTCTGAGTCACGAGAGCAGCACATAAGCTCTGTGCAGACAAAGGCAGAGCAATAACAAATGGCCCCATCCAGAATAACCTATGATCTAGGAAAAAGAAAAAACTAGAAAAAACAGTGCCAACACAGAGGCGGTTGGGAATTCTTCCGTATGACAAAGGAAGCTACATGCTAAGGCAGAGATCTGTGGTAATAACATATCCTGCGAGTGGAATTAATACAGAACGGAGTGGGATTATAGCGATGCGCATGTCAGTGACGGAGGCGCGAAATAGCTGTATTCAGTATGTGTGAGACCGAAGATTAACAGCAGTAATTCAGTGATGTCCACTTCACAGATACTATTTAGGTCTCATGCATTCTACTGGACATTGTCTCTCTGTTAGAGATTGAAGAAATGGAGGCACAGGTACTGAGTGAACCCACAGAGAGCAACATGGGGGAGTGCTAGAACGGGATGGGGGCAGAGGAGCTCTTGAGGGCTGAAAGCAGATCCGCAGTCTGCATCTGATCTGTGTAAGCCCTGGCGAGGCAGACAGGCTGCCTTCAGCACATCGGCACTTCCTGAGCATAATAGAGTTACCGGTGCGCGGGAAGTGGCAGCACGCCGCGCTTGGATAGGTCCCAGCTATTCCGTGCAGTGTAATAGCAGCAGAAAACCGCTGCAGAGAAACGTCGGGGGGCTCTGCGAGATCTCAGACTCAGGTGATCCTAAGCTGCGGAATTTGAGCACAGCGGCAGCAGCAGAAAGCCACCTTCTGTCCACATCCAATTCCTGCACGGAGTTTAACCTGGCAGGATAGGCACGCCAGGGGCTGATCTGTGGAAAGGCTCCTGACATTAAATTGATTTAGAGCTCAAAGATGAGTGTAATTCCAAGGTCGTTATTGTTATCCTAAAGACTCCGTGTTACACAAAGCTAAAAGAATCTAAACCTATCCTAGAAGCTTAATCGCAATCACATCTCACCCTTGATTAATGGTCTTAAGTCTTGTAAATATTCCATTCTATGTGATGTCATTATACCTAACTACATTGCTAGCATATCGTAGATTCAGTGCACGACAACTTTAAAGAGACACATTTAAGGCTCATCTCATGGAAAGGGAGAATTGACAGTCAAATAATTATTTAATCTGAGATTGTACTTAATTATGTAATGGATCACTGTTAATCATGAGGCAGCTCCACTCAGAGCATTGTGCAGATGATGTCAAGGGTGTGTATGTAAATGCAAAAGTCCCTCTGAGACATATAAAATGCAAGAAATTTGGCCCAAGGGTTTGGCCTCCATTCCCGTTTTGTTGTGCGGGAAACAATATAAACAAAAAGTAGCACACTAGCAAAGCATGCTTAATTGCCTTCCTGATGGCATTAAAAGTATTAACAATACAAACACAAGATCATGCAAAAAGAGTGGAACAATGGAGAGAAGGTTCATGCTGCAGTGTGTTCTGGCTCGCTCCTCCTTACATCAAGTATTCTGTTTTCATGTAGTCACGAGAGGACACAAAAGGCAACTGTAAAGTTTTCTTGTATTCTGCCTATCTACATAGAAAAAAACTACTAATGAGAGTAGCACCAATTAAACCCCACTAAACCGCACGATCTAATGAGTTCATGGTATTACCCACACTTCTTGACTGTAACCTCAGAATGTTCAGCAGGCATCCCTAAAGCGATCAATTCCATCCTCCTCCCTACAGAAGACAGCTTGCTCAAGTGCTACGATCCTGCTGAAAAAGACAGCTGATTGCCTTCAGTTAGATGATCATTCTTTTATTTATAGACCCAGATCCTACACCCAGCTCCATCCGCACCTGTCACAGATTCACCAATCTTACAAACACAGGGTGACAGACAAACGCTCAGCAATAACGACTGCAGAACAGTATTGAAGGAGGTTGCCATTATTAGTGGTTCTGTAAAAAGGGGAAATTCTGCCTCTGTGACAATTTGCTAACAGCTCTCCTTAGTTTAGCATCACGTGAAATCCAGTGCGGATTTTTAAGGTCTGTCGTGAACCTGCGGGAGAGCATTTCTGAGCAAGCTGGAAAGAGCATTAGCAAATGGAACAGTAATGTTAGAAGAGGCCACATCATTAATTATGCAAAGGAGCTCTCTCGTGGATAGCAGGACAGCAAAAAACAGAAGAAGAGCTCATCCCTCAGTCACAACAGACAGCAAATACACAGGAGTGTGGGTTTTCCTGCACTGCAGAGCCCTCTCCTCTGCCTGCTTACTGCATGCACTGGAGATCCCCTCCCTTCAGCCTCCTCATGCTCTGAGATGATCAGTGCACAGTGGTGGGTGGCAGAGCCATGGGTAGCAGAAGAGATGTTTTGGAGCTCAGCAGCAGAAGATAACCCGGACCCAATGGGCCTCAGAGAAGGCCTGCTAGTCAGCAAGCAAAGCATGGCAAGCATGCAGCAAAATACACTAAAGGATTACCCATTAACGCTCCTGTTCCCTTTGTTTTCAGAATAAATACAGCCCACTGCATAATGAAGTATAACATACACTACCCTGAGACCATCAGAATCATTCAACAGTCTGAAAATGTTGCATGTAAATGAATCAAAGTGGAAACAAAATGCAAACAATAACACATGCTTTAATTCGTTGTGCATTACACTTAAAGTCTGTCTGTGAGACTTGAAGACCCCCTGAGACTGAAGCTTTGGTGATAAAAAGTCCAGATAAACGGGGGGCAAGGCAGACCAGCACAGACCTGTTTTAAGGGAGAACACTGAAGTGTTGAGATTGGGAAAACTGGAACAAGGGCTTCAAGGGCATGGGGAAGGAACTGATAATACTTTCAACAAGTTTTCTGTAAAACTGATTTAGAATGATCTATGTAGGTTTTTATGGCAGGACTGTAGCCAGGACTTGCGAGAGCTCCACGAAATAACAAAAGCTGCGCAGCTTTGGAATAAACATACAGTAAAAGCAAAGTGTAAGGATGGTACAGGTATGGATGTACAGATACAGGAACCAGGCAGGGAAAAGGAAAAGGGAGAAAAAGAAAGTGGAAAGGAAAAGGAAGAAGTGAAAAGGAAGAAAGGAAAAAGGAAAAAGACAGGGAAGAAGCAAGGGAGAACAACTGAACTCCTACCAGCTCAAATCAGGATGAGTGGAATTTGGCAGAAAGTAACAGGCCTAAGAGGTAGGAAACAATATTAAAACCACAGATATAAGTTAGAACTTGGGACAAACCTTATGAATTAACCAGCAGCCCACAGAGTCACAGACCTGAAGGGGCTGGACAAACTCTGGGGGTTGTCAACCCAACCCCCTGCTAAAGCAGTTCCTTACAGAAAGATCCAGGTGGGTTTTGAATATCTCCAGAGGAGGAGAGCCCAGCACCTCTCTGTGCAGATTGCTCTGGGGCTGTCTCTCTCAGAGGAAAGAAATGTTTCCTCAAGTTTGTATGGAACTTCCTATGTTCCAGTTTGTGCCTGTTGCCCTTGTCCTGTCCAGGCACCACTGAACAGAGCCTGGCCCCATCCACTTGCCTCCTGCACTTCAGATATTTATGAGCTGTGCTTCAAAACAGAAAAACCCAGCACAGGCCCTCTAGATTCAATATTTTCTTCAACAATGGTATCCAAGGA
>NW_024885100.1:318737-602453 GCF_019232065.1 Centrocercus urophasianus | reverse complement strand
TCCTTTTCTTTCTTATACTGTGGGGACACTTTTCCTGAAACTGTGCAGTGAGTCTGAAAGCAAACTGGTCAAAATCAGCAGCACCTGCATTCTGTTCTCCTGATTTCCCTGCTGCTCAGAGTTCAGGGGCCGTGCACCCGTTCCACTGGATCCTGGCCAAGGGGGCAGCACGGAATTGGTGAGGCCAGCAAGTGCTGGCGTTTGTGCCGCTGGCGCTAAGCAGCAGAAGGTGGCACCATCCATGGAGCTGCTCTGTACAAGCACCTGGCCCAACCTGGGTCGGGACGCCTCTCAGGGACGACCGAATCCTCGGGGCTGTCGATCAATGGAAGCCGGGGCAAAGTCCTGCCACTCGAGTCAGCCTCAGTTGTCACCTGCTGAGGAATGGCAGTGCTTGATGAATGCCTGCTCTACATTCAAGGCGAGGGAAACCGTGAGCAGAGCCCAGCTCACTCTTCTTGCATCCACCTCCCTACTTGTTTATGCCCTGTAATTATACGCAGTTGTTGTGCAAATGTGGGTGTTGTTTTATTAGATCCATGTATTTCTCTTATCCGTGTGTGTATCTGTCCATAGATGCAGGGTATCCTGTTAGTGAATTGGATCTCGTCATCTCTGAATCTGTACTCAGGCCTCTGTTTAATTATCACATTTTCATTAAGTCGTGTTACTCACCTCCTAATTGGTTTATGATTAAGTGCTGTTACAATGTTAGCATTTGAGCTAAAATTTATCAGTACCATTAAAAATTATCAATACCTCTTGAATTGCTGATGAATAAAACCAAGTGAAATGCAGTTGTCATTTCCTATGATGCCAAACTGGTGGAGTCAGCAGGATTACAAGCAGACTCACCAAATAGTTACAACAACGTGAGATCCAACCTAAGCCTATGTTCCCTGAGGATTTGGCTTTTGTTAAATGGTGTCCCTCCCTCTGCCTTGCAGTCAGATTGATGATTGAAGCCACAGGGCCTTGGGGTTGTGCACAGAATCACACTAATAAACAACTCCATTTGATGCCATCCCCAATGCCAATTTACACCATTATTTTTGCTGCAGCCCTGGAGAAGCTGAAAACGACTGTCTGTGGGAGCATTTCTGACCAGGGGAAACAGAATGTTGCTGGAGATGGCGCCAAGAGCTTTTGGGGTCCTGTTGCCCTTGTAAAGGCCAGTCACAGCCCCCGGTTGACCGCCACTCAATAACAAGCATATTGGCATAGCTAAAGAGGTCTTGTATATGGACTGACCTAGGCCACAGGTTTAAATTACTGTGAGAAGCAGAATCTTCACTACGTTTCTTAGTGAATCTCCTTAGGATCTGTGTCTTTAGGATGCTCGAGTTGCTGTCCCCTGCTTTGTGCAGAGATGATCTGCCTGTAGCAGAAAAGATGAATTATTTCACCCTGCAGTTAAGTAGTGCCATTATGTCTTCAGATGCTGGAGTGGTGGTTATGAAGATCTGCCTCAGGATGTCCTCAGGGTTTATAGAAAAGTGTCCTGAACAACAAAGCAATATGAGCAATCATCAGTGAAAAAGGGGACGTGTATGTGAACTAAATGTCCTCCGAAACTAACCTGCTTGTTGCTCTCTTCTGTTGATGCCAGCACTTGGAGAGAAACTGACAGGCATGGCATGCTGCACCCCATCTGGCACCACCAGTTTTGTGCTCACCTGCACTTGCAAGTGCAGCACAGCAGCTTTGGTAGCCCCTGAAGGGACAGGTTCATCAGATGAGGTGTGCGTGCAGAGATTGCTTTGGCTCTTTGCAGAAGAAAACAGATATAAATCTGTTTCTGAGAGAAGGGTGTTGTCTGCAGCACATGCCCATTGCCAAGGTTGCTTCTGGCACGTAACCTGACTCAAGTCTATGGAGACTAACACACACTAACAGGTGAAATTGATGTGATGCCTGCAGTTGGTCAAGTGAAGAGGTACAACTTGGCTGCCAGTACCAACCCAAGTGCAGCGCCTCTTTGTGCTCATCGACATTTCTCAATCTCTGCGCTGTGTTTACCTTGGGCTTGCTAGGCACAGGCCTGCTGCAGTTCAGAAGCCATTCTGATCACAGCCCAACAAAGTGGCCATCTTCAGAGAGGCGCTTCAGTGTCACAGGCCTCTGGCAGTTCCAGAGGGTGGAAATTTTAGTGGACAAAGAGCTTGAGGATTGTCTTAGAGGGTGGTAAAAGGTAAACAGTCCTACTGTGAGACTGTAGCATTAATGTTAAGAGAAGCTGAGAACAGTCATAGGGAATTCTGTGTATTATATGCATGACATGATTTTGTCACTTGATTTTCTAACACCTGCTGTGTCATTTCCTGCTTTGTGTGCTTGGTTTTATTTCAGCCCTCGTGGTCAGCACACCCGATAATGTGGGTCTGAACTAGCTTGGCTTGGATGGGGTTAACCAGCAAGAATCCAAAAAGGTGGTAGGCTGTACACAGCTTTCCCATCTCTATTTCTGACAGGCTGAGATGCAGAGGTAAGCACTGCTACCGGCCAGGAGAGGGCATCAGCACCGCTGCATTAAATCTTGCATAGGACTTCAAGGGTATCTAAGGATACGGCATCTGCAAGCTGTCAGGCAAATGCAACTTTTCTCTTCAGATCACGTGTATTTGGAGCCTTTGGAGAGCCACCTCAGCACTCTGAATAGCATTACTTCATTGAGGCAGGTATTTCTTACTGGTCACCACTCAAAGGAGGCTTTTCTGGATAAAACTAGATAATAGTCTCCTTCTGAAACTGCTTTCTATCTCAAGATCTGGAATAGAAAGTAGGTTATCTGGCCAATACCAAACTATTTTCTGCCAGCCTTCATCTTCCATTCCTCATTGCATTCATCTGTCTTGGAATAAGCATTAAGACAATACAATACAACTTTTTCTGGCACTTAAAATTAGACAGCTTTCTTCTCACTATGTGTTGCCACTGGCTTCTCTTTCCTGCTGTAGCCGTTTATATGGTATCTTTTGGTTTCTCCAAGGTTGTGCAGTAGGCTCTTACAGCCTGCTCGGAGTAGTGTCCTGCATCCATAGCCTTTATAAAATGGCACTGTGGGATGTTATTTGTTGTGGGTTTTTTTAAATTGAATAAAGAACAGATTCTTCACACTTACAGCACGTGCAGAATTTCTGTCAGAGGTGTGTGAGCTGCTTTTGCATTCTCTGCTACTACTTCTTAAGACTTCAGCATCCTTTGATGGCCTACAGCAGAGTGCTGACTGAGGGCATCTTTTCTTTGCAGAGGACTCAGGACAGCCGGCATCTTCCGCATCACCACTGGCTCCTGGTTCTCACCATCATGTTCTTCCAAATGGAGCTCTCCCCTTTGCAGCAGACGCCATGTGTTACTCAATGGCTGCAGCCCCAGCGACCGACACAGACCTCTCTGAGCCTCACACACCTTTCATTTTTAGCTGACTGGGAAATAGGGGAATGACATACCTTTTCCTTCCACTTGTGAAACACAGAGAAACATGATTTTAACACTTAGCTGAAGAGTATGAGGATTCTTTGACTTTCCCTTCAAAGACAGTTTGAAGGAGGCTTCTGAACAACAACTTAAAGGGAAGTGATTCATTCCATCTGGGAGAAGGGGAAGAAATGCCCTGTTTGAAAAACAGCCCATAGACATTTCACCTTTGAGCCAGTCCCACAAGCTGGCTGCCTGTGCAGACGGGTGGAGCTTCAGCTGCACCGCCGCAGGCAGCTCTGCCCGCAGTTCCAGCTCGTTGTCTGCTGTGCTTGGAATGAAGCTAAGTTTGCATCAGCCTTGCTTTGGAAGCGAGGAAACCTTTGCATCCCAACCCAAGTCTTACAGATTTCCTTTGTTTCCTATTTCCATTTGTTTATGACAGCTCAGCTCAACTGGGACTCCCTTTTCTGTCCTGTGGCTCTGCTTCACGTTTATCATTTTGCTGCTTTCTTCCTATTTGTAAAACATGGATAATGTGGCTTCTCTCTGGTTGTGAACTTTTAAAAGAGCAGAGGCCGTCAGTAAAAACACAAACATTATTTTGGTACTATTTCATTAGTGATACATAGCACAGTCTGCCCTGAAGCTGAGAATGAAGAAATGCCATCAACTGCTGTAACAAATGTAGAACAAACTCTAAATATTAAAACAAATAAATTCAAAGCAAAAAAGGTTCACCTTGATGAGATGGACTTCCTATGAGCTGCCTTCTCAT
The DNA here is from genome assembly GCF_019232065.1 of Centrocercus urophasianus. NCBI lineage: Eukaryota > Metazoa > Chordata > Aves > Galliformes > Phasianidae > Centrocercus > Centrocercus urophasianus. The sequence continues at coordinate 598,258 of NW_024885100.1, read as the reverse complement.
TTTGACCCCAAAACAGTTAAAACTGAAAATGGAATCCTCATTTCTGCAATTCTGCCTCCTTGCATTCTGTTGCGCAGCAAAAACTCAGCCACTAAGTCACACTTCAAACATCTTTTCTGGCAAAATATGCTCTGCATCTTCCCACTTGGAAAACAGCGGGCCCACGGCCACAGGAGGTTGGTAGCTATCACTGCAGTAAAACATCAGAGCACAGCATTGTTCCATGCTCGGATGAGCACAAGCTATAAAGGCTAATTACTACTAATTGGGAGAAGCCATGCAAAGCCAAACGAGGTTCAGGCAGGTACAGATCTCTACACTGGTCTCTCAAAGATGCTATGACTGTAAACCGCAAAGAATCTAGTAAGTTTTTATGCCATTTTTGCGTCCCCCTAGAGAAGGTGAAAGGCTGACTTCCTGACCACGAACACTAAATCTGGTTTGTATAATTTCTGCTTTAACAAAAAGGATCCTTGGAGACTGAGGGAGAATGGGAGTGTGGTGGGAGAATCCCCCACCACATCCTCATCTCCAAATTGGAGGGAAGTGGATTTGATGGGTGGACGACCCGATGGGTAAGAAACTGGTTGAAAGGCCGCAGACAGAGGGTGGTGGTCAATGGCTCTATGTCCAGGTGGAGGCCGGTAACAAGTGGTGTCCCCCAAGGGTCTGTCTTGGGACCGGTGCTCTTTAACATCTTTATTAATGACATCGATGAGGGAATTGAGTGCATCCTCAGCAAGTTTGCTGACGACACCAAGCTGAGTGGTGCGGTTGATACGGTGGAAGGAAGGGATGCCATTCAGAGGGACCTCGACAGGCTGGAGGGCTGGGCTCGGGTGAACCTGATGAGGTTCAACACGGCAAAGTGCAAGGTTTTGCATTTGGGCCGGAAGAACCCCAGGCACCCGTACAGGCTGGGAGGAGTGGTCCTTGAGAGCAGCTCGGCAGAGAAGGACCTGGGGGTCCTGATGGACGAGAGACTGAACATGAGCCAGCAGTGCGCTCTGGCAGCTCGAAAGGCAAATGGGATCCTGGGCTCCATCAGGAGAGGGGTGGTCAGCAGGGACAGGGAGGTGATTGTCCCTCTCTACTCGGCTCTTGTGAGGCCCCATCTGGAGTACTGTGTCCAGGTGTGGAGCCCTCAGTACAAGAAAGACATTGAGATTTTGGAAAGGGTCCAGAGGAGGGCGACTAAGATGATCAGGGGGCTGGAGCACCTCCCCTATGAGGACAGGCTGAGGGAGTTGGGCTTGTTCAGCCTGGAGAAGAGAAGGCTGCGGGGTGACCTCATTGCAGCCTATCAATACCTGAAGGGAACCTACACCCACGAGGGGAGTAAACTCTTCAAAAGGGCTGACAACAGCAGGACTAGGGGAAATGGATCGAAGTTGAAGGAGGGAAGATTTAGGTTGGATGTTAGGGGGAAGTTCTATACAAGGAGAGTGGTTAGGCCCTGGAACGGGCTGCCCAGGGAGGTTGTGGATGCCCCGTCCTTGGATGTGTTTAAGGCCAGGTTGGACGGGGTCCTGGGCAACCTGATCTGATTGTGTATGTTTGGTGGCCCTGCTAGGCAGGGGGGTTGGAACTACATGATCCTTGAGGTCCCTTCCAACCCGGGTGATTCTGTGATTCTGTAATTCCTGGTACCTTTAAGACACAGATGTTCAATTTCTACACTGATCTGTGCTGACATTATTTTGAAATACTTTCCTGCCCCTCAGTGTTCTCACCCTTGGAATGAGAAAGTTTCCTGCCTCTTCAAAGAGAAACATTACAAATCCTGCTTTGGATAAGCAAGGGCAAAATTCTTCTTGTGAGCTGTGCTGAAGTTTCTGAACATAAGTACAACCTTAACCTGCAGTTTTTTGAGTGCAAAAACCCTTTCAAAGCGGCACTTTAAACTAGCAGCTTCCATCTGATGTGTGTCGATTAAAAAGGAAACAAAGGCAAACCAGACTGTACCAAAGTTCCTTACAAATCCTCTCATTAACATCCTTGCTGTATGTTTGTGCTCAGGTTTACTTTCCATCAAAACAACCAGATCAAGTGACCTCACTTTCTTTGTTTTAATTTTTAGCAAGTTTATTCAAGATAAATATTCTGGTTACAATCAGCAGGCTGCTGTGTATACTGCTGTGCAACAAGCACTGCACTGTATATGCAGTAAATATTGCTGGTACAGCACCTCAGCTCCCCTGTTCTCTCTGCAGCAGTTGGCATATTAGTTATGAGTACCCAGTGCGTTTCTCCCACCTTTCCAAATGTCTGCTACAATCCCTCACCAGATTTTGGCTTGTTACTCCTGGTCAAGCACTCTTTTCATTCCCTGTAGCCTGCAAGATGCTCTTTGATCTGAACTGGAGGAAATAACATAAACCCACCTGTATGCAAGCCTCTGTTCCTGCAGTAGCACCAAATGCTAGCAAACGGAAGTATGATTGGAGAAGTCGAGCCTGAGCTCATTTCTATAACTGTTAAGAGCAGAATGGTTTTTCTTCTTCTCTTTATTAAAGCCTGCCACTTCACCTGAATTCTTGACGCAGGTTCTCTGGTAAGGTTTTGTCCCAATTAATGAGTGGAATTAGCAATAGCCTGCTACAATATCAGCCACGTGTCCTGATGAGCAAGTTGAACAGGAATGGTTTGAAGTCACTGGCACTCCAAACCTGAAGAACTTGGCTAGCTGCAAATACCCAGCAACAAACCACCATAGCACAAAACCCAGAGTAAAGGACTGTTTGTTACAGCATGAAGCATTAAGCTTGTTTTTGCTTTTCCCAGTGATTTTGCTTTTCTCAACCAGACTTCCTTAGAGGCTTATGTGCTAAGCCATCATGTCCCATTCAGGAATCTAGTCGCCTTATTCCAGTTTGAAACTACACACTGTCTATGCTCTCTCAAGCTGCTTGAAAAGGATAGAGAACAGTCTTGAACCTGCCATTGGCTGGGAGGGATGTACACCATATTTCTTAAAGAGGAAGCACAGATGTTTATTTAATGGAAATAGTAAGTTCTTAATTCCTCTTAGAACCAATGACAATCTAACACCTTCAAAAACTGCTAATTCTTCTTTTCATTACTCCTGCCAGGCTATCTATACCTCCTGTGGTCTCCCAAGCAACTTTAGGAACAGCTATAAGGCTTGCAACTTCTGTCCAGATGATTGGAACTGGCCTTTCAAATCTTGCTGGGCACATTCTCAGAACAAAGTGCAGGTGGGAATGCTTCCCCTGCCACTCCATACAGAGACATCAGCAGCACGTTAATGGAATATTGTGAAGAGAAATCAGCGTCTTCACAACCTGCATGGAACTAGAGAGGTGCCTTAAGACAGAACAGTTGGTCCCTTGAGATGTTTTCTGCCCTTTTCTAGCAAATTAAAGACTCTCCTGCAGCTCTGGCAACACGCAATGGTCCTTATGTTGGTAAACACTATTTGTGCCTCGTTGCTTCCATAAGCCTCAACATCGCGGACAAGAAACAAGTAAACGTGACAAAGGTGGAAAATAGCCTTGCATCACCAGCTTGCCTTTATTGATGTCACAGCTGTTGGATACATGTATGAGTAATTCCCCAACACAAAAAGAGGACTCCATAGGAAGAGTCAGCTACTAGAATACTGACGCAGCACTTACTGGTCTGACCCAGCATCAAGCTACTGGTGGGTGTAGCATTTTTGAAAGGAGGTGAGGGGAAAGGCCTCCTCACCCTTGTGATATTTGTGCAGGAGGAACAATGACCTTTTTGCCACTAAGTGCTTCTGTGAATTTTTAGGGTGGGCCGCAGAACAGAACAAGAAAGGGAACCTTGTGCAGCAGGAGGGCAGAGTCCCTGCGGGTACCACACTGCTCCTTGGTGATGCAGCAGGAGACAGAGGCTCTGTTAGCTGAACCTCTGAGAAGAATGACAGCTGCCAGACACAGCACTAACCCATCTGAAAGTTGATTTCTAGCGTATGCATTTAAAACATGCTTAAGGGAATCTCAGAGGGAATTACTGCAGACTGCTTCTACTTTCTTGTATCTGGCATTCAAATGAAACACGACAGTCAAGCAGTTCTCCAACACACACAAACCTGCATGGGGTGCTTCAAGAACTAGACTACACTAAGGGAAACCTCTCGAGCCCCAGCTTGTTCATAAGCCACTAGATAGCTGCTTTTCAGTCTTGCATAGAAGCTCCCTCCCTAAGACATGCCTGCCCGTACTACTGATGCTCAGTCACAAGAATTCTGTGTATCAGAACTCGTTAATCCCTGTCCCACCCTGCTGTCCTATATTACTATGCCTCTTGTACAAATCAGATATCCAAAATAATGCTAACCATCAGGCTGGAGGCTGAATACCAAGTTAATCAAAGGGATTGCCTTCTGCCTCAAGCACAGCTTAATTGCACATTGCCTTAGCAGCAAGGTTTCCACAAGCACTGCCCACTCACCCTCAAAAGCATAAGAGGTTTCAATCTGAAGTTTTGTCCTTTAAGCCAGGGTGCTCTCACTCATTAATGGCTTGCTTTACTCAGTTGCACTGTGCAAAATGCAAACACAACAACTGTTTACAGAAGCACAAGTTATGCTTCAAGAATGAAGTAAACTTTTAACATTGCCAAGTGCAAGGCATGCTGAAATAAATGACTTAGATTAATTATAAATTCTTAAGTGAAAAAGTTTTGTTCAAGTTACATTTAACATGAGCACTAAAAGCACTAAAAGTCACTCAGAGCATTGCCAGTAAAGCCACCTCTTTCAGGGTGATCAGAGAAGACAAATCCATCCTTTTGCAGCAAAATTTTCTTAAGCTGTGTTGCCACTGATGGAGACTCGACTGCCTCTGTACAGCTTGTTCTCATATTTGACCACCCTCACCGGTAAAAACAAAAACTAAGTTTTGCCCCATCTTGTCCTGAGCAGAGTCTGGCTCCCTGTTTGCCACTGCCTCCCAGCAGGTATTTACACCCACTGATAAGCTCTCCCTAAGCCATCTCTTTTCCAGGCTGAACAGTTCCAGCTCTCATAGGAGGAGAGGCATTATTGAAAAAACCCACATTCAGCACTTTCTTATGCTGGAGGTTTGTCTACAAAAGAAACCTTGTGTTCAAAAGAGCTGATTTTGTGTGCCATATTTTACCAACACCTGGCTTTAAAGCAATGACTGTCAGTCAAATCAGTCTGATTAACAGGAGGTGATCAGCTCTCCCAGTTTCTACACCATACACTGCTGCAGCTGAACTCAGTGTGGCTGTAATGTGTGCTGGAACGTGCACTAAAGTCCTTTTCTTGTTTCACTATGGAAGCTCATAAACCTGCCAGTCCTTGTTTGTCATCCCATCATCTACTTCTGGTTACAACTTTACTCTCCTGCTTTGAGGAAGAGCTGTTCTTTCCATAGAACCTGCCCTTGGTTAATGGTTCTCATGTAGATGTAGCCCTGGAAGTTTTACTGCCTACCAGGTGTCATTGTGAAGCTTTCCTATGTATTTGTGCATTGCAGCATGTAACATGAGAACTTCTGCTGGTTAGTTTTTAATGGATACCACTGCAAAGATCCCTGCAAATGCTCTTAAAAACTATTATGAGCTTAAAAAGAAATAAAGGGTGGGAGCAACAGGGAATTCCTAGCAGCCCTGCTGCCCGTGAGCCCAGACCCATCTTTGGGTAGGACGACTCTACTAGAGCCTCTTACAGACAAACTGTTTCCAAAAGGCCATTCATGTCTTTCAGGTCAGACTTAAAAGGCTGAATCTGATGTAACTACAGTAAGGAGGCAGAGAACAAACAACAGTACCTGTGCTTCCTCACGTGAGTACATCAGCAGCTTCCTGTCACTCGTGTTTAACTGCTCCTTTCATCCATCACTCCAACGATGACAAGAAAGCTTTGCTTTGCCTGTATTCCTGCTTGTTTGACAGCAGCCACTGCAGTGTCAGAGCTCACTTCTGATAAACTTTTTCCAAAGTAATTAAATGGTTCTTTACATTCATTAAGCCTGCCACAAAAATGAGAGTGGCTTTCACAGGAGTCAATATGCTGTAATAAATGGAAAGTAACAACTCTGTTTGCATCTGTTGAATTTCTGTAGTGTTGCATTTACGTATGCAGGTAATTGAAAGTCCCCACTCCTTACCCTCTCTCTAGCCCAGGGCAACCCTGGAAATAGTATAATCAAATTCTTTTGGATAATGTTATTTGGCAGAACCTTTATTTGCATACAACACACTGGGTAGCAACTTTCACAACAAACTATGCAAAACTAGAAAGGGGACTTCAGGCAGCTCACGCTGAAGGTTTTTCACTCTTTTTGCCAGCACTACTCCACAGCACACTCCCAGAATCCAGCGCGTTGAACTCTTTGACACAGTGGAGCACACAGTTACATGCAGCAGCAGCTGAAGCAAAGCCATCATCTTCATGAACTGACAGGCACAACACCACGTTCCTGATACCCACCACTTTTGATAGACATTTCTATGCTTCTGTTATGCTTTAACACAAAGCATTAAGTGGCATACAGTATGTATCAGGGAGTATAATGGGAAGGATAATGAAAAGCTGCTTTTTAAAATCTATGTATACGTATGAGGGAAGAGATAGGATAGGAGTCCAGAATTAGAAGCAGGCTGGAGACAGGCTGATGGGTAAAGTGAATGAAAGCATTCTTGCAGTCAGCATTTCAAGTCAAGTCATTGACAGTCAGCATTTCAAGCTGCTTGAAGAAGAGGAGATTTGTGTTAACAACAGGCATTGCAACTTGAAAGAAGGGAAAGTCAGATTTGAGTGGATAATCTTCATTCGCAGCAGCAAAATAAAAAAAAAAAAAAAAATAGGGCTGTAAATTTAACACAGCATTTAAAAACCATTCTTTCTGCTCACTAACTACACTTTCAGGAAGGGGAGCAGGAACCCACACATCCACATAACCCACTGCCTGTTGGTTGGGGTCTGTTCATCAGTTTTTGGCCAGCAGTAAATCATTACTTTCTGTACAGATAAAAAGTAGTCACATGAAAGGTTTGTTATTGTCAGTCCCATAGTTTATGCTCCCATAAGTCAGTATCCTTCTGCTTTCTATAGCCAACACATCCTGGTTGTGACACTTCTTTATCTTTCAAGACAAACAAGTTAATGCAAAGCCCCTAGCCTCAGCATTCTAAACCTTCATCTTCCCCACAGCGATGCTACACAGGATGTCAGCAGAGCTTGAAGCACAAGTTAAATAACAGCCAATTCAGAGGACTTGAACAAACCAGCTGACTCCCGAACTACAGACACTTTGACAGGCAGGCATCAAGCAGTTCTCCATCACATGAGCACCAGGCAGCTGCGACAAACCAAAAAGCAGTAACGCGACTTCCTTCAGGCACAGTGCCTCAACTTTCTTCATCGAGAGCGAAAACCGTGGGTGTTGCTTATCAAAGGTCACGCAGTGATGCAAGAGAACAATATCAGAAGATGTTTAAAATGTAGTGCACAACAGTCAGCAGTCTTAACAGCAGAAAAACTGCACCGGTCTTGATTCAACATAAGACAAATTTGCATTTTCGTTCCACAACTGGACCAGTAACCTGGATAACAACCTATGCCAAGGGGGCTTCAAATCCTCAATTTAGGGGCAAAGTAATGAAGTTACGTGCAGAGATGTGAAATGAAACTGTTCTATAGTCTGCAGGGACAATCTCTTGTTACCAGTGCAACAAGCATTGCAACAAGGACATTCACAGGTTCTCACACGAAGATCCTATCCAAAGCATTGTGCATGCTTGAGAGAAGAGTTTTCAACTGTAAGTGGCAAATCTCTCAGTGCAGAATAGAGAAATGACTAGTAACAGGTGCTGAGTGAGAGGCTCTGCAGGGCATCACAGCTTGAAACTTAAGGCACAATGTCAGCAGACACCTCAGCTGACAAGCCACCACGTCCAACTCACCTGAACTAAAATTATGGTCACTCCATTCTCTTGGCAGAGATAACACGGCACAGGAGGGCAGTTTTACACTCACTGGAAAATGTAGGAACACAACTTCTTCACATAAAGAGAATCCTCTGCTTAGGGGGAGTTATTACACGGTACTACAAATACTTAAATATTAAAAATATTTGAATATTCAGACCAACACTGAAGAGCATAACAGCATTCCTGTATTGTGGAGAACATGAAATGTTATCTCCCTCCCCAAAAATAAGCCTAACTAGCCCACCCTCGCTGCATTCCTTAACTCCCCAGGGGTAAGAGATGCTTTCTCATGAGCAACCTCAGGCAGGGTCACATCTCCAAAGCTTTACACTACTGAAGGCCCAGGAACTTTGTGCAACTTCTCCAATTTCAGATAAAATTCAGTGTTATTTGGCGAGGCCACCAATTAGTTTATAAGAGCACACATCTACAGCACACAGTAAAGTAGCAAAATACAGAGGTTTATTGACAAGTGCATGATTCATCATTTGATTTCAAATCATTTCTGTGGCAGAGAAAGGCTCTCAACAGGTTCACTTGAAGAACTGGAGGCACGGTTTAGACAGCAAACAAAAAAACCATGAAAACAAACTAACCAATGTAAAGGCCCAGTCTGAAGTCTGTTTAAAAGACAGGCACTGTAGCCAATGCACTAAGAGATGACAGACCTAAGCTCAGTATTAGAGACAACGTCAACTGTACCAGATCTTTCAATGCAGAAAGCAGCTTCTGGTTGAGGTTGTTTTTGTTTTTTAATTTAGTAACCTCTTAAAATCTTGTCAGGTATGGACCAAGGTTTTGAAACAGAAGTGACTGAAGCTCAGCCAGAGGCATAGCAGCACAGACTTGAGAAAAGCTGCTAACAAATACATGTTTGGAAGTAGCATAAATGCAATATAAGGCTTAAGTTAGAATCCTTGTGCTGTTCTTCAAGGGAGCCAAACAACAGAGAGCCCCAAATCCACGTGAAAGACACAGAAGCTTTGGAACTCCTACTTTCCACATTATTTAGATCCTTCACATTGCCCCATATATTTCACTTTCACAATCTGAAAAGGCAACTAAGTCTTCAAACAGTCATCCATCACTTCTGACAAACTAAGCAGAGCAGACTTTAAACAGAACAGACTAATAAGCACCATAATCAAGAGTGTTTTTAGCACCTGACCCAGAAAGTTCCCTCTAAACAGCAGCGACTTTCAGGGAACCTGGGCTAGAACAGCAGTGGATATATGCAGATAAGGCCACTTGTTCTTTGGTGTACCTGAACAACTCCTGTTTTCAAATGTCAAATTTAAAAAGTCACTACTAAATACACTGGACTGTCTAAGCACTTAACGCTGACATTCAAATACAAAAGCTCTGAATATGACCAGGAGCCCATTCAGAGAAACAACGGTGGGAGCAACCCCCCCTCCCCCCATCCTCTTGTTCAATAAATGCACATTTTCCAAACATGACTTAAGAAAGCCAGCATAAACAAAAGGGCTGTATTGTCTTTGCTTCTCCAACTAGGATAGTCTACAGTATGACTCAAAACAACTACAATCATGGTTTGGGAAGAATTCAAATAGCTTTCTTCCTTAGCAACAAAAATCCGAGGCAGTCAAAGGCAAACGCGAGGCTGACGGAAGACGAGAGGATTCACTAACAGAGTCAGCACAGGCAACGAAAAATGCACTGTGGTGAAGACAGCATAACAGTCCTGGTTTCCACAGCATACAAAAGTGAAAAACCATTGCAGAAACTAAGGCATTTCTATACGGGTTGGGTTATCAAAGCCAGCTGGCTAGACATCTCAGCATATTTTCTACAGTAACTGCAGATCACATGTTGTTTCTGTTCAAAGAGTGCTATGAAGCAACTGCTTGCACTCACATCTTTTCCATAAAGTGTGCAAGCACTCAACCATGATACTTTCATTTAAAGACTTCTAGAAGCACCTACATGAAATGGTACACTGGACTGGTGTTATCATTTAGCTAGAGCTACTCATAGTAATCAGCAGATTACTGAAGGCAGAAGAAAGGCCAGAATGCTCTGGGGAGGGGAAAAAAATAAATCAAGATATCTATTAACATATGGTGATTATGAGAGTATAAAAGAGACCTTCAGCATGTTTTGCACTCATATCAGCAATCACATGCTGTGAAGCAAGAAAGGCAAGAGAACCAAAGACTAAAGTCTCTCAAGAACACGGCAGCACTAGTTGTTCCAGTGGAACTATTTACATTAAAGTGACTGCAAGTCAACTCACACTGTGAAGCTGTCTCCCACTGCCAAGAAAAAAACTCAGCCTACCTGCTCTGCTTCAAAATATTCCAGATGTGACCTCCAGGTCTCTACCCATTCACAACGTCTTACATGTTGACCATACAAAGAAGCCTAGTTCCACCAGCATGTCCTGAGCCACTCGCTAGCCCAATGAACTCTCCACAAAGTAGCACTGCTCTTTCACAAAGTTACACTAATGTTCCCCTCCACCACCCACCTAAGCAGTCCCTTACTCCTGTCTTCCACAAGGCATCCCTTCCCTCCCTCAGCCCTCCCTCCCCAGATCACCAGATTTCTTTTCCACACGCTTTAGCACAACCCTCATCCATCAGCCTAAGGATCTATCCACAAACAATACCCTGAAAACTGACCTTGCAACCACAGACCAGACTTTCTGTGCAGACTCCGTTAGCGAAAGTGAACAGATGACCCTAATAGAATGCAATGCTAGATTTTCCACCCGGGGGATTGAGAACTTTGTTGTGTGAGCGTGGCCTCGGCCCTAATCTGGGCTCATGATTGTCTATCTTGGGTTCTGGCTCCTTGCATCGCTCCTCCTTGCCCACATCTTTTTTCTCGCCACCATCTTGCAGCTGTGGTTTGTTATTTTCTGCAGCTGAATAAAAAGAAAAAAAAGGATCAGACCAACTTGCACACTGTAGTGAATGAAGCACTTTTTGTATGTGTCATCCTGAGAAAATTCTTTCCAATGTCTCCCATCCACAGCACACCAAGGACATGGTTTATACCTATTCATTTTTACTGAAGGAAACAGATACCAGGAAAGAATTTCACTTTTGTAGTAGTTTCCTTCCTTAAGCAGTCTCTCTAGGAAAGATATGTAGGCTAAGCAATGTACCTTCAGAATTATTTTGGCACTTTCAGGCAATTAAGAGATGCAACATACCAAGCAATTCTGTCATATCAAGCTTGAAAACCATGCACTCATCATTCCTTAACTATAATTAGCAGAGCAACAGCACATTTTGTCAGTCAGTTATTTGTTGTTCACTGCTAGAGGATGCCTAGATTACACACTTGTAGGAGATGGCAAAGGAGAAAGAAAGAATCTTGTAGGGTGTTTCATAAATATGCAGATGTATCTCTATCTACAGTACCAATACAGCACCAAGCGAAGTAGATACTCACACTGCACACACTATCAAGACTCACGCATGTGCTGTTCTCCTCAATAAGAGGAAGAGGACAACTTCCCTGAAGTCATGACTCAGTTTCTGACTGAGAAGGAAATCCCCTCTGCAATATTACGCTAACCTCTGGTGTTAGACTTGTGTTGTTAAGAGGAAGCACAAGAAGCCACCCCTCACAGCACACATTCTCGAAAACAACAGTTTCTCTTGCTGACCTTCTGGCTTCTTTGGTGTTTCATCTTCCTTCAAGACGATGTGATCCTGCAATGAAACCAAAAGCAACCTCAGTATACCACTGTTCTCAAACAGTACCTCAAACAGAACAGAATCTTCAGGAGGCTTTGCTTTGTTTCTGACCAAAGTTCACTTGTTTATCGTGGTAACAGCCGATAGCCGCAGACACTGCGCACAGCCCTTCATCCCCCCACCTCTGTGTAATCCCAAAAGCACTACTAGAATTAAACTCTCAAAGTTAACTTCTACATTACGTTCAGGTGCACATCTCAGACAATTCACTGAAACAAGGGAAAACATTACATTAACTCTTCAGATGCTTAAAACCTGCTGACAGACAGCTCAGCCCAAAAGCCAAGAATTGCCCCTGTTCACTGCAGGGACATTAGAATAGATGGCCTTTAAGGGTCTCTTCCAACTCAAACAATTCTATGATTCCAGTCACCACATCTGAAAATACCTAATATCACTTCAGAGAAGTCAATTCTTAACCCAGAGCAGCTGGAACACAAGCAGCCCTGCAGCACTCACACCAATAAGCAGCAGCTCCTGATGTAGGTAGGCATCAACAGCGACCCAAACAGGACAGTAATTACAGGCTTTTGAGACCATTTCCCAGTAACATTAATTGATCATCAGAAACACACAACAATACTTGAGAAAAGTTTCCCTTTTATCCTCACCCACAAAAGCTCATTTGTTACAATCCTTGCAAGTTGCAATCTCCTGTATTTCCCATCATACCAATGCTGTAGCAAAACTCATAGGAGTTTCCAAAGGTCCATCCTCCATTTAGACAGGAATTCATGAGAATTAAAATGTCACATTTAAAAAAAGCTGAGAGGAGTCATAGAGCAGCCCCACAAAGGGTACAGAGGAACACAAAGCACCTTCCTACTCCGGCAGCACTACTCCCAACACAGCCTAGATTCCACAGCCTTTCTTTTCTTCCTCCCTTGTCACCCAATGCCTCCCAAATAAACTAGAGATCTCACATCAAAAGTTAGCTAAGAGCCCACAACCAGCACCTCCAAATTTAATGGGGAAAGTAGAGAAAATTAAATTGGTGCAATCTTTCCTTCCTAAGGTTCCAGGAAAAATGAGACTGCTCCTACATTCCCATCATAAGGAGTGTCAGCTGCACGGCAGGTACCTGACATATCAGAACCACTGAAACACAGCAATCACTCCTTCAAGAGTACCAGCTGACAGGAAAGCAGCAGTCGTTAACCCAAACACAGGGCATTTGAACACAAAAGCTGAATATAATTTGCAATGTTTCCTTTTTTTTTATTTAATTTTTCAAAACCAGATTTGGTTGCAAGCACAAGCCTCTCCAACTGTTCCATATTGCAGCTTTCAGAGCAACAAACAATAACTGATGTACCAAGACATGCATTCATCTGACCTCACAGAACCACGGCAGATCTGGCACTCAAAGCTGACCTGCAGTTTTCTCATGTTGGTCACTTAAGCTTAATCTCCTGCTGGAGTTCTTTCACACTGAATGCAGACGCGTGTATTTGGGAGAGGCAAAGAGGACAGCAAGGTCACTGCAGCTCACTGACATTCACTGGTTTGCCAGAGCGGGTGTCAACATCACCTCTGCCAAATTGCAGAATAAAGAGAAAAATCTCCTACCCTTCTTAAAAGATCTCTCAGCTGCGTGCCATGAGAGCTCCAGCCAAACCTCACCTAAAACCAAATGATTCAGAAGCACTTTTTTCTTAACACAGTTATTAACAGCAATTAACAGTTGTATCACAAACTGGAAACACCCTGAGAACCAACACACCACAGATAAACTATAAAAAGAGATTAGGGCACTAAGTGTCTAATTTGAAGTTACCCCATGCATCATTTAGGTTTGTCACCTCAAGAACAGGCACTGCTGTATGGCTGAGCAGACACCAGGGTGACTCTGAGCTGCCAGCTCCTTGCTCCAGTGAGAGCCAAACCAGTACCTTAGGCTTGTTTGGGTGTGCTCGCACAACGTTGGTAGAGACTGGAGAGCCAAAGATATCACTTGTCTTCCCACCAGGTGGATTCATACGTGGGCGAGGCTGAGCAGTACCAGAATCCTCAAAAATACCACTTTCTTTTCCCCCTGAAAAACAGTTGGTTTTGTTTTTTTTCCACGACTTAGTTTTACCAAGCTATTAAAAAAAAGTAACAATTCAAAGACTTCTGGAACCTTACTAGCTAGAGACTGATTTTCTCTTACCTGAAGATACTGTTTGAAATCCTTTGTTACAAGGATTCAATAGAGATCTCAGATTCCCAGCTGTACTCATGGCAGCTAGCTGACAACAGAGCTCTAGAATAGAATCAGCTTCCTTTCATCACTTCCTAGGCCTCAGCTCAGAAAGAATTAGCCTTGATGTGCTAAAAAGCCTATGAATATGTAAGTCACTGAAATATTCATACCTTCATGCATGAGAATAGATCTAGAGCTCAGGCCCACTCATGCTGTGAAAACATGACATCAGACAACAGCATTCCACAGCACAAACCCAGCTCTGCTCTGCAATTCAGAGCCCAGCCATGCTGTGGGAGTGGCTGCCCTTACCTGGAGGGTTTGTTCTTTTCGGAAGATTCTGTGGTTCTTCTGATGCTCCAAAGATATTGGAGGCCATTCGGTGCGGCTTGCTGGAAGAAGAAACTTCTTCTGCACTTCCGAAGAGATTACTGGACCCTCCTCCAGGGGGCTTCAGTACCCTGCAGCACGGGAGGAGGGAAGCAAGAGATGAATGCCTGTTTGGAAACGTATTTGACGCCCTCCTCCACATTCTCCCTTGTATGCCATCATTAATTACTCTGATTTGAATTTACTTCAGACAAATCCGAGTCCATGAAATATCTACTTTTCAGCAGATGTCCCGATAAAATATTCTCAGGTTTCACATAAGCACTGCCCACCTCCTCGGCTGTTACCTGAAATGGTCCCAGCAGTGGCACCAGAGCAAACTGCTGTGCTGCCAGACACAAATGGGATGAAGACACAAACCAGGGTCAGAAATTTTCTCTCGAAAATAAGCCCTTGATTACAGCCCTGGACTTTCTGCTGAGCTTCATTTATTGACTTTGCATCTCATGCGGTTCAAGCGAATTTTTACAAGTAAAAGTTAGACAAATAGAGTCAGACATCATGCTGAAAATGTTCTAGTTTCAGCCATCAGGTGTGACATGAAGTGCTGCAGAGTTGACAACAGGAAGGAAGATGCAAGAAGATAAATTTTCAGTAGTTGATGCAAAACTATCGAGACCAAAGATCTACACTACAGGTATAGCAAATAGACTCTATTAAAATTGAAGATTATATTAGAAATATATTGACTTATTGAAATCTACCAGAAGTCATGCTTGCCATTAAATAAACCTACAGCTACTTACAATGCCCTGTTGAACACTTTATCCTGTCCTGAAGGAGAACAGAACCATTACCTGGGAGCAGTGCAAGTGGAATTGACTGGAAAATCCACAGAAAAAGCAATGCAGCACCAAGGCAAGCATTGAAACCCACCTTCACACTTGTATCTACTTGATCAATTACCTGCAATCTTAGTGGCTGAGCAAAACTAGCAGCTCAATCACACCTCTTCTAATCCAAACACCTGACCTGTAGCCTAACAAACCTTTCCCTTTATATAAAGAGGGCATAATAAATTACAGGATCTTTAGCACCACCCCTCTAGATGAAGAGAATTCAAATGTCAGTGAATTAATAATGCAATATAGCACAACACTCCATCATCTGCAGCAGAGGCCAGCCAGTGCAGGTCAGACATCAGCTGTAAGAAGGGGCTCCTCTCAGCCAACATCTTTTATTAGGATTTAATCCCACAGAAGCTGAGATATCAGGCTGCCCCATCAGGAAATGGGCTCTGTCAGCACATCAGGATGCAGAAAGCAGTTCTGCTCTCTTTGTGAGGAGGGAGACAGCAGTTCCCATTTTGGTCTGGGAGTAGTTTATAAAGTCAGAAGCAACCTCAGAAGGATCTTGTCTTTACTGGCCAATTCCAGCACTCCAGCCCTTAAGCTGGCTGGCTTCCACAAACCTCTTGAGTTTGAGGAAGCAAGTAAAAGCTGTGCAGACAGGACCCGAGCAGAAGCTGATGTACAGTTTAGTGTTCAACACGCTATGGATCCAACTGCACTACAGGCCTTCCACATACTTCAGAAGACCTAAAATTGCTATTAAAGCATACATCACAGGGGCAAGTTACACGTTCCATCATTCACAACAGTCTAGAAAATGTAAGAAGCACTTTCAGTACTTAAATTTGGGAGATGGAATGGACAAAAGGAACCAGAGCAAACAAGACAAGTTTGAGAAGGGGCTCTGCTTAAAGCAATAAGCCTGCTGCTACCCTCACAGAACTGGGGCGATTTCTGACTTCCAATCATTTCAGCTGTTTTTATGCATTTACTCCTATCTGAGCTCCAGCTGTACTAATCTGAGTATGCTACCACAGAGGCTGAAAGGAAGACAGAAGCACTTTAAGCAGATGGAAATTAAGCACCCCCAGTTAACTGGAAGTCTGTCAATTCATCTCAAGCAGCCAAACTACAAACCTACCCTGTATGTATAAAAGCCTCTACTAATTGCTTTGTTCTCTCCTAGCAGGCTTGAAGAATTTTAATCAGGTCTTGTGGGCTTTTTTTCAACGTTCAAACACTGAATTTGAACATTCTTTCCCACTTAAGCCTTTCAGCCAAGCTATGGAAGGAGCTCCAGGGCTTATCCATTACCTCAAGACTCTGTCTACCCACCCATATATTTATATAAATCACACACCTACAGTTACATACATCTGGAAGTTGAACACTGAAGCCCTACTGGTTCTCAGACAGTTCTATTAAAGAAGGTAAAAGAGAAGAGCTGCATTCCACACCAGAGACCGCCTCTATGCCAGTGAGCAGAAGGCAAACACCAAGGTGTGGATCAACGAGCTCTGAAGCAAAGATCGGAAAGCTGCTGGTCAGCTTCTGCTCGTGGGTCACTGCAGGCTCCTTGCTCACTGAACAGCTCACCTGTCCTACAAACAAACAGCAGGCTTCAGAGCACTCATGCTATTGCTCTGGAAGCCCTGCAGCACGCTGCAGTGATGCTGGTGGGGAGGAGGGCAGAACATGCAGCGCACTGTTGTGTTAGCAAGGCTAACAGTTAGGACAGCATTCAATATCTTCAGCACAGCAGTTTGGAAGCTGCTCACACACCAGATGAGAATCACAAAAATGACAAAAGGAGTGAAAAGCAACAGAAAGGATCGAACACCTCCTCCCATATGGGACAGCATGGACAAAGCAGCAAGGAGCGCTGAGAGCAGCCTTCGATATCTAAAGGGAGACCGTAAGAAAGAAGGGACAGACCCTTCGGCAGGGACTGCTGTGCCAGGACGAGGGAAAACGATTCCAAACTAAGAGAAGGAAGATTAGACACAGGAAGAAGTTTGTTACAACACGGGCAGTGAAGCAGTGGCACGGGGCGCCCAGAGAGGCAGCGAGCGCTGCTCCATCCCTGCAAACACCCGAGGTCAGCCTGCGGGGCTCTGAGCACCGGCGGAGCTGCAGGCGCCCCTGTTCATAGCAGGGGAGTGGGACCGGAGGGCTTTGAGGATCATTTCCGACGATTCTACGAACCGACCGCGATCCACGAGAGCAAATCTGGAGTAGCTCCGCGCCTCTCCCGGCGCCGGCCGCAAGGATCCTCGACCTGGAAGCGCCACGCAGCGAGCAGCTCAGGAGGATCTGATTTACCCACAGACAAAGCTCCGTTCAGAGCCCCGCGGCCGCTCAGGGCGGAGCCCGGCTACCCGCCACGCGGGACAAAGGCGGGCCGGGGAGCAGCGCCCAGCCCGCAGCCGCGGCGCGTTGCGGCTCCGCGAGGGAACAACGAACCCGCAGCCGCTTGCCCCGATGCGGAGCCGGAGCCCCGGGAGCCCCCGGAACGCGGCCTGACCCCCCCAGCCTCCGCCCCTCGGCGCCGCGCCCCGGCCGAAGCCCCCCGCGCGCCTCCGACCCGCGCCGAGCCCTGGAACCGAGGAGCCCGCACCGCCCCGCACCGCCCCGCGGCGCCCGACGGCCCCCAGCCACCTCACCTGGAGCTGGGCTTGGCCGCCTCGGCCTCGGGGCCCTGGAACATGATGCGAGAGCGCGAGCCGCACGGCGCTCCTCCTCGGCCGCCTAGGGAGCAAGTAGCGCCCCGCCCCACCCCGTGGTTGGTGATCGCAGCTGTCCATCAAGGCGAGCCGCCTATCGAAGCCGGCCCGCCCCTCCCGGGGTCCCGCCCACCCAGAGCGCCTCGCAGCTGGAGGGAAGCTTGAACGCGGCACGCGCCGGCGCCGGGCCCGGCCGGCTCCCATTGGCAGCTTCGCGAGTCAATCAGGGAACAACGGAGCGAAGAGGAAGGGCGGGGCGAGCAGGGGAGGAGATTTAAAGGGGCGGTGGGGGCCGAACGGCGTCGGGGGTTTTGTGTGGGTGAATGGGAACCGCGGAGTTGCTCAGGTTGGGAAAGACCTTAAAGATCATCGAGTCCAACCGCAACCCAACCATACGCCCTAACTCTCACAACCCATCCCTAAATCACGTCCCTGAGCACCACATCCAAATGGATTTTAAACACGTCCCTGGCAGCCTGTTCCTGTGCTAACCACCCTGTAAAGTCTTTCCTGATATCCAACCTAAACCTCCCCGGTGAAACTTGAGGCCATTTCCCCTCATCCTGTCACCAGTGAGAAGAGACCAACCCCGCTCTGCTGTTGTCACCTTTCAGGTATTGGAAGAGAGCAGCAAGGTCTCCCCTCAGCCTCCTCTTCTCCAGACCAAACAGCCCCAGTTCCTTCAGTCTCTCCCCATAGGCCATGTTCTCCAAGCCCTTCACAGCCTTGTTGCCTTTCTTTGGACCTGCTCCAGCACCTCCGTGTCCTTTCTGTACTGAGGTGCCCAAAACTGAACACAGTACCCGAAGTGAGGCCTCACGAGTGCTGAGTACAGGGCAGGATGACTGCCCTGGTCCTGCTCACCGCATCATTCCTGATCCAAGCCAGGATGCCATTGGCCTTCTTGGCCACCTGGGCACAGTGCTGGCTCACATTCAGCTGACTGTCCCTCAGCACACCAAGGTCATTTTCCCAAAGTTATCGGGAGGAGCTGAAGATTTTTCTTAGCTGGCAGCAGGAAGGAGCAGCTGAGCAGAGCTCACACAGGGCTGTGCCTTTCCAGCACATGGATGGGAGCTGAATCCTCACCTCAGAGAGGGAGAGGAAGCATGGGATGAGGCGGGGGGCATCGTGCTCCCCAAGATGTGCTTCAGTTCTTTTCACAGGACTACTCTCATGCTTTCCGATTGGCTGAAACGCGTATGCAAAAGGAATCACAAATGGGTAAAGTAGCATAGGCTAATTCAGGCTGAAAGGAACTTCAGGAGTCCTCCAGTTGCTGGAAGCAGGGCGAGCCTCCAGCAGCCTCCAAGAGCTCTGCTGAAGCTGCACAGCTGCTGGTGATCCCTTCAGTGCCTGGTGGCGGGTTTCCTCCAGAGTTACGTGTACAAATGCAACAGCACAACACCTCCATGCCCCAGCTCCTGCTCATCTGTCGTTAGTGAAGATGTATGGGGTGTGTTTGGGTGGGGGAAGAATCAAAATAGAGTCCCCCCCTCAATCCTTGTTAGTGGTGACCAGTGTCCTGCACAGGGAGTCAGGACAGAGAAAGCTCTGGTTTGACTTATTTCTGATGTTAACAATATGGAAAGTACTACAGCCCCTAATCAGAACGTTCCCCATCATGACAATCCAGGGAATTCTGGGAGATATGAATGGTAATTATTCACATTGAAAACAGGTTAAATGAGAAATCTGATAGGCCATGAACTGCAATGAACACACTGGACATGAGTTAGACCAAGTATTAGTATGTATTTATGCACAAGAATAAAAACAGCTTTACAAGTTGAATTGGAAATTTAAACAGAGGAAGTTTAACAGGTTTTGTATATTATATTAAATAACCAAAACACCTTTTTCCAAAATTGGTAAAGAATAAATAATATAATTTACATTATGGTACAAAAAAATAATCAGTAAGGACAAGCATTCTGCTTTATACATACACTATATAGGTATATTTATAATCTATAAAACAAATTCACATCTCAAACAAGCCAGAAACCTTAGATGATATGGCTTAACTATTATTAAAAGAAACAGCATTAAATTCTGCTGCCAGAACCATAAGCTCTAAAGCAGTTATCATGTTTCAATAATTAATGATAACTTATCGCCGTAGTGCTTGCCAAGGTTTCACTTAGTTAACATTTACAAATTGTTTTGAAATTAAGAGATTCAAAGGTTTGAAAAAGTTTAAAAAAAAAAAAAAAAAAAAAAGTGCAGTACTTTCCTTTATAAATGCATCCAAAGTTTGAGAGTAAAAACCAAAATGCAACTTAATCTCCACTCCGGGATCTGAGTCAGTACATGAGATGGTTCGTAAGTTCAGATTTGATCCAGGCTACTTAATTTAAAAATATAAACAGGGGTGTCAAGGAAGGCCTAACAAAGCCATACTAAAAACAATTAGTATTCCTATGCTTAGTAGATTTAGTGATAAAGGCTAAACTAACTGCGTGGCTAAGCGGGGTGCAGCACCCAGAAGAAGGAGCTCTGCCAGCACACAGCAGCTGATTCTCTGGGTGCAGAACTGCTTTTCACCCAGGCTGTTACGACAGCAAATACCTGGCTGAGCCACTCAGTGCTTCTGCGTTGTACATACAGTCACTAAACCAGCATGGGGCAAACCTAGCAGAGGTTTACAAGTAGAACTAGTAAAAAACTAAAGCCTTACAGCAATTAATACCAGAACTGGAGGTTCTTAGCGTCCGTTTGTCCTCTTCAACTGTCCCAAGTGCAGCAGGCAGCTATTAAGCTAGCAAAGTTATGTTTCATTTGAACAATCCTACCCAAACGTCAGCACAGCTTGCTCGTATGTTTGCTTAAGATAAGCTGGCATTGTTACAAACACAAATCCTCTTACTTCTGCCAGGGAAGCTGCAAAAATTAAAACTGAAACAAAAAAGTTTTGGCTTTTAGCAGTATGTATGTGCACACACACATGTACATCCACATCCACCCACCAGCTTTTCCCTTAGGCACAAATTGAAGACCGTTGGTATGTAAAGCACATCCACAGAGAATACAGAAATAAGTCAGAAGTGTGTCTAAGTGACTCTTCATATGGTAAGGTAACGAGTTCCGCATCAATTCAAAATTACCACTATTACTTAAGTTACTGCCAAGTTTTTCCCTGATAAAGCTTTATTGTCCTGAAAGAGTTGTTATTAAAATGCTGTTTGCGGAGCACTGCACTTCTGAAGTCAGAAGCCAAATATGGAAGGCAGGAGTCTTTAGGAACTTCAGTCCAAAAAGACAGGACCACGCCGAGAGATTCTGGTGAAAGAAAGGATGCCAAACTCCGTTCTGTCATCAGAATTTTTCAGAGGCTGATGCTAAACACATTTCTAACCATAGAAGTGTTGGTGCTGAACTGACTTCTGTCATTTCCACTCTGTTATTACTCAGTGGTCCAAGTCTACTTGCAAGGGTCCAGCATGTTAAGATGTTCTGATCTCAAAGCACCATTAGAAATAGCCACTGTGTTAACATTCATTCTTTTTCCTCTATGGCAACTGAATGGGCTGAGAAGGGACAGCCTGACAGCTCCCTGCATCAGGAGGCAGAAACTCTTCACAGAGCTTGATGAAACGCTCTGCCTTGTGGTGCAGCGACACTGGCACCACTTCTAGGCAATCTAAGAGTCAAAATTAGCACGGTATCCACCTAACCAGTGGCATGGGTTGAGAAGATGCAATGTCTGTCAAGCTATCCACATATGTTACAGACCACCAAGCAGGTCTTTCACAATGCTGAAGTTCAGCTTTTTGTTACAGTACTTGCTTGGAATACATCACATCTCCTCCTGCACGTCCTGTAATCCAGTCCCAGCTACAAGAGGAGCCCTCTGCTTCTGTCCTGCAAGGCTGAAGGGTTTTTGGAGGTACAGCATGTACGATAACCAGCACTACTAACATATGAAGCCAAAGCCAAATGGAGACACTCTGGTAAGACTGAATCAAAATATAGCTCGACTTTCAGCAAAACTTCACACATTTTGGAGGAGTGACCCGAGATTCATAGATATTCTCTTCATAACAAGGATGAATGCTCAGAATCACAATCCTCAGCACTCATTCTTCGTTTGAGATTTCAAATGCCAATTTATGTAATTTCCTGATCATCGCATCACCATTCTCAAACAACACTCCCTAAGGATAATGACAGAAATAAAGAGCAAGGAACGTCCCACATGACCCAGCACAGAAAGTTAGCTCACAAGTATGAAATTCTCAGTTTTTCTAGTCGTGACCATCTTCCTGCTACTAATACAAGCCTGACTCCCTGCTGGGAACAACTGCTGATGCTAACGTGGTTTTTACACAGGTGCATAGTTCCTATGCCAGAGAATGTAGCAATCTTATGTGGTGTCTTGGAATGTCATATAAATCTCATGGCTTTTTGACTGACATCAGTAAAGTCGCTCTGGGCTGCACAAAAGGTGCCTCAAAACTCGTCACGTTTTCCCTAAACGATAAGAGCATAAGGCAAACTATGGAGCAGTAAACCAAAATCTGTGCGAGCAGGGTAAAATGGGAAAACAGCAAATGCCACCAGTGCATCATGAGCAAGGTTACAAGCAGAAAGTCTCAGTCAAATGCCTTGTAAAAGCATCTAAAGGCAGGCAGGCAGAATTCCATCCACCGAGTATAGTGCAAGTTGGGAAAGTGAACCCCTGATAAATGCCTAAGAAATGGGGAAGTTTTGTTTATTTAGTAACAATATAAAGTTGAGGTTTATATAGGACTGTCCCCTCAGAAAATTTCAGAGAGACTTAAAACAGCCAGAGGACTGGAGAACAGACAAGTGCTAAACAAAGGGGCATAGAAAGGTACTCTCTCTCTAAACTGGCAGGAAAGGAAATAGGAAAAGTCTCCTGAGTTATAAAGGTAGAATTGAAGTAAAAACCAACTGCAAAAAAAGTAACTTTAGATTCCTTTCAACCAGCTGGAATCAGGATCTGGGTCTTTCAGATATTGAAAGACTATCATTAAATGCATAGGGATTTAGCAGAGGGAGTTCCAGATCCATCAGTGCCTGGGAGCAACGGTAAAGAAAAATGATGCCCTGAGGTACTGCAGAGCACCTGGAATTCATAGAACAAGGAGCAGCTAAGGGATTAAGACAGGACCTGACACCTTTTCTCTTCATGACACAAGACAGATTTCAACAGCTCGAGCATTAAAGTATTTTTTATCTATAGATTACATTACTCTTTCCTATTTCCTCTCCTGGAAAAATTCTCAGCGCTTGCTTTTCTTTTTTTTTTTTTTGCTTTTTTTTTTTTGCTTTTTTTTTTGAGAAAGATAGCAATATATACAGGTTTCCAGCACAGCCAAAACTAATGACAAAGCTTTCATAGTGATAAACTCTTTTGCAGTGTTTCCTGACATGAAAAGCGACTGTTCCTCACGGAAAGTGGAAAAGCACTTTCCAACCCCTGGGGTGAACTGTGAACGTGGTGAAGAATCTCAAAGGTGAAGAACGTGAGTGCAGTCAGAAGGATGACTGAGATGTGTGAAGGGCTTTAAAACTAGAGTAAACTCCCCAGGGATCCATGCAATCTGGGAGAAGGGTAAAGCAGAGCTCCCCTACAAAACAAGAAAGCAGGCATGGGCCCCTGCTGGAATGGTCAGAGAAAGACAGGCAGAGAAACATAAAGGTCTACGAAGCATCAGAGAGTTGCAGCATCTTTGAAGAGAGTGCAACACATTTCAGTTTGCCTGCATTCACACACAGAGTGCCAACCAGGACACGTCAAGACGCAAAACGTTTTTTATACCTACCCACCCCCTTCATTCTCCACAGCTCCAGTGTGGAATCCAAATCATGGTTATTTTGAGAACTATGCATGTAGGGGAGCTTCTGGCAATACTCTTTCCTGCTTGAGCTTCTTGCCTCGGCCATTCCAAAGTACAAGTCCAGGACTGTCTCACAAACCTGCCATCTTATATCACTGATGCAGGGGACACACTATTTCCTGTAATATCATTCCACATTTTCTTGTTCCCAGTATATTGCACATTCCAGGACCTGCAAGCAATTCTTCAGACCTTTGAAGACTACGCTTCTTTTTCAGAAAGAAGTGCACCAAGACAGGGACAACTGAGCGTCTGCAATCTGCTCTTGCCATGATCCAGCACTGCAAGCTCCAACTTAAGCTGAACAGTCTACACCAGCCTGCTGGTCTCAAACACTCACTGGGAGAGATCCCCAATAGGGGGACCACCACCTCCTCCATCAAACAGAATTTCCCTGCGGGTTGGCTCAGGTATGGATAGTTCCTGGGCAAGGTCATTAAAACGAGATATGTAATCAATGCTGTTTTCATTCATCATGCAAGCCAACTGGGAATCCACCACCTGTAAGAGACATGACAGAAGAGTTACATGTCAGTGGAAATTTCACAGAATTGAAGGGCAAGGGAGGACCTGTGATCACCTTGTCCAACTCCCCTGCTCAAACCAGGCCAACAAGAACAGGCTGCCCAGGATCACATCCAGTCAGGTTCTGAGTATCTCCATAGGTGGAGGCTCCGTTACCTCCCAAGCAACCCGTTCCAGTTTCTGACGACCCATAGCAAAGGAGTTTTCTAATGTTTACATGGTCTTTCATGCGTTTCAGTTTTTGCCCACTGTTTCTTGTCTTTCATTCTCAGCCTCCCCTCACATGAAAGATGCTCGTCTCACTTCTGAGTTAGAGAATAGCTCTTAAGTGTGGTTAAATGTAAGCCTCTCAAAAAAAGAAAAAGGCTCTGAACGAGCCTTACCTGCACATCCTTAATTCAGCATGAAGCTGTACCACCAAAGGTGTTGTGCAAAAGCTGTATATATATATTGCATTCTATTTAATACCTGCATTTTTTGTAAATAAAACTTGATTCTGCAGGACACTTAATAATAGGCCTTACAGAATCCTCTCATCATTAAAGCTATTTTTAATGACACCTGCTTCCTCTAAAGACTCCCATACAAACCTGCATCTGCCACAACAGCAACAAAACACTGCAGCAGCTTTGGCGTGCCTAAAATTTTGACTTAACCCATTTTCCTCTGAAAGCAGTTTGTAAGATCAAGGGCTGCACTGTCACTTCAAAACCACAAAGAAACTAAAGGCATGCATGCTAATCAACATGCATACTCTACAGATTCTCAGTTTGCAGAATCTTTGCATTTACACCAGGAAATGGAGCTGTGCATAGACTCTGACGCTCAAAGAAACACTGGACCAACATTAGCTTCCTGCAGCTTCTGGTTACAAAGTTTATATACAATTTCTTTATCCAAATCCAATAGAGGAATGACATTTTCCTTCCCTTGAGACAAGCACTCATGAAGTTACTCTGTACACGTTGTTACACCAAATCAGTGACTGTAAATCATATGTTAATTAAGATTGGAAAGGACCTGAAGAAATGTCAACAGACTGCTCAAAGCAGGGTCACCTAGGAGGACAGATCACCTTATCTGGGGTTTTACCCTCATTAGTCCTGAGAAGTTCTCAAGGCAGAAATTGCACAACCTCTCTGGGTGACCTGTTCCACTGCCTATTTATCCTCAGGGTGATAAAGCTTTCCTTTATAGCTTCTGTAGTCAGAGTCTACCTCTACCTCCTCAAACCAAATGTAATTCCACCAATAGAGAGGATAACTACATTTTTGGTAACTCAGCATTAGCCATTTCATGCTTCTTCTTTCTGGGCCTATTTGTTTTTTTCTACCAGTCCTCCAATTGTAACGTAGGTGCACCAATATTTAATCCTTCTCTAATCCTTTGTCTTTTCAACTCCTGTTCTATGAAGTAGGACACACAAAACAGAAGAATAAAGGGAGGATTAAAACTCCCTCTGCCAAAACAAAGCTATACCCAACAAGGCAAATATGAGCTCTTCCAGCAAAAAGAGCCTGTGTCAAAGTTATCCAAAGCAGTTCCACACAACAGCTCTCACCTGAGACCATTTTGCATCATCCACTGAAGACTGTAAACTTATTTTCTTAAGCTACAGAACAGATATTACAGCATCTTTGTCTTAAGTGCCTCAGGAAGATATGATGGACAAAAAGCAGTAACAGTGTGCTAAAAAAGGAAGCCAAACCAGCTGGATGCGATTTGATTACATACCTCTGCTACGTCTGCCAGAGAGCGCGATACAAAAGAGTCCCGTGAGTTCCCATCCAGAAGGCTAGGTCCCAGCAGGGAGGTGCCACTGGCAGTCCCAACAGGAGTTGGCAACATCTTCCGTCCCTTCTCAGGGGATATGAAACTTGCTAAAAAGAACAGGCACATCAGTAAGACACTGCACAGAAAAGTTTGCCACAACGAGGACAAAGACAAGGAAACTACAAACGAAGGATGACTGTCTCCTCTATCTCCTATAATTATATGTTGCCAGTATGAACACCATCAGCAAAGTGCAGGCTCATTAAGTTTAACTAAAAAAAAAAACAAAAAAAACCACACAAACAAAAAACCCCAGGGCGAGCAAACAAAAAAACCACCTTCCCCCAATAAATAAACTCAATGATCTCATCTCTGAAGCTAGGCTCACCAAGCACACAGCAAAGCCTATTTTCCAGCAGCAGAGCCAAGGGCACCTTTTCATTTTGGCAGAACATCCAAATGTCTCAACCAGCTGATGAGTCAGGCCCCAAGCAGACTCCAAAGAAGTACCAATGAATTATTCACCCAAAGGTATGGGCTTCAATTTAGCAACAGGATTGTTTTAGAACAGATTTGCAAAGGGAAAGAAAATGCATCCAAGGCAAAAAGAACAACAAAAAAAACCCCAAAAACAACAACAAAAAAACAAAACAGTAAGGGAAAAATTCCACAAGTGTCTTAACTATTTTCCAAAGGATCACTTTCAATAAACAGAGGATTTTTCTGTTTTTTGTTTTTTTTCTTTCTTTCTTTTTGTACACATGCATTTCCTCATATACCAACACTCACAAAATAAGCTGCTGAGAGACGAGTCTGTGGAGTCATTGGGGTACCACTGAGGGTCGTGGCTGGGAGAGGCAATCCAGTTCTGCTGAGGGCTACTGGATGGGGACGGAAGACTTTTGGAGCTGTCACTGCCATTCAGCTTTGCAGGAGAAAGAGAAACCCCTTCACCTGTAAGCCAATGTGAAGAGTCACTGGTTCAGTCAATGTGGTGAAGTCACAGAACACCACAGCAATTTACATGAAAAACAACAAGAAACCACCTACACACATCAGAAAAGACAGGTCAGCCACGCAACGGGTTTTCAAAACACATCTTTGAAAAGTTCAAAAACAGCTTCCCAAAAATTTCTGCTGACGTGCAAGATGACAAGGATTTTTTTTAATCTTTGTTTTTAACGCTAACAAGACGACCTTAGCTAAACTCAGACTTACTGTATTGACCAGAGCTTATAGCTATTTCAATGATAGAATCACTGATTTGAGTGGCAGGTTCTCCTTGAGAAAGTACATCTTCAGGTGGTCCAGGCAGAGAAATATCCAGGAGAGCAGAAACATTGGGAGGAGAGAGCCGGGTACTGGAAGCCTCTAGTGAAGGAAGCGGAGGAGTGGAAAGACCATTTTGGAGGGGAGTCTTGGACAGCTCTGACAGGGAAAGGACTGACGTGCCCTGTTACAAGAAGCAGAGTGCAGTGTTCATGAATTTATGGCAGTCCTACATACATCTCTGAAAAAAAACCCAACAACTTAGCTTCTAAACAACAGAATAAAATGATGGAGTTTAAAAGATAGAACAATAACTTAATATATTCTTAACACTTCTTTTAATGATCAAAAATGCCTCAAAATATTCTTCTCACTTAGCTACAGAAGATTGTTTCCGTATTTTGGATATCCACTCATAAGTACAACTCACATTCTTTATATAAAAAAAGATATCTGCAAGCACAAGCAAATGTTTCTCAGCCCATAACCTACCAAGTCATCAGAAAAATATTGGTCGGTAACATTCCAAAGAACATTTAATACATCTACAAAACAGAAATAAGCACTGAACTATAATAATACAATTATTTTCTAGGACCTGCAGGATAGTTTTTAAGAATTAAGTATTACATTTGCCTTCGTACAGACTAAAAAAAGCCCTGTAGCTGCCTAATGATTATGAAGATTTTAAAAGCCTATCTCCTTACAGCCAGACTTGCCAAAACAAAATCTTCTTTTGTAAGCAATCTTGGTTCTAGTGCCCCTTAGCACAACTGTTTGTGTTTTTTTCTGATGTACATCAGAAAATGAGTAATGTTTTGAAAACCCAACTGGTATTACCAGTTACATACCCGTGTTCCCAGGTAATTGCATACCATTAATAGAGTCTTGTGGGAAGTGCCAAGTCCTGCACCTGGGCAGGAACAAACCATGCACCAATATATGCTAAGGGCTCACCAGCAGGAAAGCAGCTCTCCAGAGAAGGACGTGGTTTTCTGGTAGAAACCAAGCTGAGCATGAGGCAGCAATATGCCCTCACCACAAGGAAGGCTAATGGCATTCTGGGCTGCATTAGGAAAAGCACCGACAGCACATCAAGGAAGGAGTTCCTTCCCTTCAGCACTGGTGAGGTCGCACCTGAAGTGCTGCATCTACTTTTGGACTCCTCATTAAAAACTGAGACACAAATATATGAAAGAGAGTCCAGAGAAAGAAGTGGAGCATCTTATAAACATCCTTCCCCTACAGGAAAGCCAGGGAGGGACTTCCACAAGGGCATGCAGTAACCGGACAAGGGGAAATGGTTTTAAACTGGAAGAGGGTAAATTTAGATACGAGAAAGAAATTCTGAAGGTGAAGGTGGTGAAATGCTGAAACAGGTTGCCCAGCAAGGTTGTGATGCCTCTCTCTGGAAACACTCAAAGCCAGGCCAGGTGGGGCTGTGAGCAACCTGGGCTACAGGGAGGCATCCCTGGCTATGGGGGATTGGAACTGGATGATCTTACAGGTCCCTTCCAAGTCAAATCATTCTATGATTCTATAATCTTTCTATGATCTCTCCTACATGGAAAGGATAAGAGAGCTGGGACTCCAGCTCAGAGAAGAGAAGGCTCAGGGGGAATAATATTAACATACATAAATGCCTGAAGGGAGGGTGCAAAGAGATCAGAATCATGCACTCTTCAGTGCTGCTCAGTGACAGGACAAGAGGCAAAGGGCATAAACTGAAGCACAGAGACTTCATCTGAATATCAGAAAGCACTCCTTTACTGTGAATGATGACTGAGCACTGGCACTGGCTTTTCAGAAAGGCCGCTGAGATACTCATCCTTAGAGATCATCAAAAGTCACCTGGACGTCCTGCTCTAAATGGCCCAAGCAGAGCAGGGGGAATCTGGACAATGTGACCTCCAGAGGTCCCTTCCAACCTCAACCACTTCGTGATTCTGTAATATACAGAGTGATTCTGAGAAAAGGAACCAGAACCTAAGACCTCATTCACCACAGATATACCTTAGTAGGTTCATATCCCCAGCATAAATATATATATTAAAAATATATATTTTAAAAATAAAATATATAAATATAAATAGAAGTCTGAAGTAGAAGAGGTAGGAAGCTGGCATGGCTCAACAAGGACGTGCTGATCAAACTGAGGAAAAAGATGGAAAGTTACAGGCAGTGGAAGCAGGGATGGGTGGCCTGGGAAGAATAAAGAGATGCTGTCTGGACATGCAGACACAGGATTGGAATGAGGCACAGATGGAACTGAACAAGGGATATAAAAAACTACAAGGAGTTTTACATTATATTGGCCAGAAAGACAGAGGAGAGTGCACCCCTTCTTATAAATAACAAGGGAAAACTGGTTTCAGCAGTTATGGAGAGGGCTGAGGTACTCAGTGAGTTCTTTGCCTCAGTCTTTCTTCACTGGCAGTCAGGCTTCCCACACCACTCACATCCTGCAGTCTCAAGGTGAGGCCTGGGGGAGCAAAATCCCTCCCAGACTAAGAGCAAAACTAAGAGCAGAGGAAGTCTGAAACTGCCTCATGAGACTGAATGTGCACAAGTCTGTGGGACCAGATGACAAGCATCTCAGAGTTCTGGTTAAACTGCCTGATGTGGTTGCCAAGCTGCTCTCCATGCTATCTGTGAAGTCATGGCTGCCAGGTGAAGACTGAAAAATAAAGAAACATCACTCCCATTTTCAAGAAAGGGAGAAAGGAAGACTTGAGAAATGACAGGCTAATGAGCCTTACATCTGTGCCTGGGAGCAGGGAGCTGACTCTCCTGCTATGTTAAGGCACATGAGAGACAAGGAGGTGACCCAAGAGAGCTGGCACAGCTTCACGAAGCGCAGATCATGCCTGATCAATCTGGTGGCTTTCTGTGATGGGGTGACAGCACCAGTGGGCAAAGCAAAGGCAACTGCTGTCGTCTACCTGCACTTGTGCAAGGCCTTTGACATGGTCTCACATGACATCCTTATCTCTAAAGTGAGATGGATCTGAAGGGTGTGCTATTTGGTGGATAACGAATTGGTTGCACAGTGGCAGTGAAAGCGTTGTGGTCAATGGCTGGAGCTAAATGGGCTTTGAGGTCCTTTCCCACCTAAGCCCTTCTATGATTCTACATCCTGACAAATGTGCTTCCTTTCCTTTATACTTTTCAATTAATTTTTATCTTTATTTTTTTGCCTGTACCTGTCACAGGTCATGGATGTCACGGACCCACTGGAGAAGGAAGGTGGGGACAAGATGACAACACTCTTAGACAGCAAGTATGGCAGCACCTACCTTCTAAGTAACTACGCCTTATTGCATCCAGCATCAAGAAATGTGATTTTCTGAAGCGGATGCTGACACAACAATCATGTTTTTAGGCTTAATATTCCTCCCTTAGCAATGTACTCAAACAAGTATTCCTCTTTCAGCAAAGGACTGCTGAAATCTTTCTTTGTGGAGTCTAAAATACACATGTAATTTATTGCTGAGCAATCATAAACAAGTCAGACTCGTATATCCTTCAGAAGTTAGAGCCTGTCACATTTGCTTTGCATTTTTAGAGAATGGCCTCCAATTAAATTTAAACATTGTTTCTGAATTTCTTTAGATGCTAGATTTTCAACTCTACCAAACACTAATGATGGAATGCAACTATCTGAGAATAAGGGTATCTAGCTAGTAGGAGCAGCGGCGTTTTTAAAACATTACTCCTTTCACACAGCTGTTCTTTCAACACATACTCTACCTGAAAACCATCAGGAACTGTCTCCTGCTCGTGACGTGTTGGTAGGCTGATAAATGGAACTCGACACCCAGAGCCTGAGCCCTAAAAGGAATAACAGGAATCACATAGGTCACACTTTCACATAAGATAATGGAAATATAGCTAGGGAGATGAGAGAAGTGCACATCACCATTTATGCACATTCTTCCTACATACTCTGCCTTTCAAAATGGTCCATCAGCTCCCCAAGAACACGACAAGGACTGACATGCACCAAGGATCTCAGCAAAGGAAACCAGCAATGAGAAATCTGTTTTCATTCCAATTGCATCACAGAAATCCATGTTTTGTCCCCATATTTCTTTCTGAGTCACTGTCTCTTGAAATGCTACTGTTTCTTTTTATGCCCAGATTTTTGGATGGACAACTTGCACAGTGTCACAGATGAAGGCTACTCCATGGGACGGAAATCCATTCAATGCAATGGTGATTTTATCCTTCAGCCCCTGAACACGTGCCACGCAGCACAGCCTAGATTTGCCATGGTAAGTCATGTCTAATAGCAAGTTACAAGACATAGGTCACTGGAGACTCATCATTACTACAGCTTTTCACACAATGGAAGGGCAAACTCAAGAGACTCTGACCTCCACAGTGGTGATGGAGCTTCCATTCTGATGTGCCGTCGTCGACTCCTGCCCTGTTACCACTGTGGTCACTCTGTCTGGTGACAGTGGAGATACACCTGACAAACCATCTGCATCCAGGACAGGCACAGGGCTACCAGGGATAATACCAGCACTTTTAGCTGCCAAGTCAATAGCACCTTTGGTGAAACAAACAGAACAAAAAGACACACAAAAAAGACACGTTTCAGGTCTTTCCTTCACACAATTACCTTGTAGTGACACTCCTAAAAATAAATAAATTAGTTTTTTAAACATTGGCCAGTAAATGAAAACTTGATTCATGCAAAAAGAATGGTTACTATCTGATCATCTCTATCCATTTTTCCCTCATGATGTACAATGTTCATTTCAGCTGAACATTTACAATTTTTTGCTCTTCTCCTGTATGTTGTCAGGTATATCAAAACAGTTTGGTTCTCCCCTCTTTTTTTTTTTGTCCTGAAAATTATTACGTAGTTGGTTATGCATTTCCTAGAAATTTCCTATGGTTTAACAGAGGAGCCATAGAAACAATAGTTTTACTTTGTTACCTTGCCCCCAGCAGCAATTTAGTCTCAGTATATAAACTTAGGTTACTGCATGAACAACATCATCCAGATCTTTGAAAATCCATGTGTGTGAATGTCTTCCCATCACAGAGAGTTCTCTAAGCCTCTAAGAGGAACTCACTGCATTATGTCACTAGGCACTCTAGTTATAGGACCATCTTTTGTTACGAGGCAGTTGCTGCTGGAGCTATGCTGGCTTTTTCTTCTTTTTTGCAGAGCTCCCAGTGCCGTGTTTGTACACGACTGAACGAAACTTACAGCAGATGTCACCACCTCTTTCTTTTTTTCTATAAAGTGGTCTTGCAAAAAACGATCAAACAACCTATCACCCAATTATTCACCAATTCTAAACCCCTTTCTAGCAAGTTAGACACTGCAAAAAAAAACCCAGTCTGGACTTTTCCAGTGACCTCTCCCTTTCTCCAGCCACGAAGTCTGCATGTAAGATGCCATTTACAACATCCCACATTTTCCTTGACTTCAAAAGGCACTAACCATTCTTACCCAGGAAGAAGAAATCAACAGTGTAACATCACACAGATCGCGACAGACCTTAATTTTCACAGCTTAACAAATGACTTACTGGACAGATGGTTGGTAGCCTGCGTTGGAAGAACTTTGGGCACAATGGGACGCGAGACAGCAGCTTTAGTCAGTGAGGACTGGATTGGCCGAAATGAACCTCTCCCTAAGTGAAAGATTAAATACCAATCAAGCAAATGAGATCTGACATCTTCAAAGCAGGGCACAACAGTTCAGTGGAAGAAAAAAATACTCATTCCAAGCAGCAGCTAGCTTTCATGAATGCAAACAGCAGACACAGAAACAGACCCAAAGACTAACACAAGCTAACCAGTGCCTTATCACATAAATGCAACAGCAGGTGCTGGTCTGTAACTGAAGCTGCTCTCGGCGTTTTGAGTGAAGATAACCTCTAAGCTCTGACGTTGATTTTGTGATTGAAGCTGAGATCTGAGACCACCTGTATTACCACTGTACTCAAGAGAAGCACATCAGCAAGAAGGGACAAGTAAGTATACTGCTCCACCAACAAGAAGGGCAGCATTTTGTTTACACTGCATGAAACTCAAAGAGCACCCCAGGTACCAGGAAAAGTTTCTTATAAGACCCAGACCAACGATTACATCCTATAGAAAAAAAATTATCTTAGTAATTTATTCCAGTTTTGTCTCCTTGTGAAAAGGTACTGCTTGCTCTCACCTAATTTCACTGCTGGGAAACGGGGAGAAAAGTGTTGTTTTTTCCAGTCATAATCATGGTTCACTGAACAACCGCATGTTCTTGTGGGAAGTGATTCAATCAATTAATAACTACGGTTTTGAAAAGGTATTTTCCTCTTCTCAAAAGTGATTCCTTTCTGCAGCTTAATGAGAGACCTCCTAACAGCAAAGAAGTGAAAGAATATACCTGAAACTCACCTGTAATGGACGAGTTGGATAGGATAGAAAAGGAACACACGTGCTGGGACGGATTTCCAGATGGCCTGGGGAGCAGTGTTCTCTGTGTGACAGGAACAACAATAAATCAAAACACATTTTATTACAAGTTGAGTGTAAAACGGACTTCCAGGGCACAGAAGTTCATGACACCTTCTAGAGTAAGAAGCAGAATGTTACACAGATACAAATGGTGCGTCCTCTGTAAGCTACGATAAGAAATCTCCATGTGGACAACTCTCAGACAAATGTGAATTAGAACTGAACTCCACTCTGATTATTCATGCAATCATTTTTAATTTTCCCAAGATGCTACAGTATCTTGAGTTTAAGGATTGGATCTGGACAAACTCATCTCCCATCACAATTAAACAAGAATGAATTGAAGAGGGAACTGCATCATTTGTCAGGCTTAAAAACTAACGGAAATGCAGAGAGTGTCTCACTACCACAAACCAATTGCATGCATCTTCTAGGTCTCCTAGAGCTGTAGAGACCAAAGGGTATATTGATATTTGATAACTCCCTTTTCCCCAGACGAGTGTCCACTATTTTGTTTTTATTTTTGTATGTTCTCCATGTGCCACAAGACCCTACAACAACCTGTGGTCCCACTTCACACATTATTCTCACCTGTACTACTAACGGCTTTCGCAAGTGCCGGTTCCTCAGCTTCCTTGGCTTTGGCAAGAAGAAGTCTGACTGCATCTAGGGAAGAACAGGAAATGATTAGGAAGTATTTTAAGCATGCACACAATAAACTACATCCATAAACTCTTTTTCAATAAAACTGCAATTATTTACTAAAACGTTGCTTTGTTCCATACTGTCTAACAGTCTTTCCCAAACTGCAGTTAAGTTACATGCATCTCATTTGATTCTGATGTTCTATCCCCACCTATTTATGCTTTAATTGAAAGCTCCTTAAATACACAGTCCAGTAAAAGAAAATGGAGCAAGAAAATCCCATTTCCTTAACTCAAAAATTAACACATATTCATATCTCCAACCCTCTGCTAGAACAATTGAACAACTGAAACACTGCTAGAAGTTTCTCACTAGCAGTGCATTATTTTTCTCCTTGTTTTACAGGGACAAAGCTTTCACCTCACAGAAAGTCATTTCACTACTTATCTACCACAGCTTGGCAAGAAGCTGTTATTGAGACTGCATGAATATTTCAATTAAATGCAGCAAATGAAGTTGTATTAAAATTCACTGTACGTTTAGCCAGTTGTGATCAACCTGGCCAAAAGATTTCTTTGGAGCAATTTAATTAGAGAGCGAACCAGGTTCATCACGAAGCATGATGGTGGCATTCTGCTCTGAAGAAGTGACATCAACCTCAAAAATAACCAAAATGTGATTAAACTCAGCTGACACAGCTTCAGCACTACTGGAAGCGCTGCTCTGTAGGGACGCCCATGCCTCCTGATGAAACAAAAATCCTATAATCCAACAAGCTGCTCAGGCACAGAACGGCACGTCTTCACACACTGATCTCACTTACACTGATTGTGTCTAAGTGCTGACGGAAGGTCAGCTCTGCTTCCTTGCTAGGCAAGAACAGCTTCCCGTGGCGGCTGTTGGGGGGCAGAGTTGTAGGAACAGCAAAGAGTCCACCATCAGCATCAGCGCTTCCAGAACTCGAAGGTCCAGCCACCAGCAGAGGTCTGGGGAGGTTTCTCAAACCTGGAAGATTTCAGTGCAATTTAAATGAAGACAAAAATAACTATCTGGTAACTGAAGGTTACAGAGAGCTTAGACTTATGGATCCTGGCCCTGCCACTGTTTGTGGCCTTCCAATACTTGAAGGACGTACATAAACAAGAAGGGGAAAGACTGTTCACAAGGGTGGATGGTGACAGGACAAGGGAGAATGGTTTTAAAATGAGACAGGGAAGGTTTAGGTTTGATATTAGGAAGAAGTTTTTCACCCAGAGGGTGGTGAGGCACTGGCACAGGTTGCCCAAGGAGGCTGTGGATGCCCCATCCCTGCAGGCATTCAAGGCCAGGCTGGATGTGGCTCTGGGCAGCCTGGGCTGCTGGTTGGTGACCTGCACACAGCAGGGGTTGGAACTGGATGAGCACTGTGGGCCTTTGCAACCCAGGGCATTCTGTGATTCTATGATCCTATGATTCTATTGCATTGCCTTCACCCTCTGTATCAGAGGTGGATGTTGGTGGGATGGCAGCAGAGGTGGACCTTCCCACCAACTCTGCTGTGTTTTGTTGCTGTGTGTCAGATGGCAGCCAAGGGGCACTTTGACAGAGCAGCATCTGACATGAAAGAGCAGATGAAGCAAAAGGCTGGAACTGAATTCCTCCATGTGGAAAAATGGCACCACTGACATTCACTGACACCTGCTGAATGTTTATGGAGCACAAACAGTGAGTGCTGGCACAGTGAATCAGTGGGTGATGCATTTCAGCAGTGGCAACAACACAGAGGGGCACCTCCACTGGTACAGATTCGTACAAGCGCAGCACGCAGCTCTTCTTCACTGCTGGCAAAAATGCGTAACTAATGGTGATGTCTATATTGAAAAATAGTGCTTTGTA
Source organism: Centrocercus urophasianus (assembly GCF_019232065.1). Classification (NCBI taxonomy): domain Eukaryota; kingdom Metazoa; phylum Chordata; class Aves; order Galliformes; family Phasianidae; genus Centrocercus; species Centrocercus urophasianus. The sequence goes on along the minus strand of NW_024885100.1, from coordinate 562,069 downwards.
GCTGAGAATTTGCTCTATCAAATACTATTATTGTGTTCTTTGTACCTGCTGTAGTTTCCATGGAAGATAAATAGAAGGCATTACATTCAGTGCAACCCACACACCTGAGGGTCAGTCCTTCCACTACATAAGCTCTATATCCACCTGATCCACTCCTTTTGTAGGCTATGATAATACAAATACAGATTCATTCTACAATAACTAGGTTTTATTTGGACACCCCTCCCCCGTGTGGTAGTTCAAAGTGCAACCTCAGTAAAATGATTCTAGTGAGAGAGCAAACAAAAAGCAGGGATCATTTACCAAAAGATGGATCACCTTAGTAATATGTGCAGCACATTGGAATAATGATATCTGGTCTGAACAAAACTTCTCTGTTTACATTTTAAAGAAATTAATTTCAAAACATTGTATTATTTCACAGCTCTGTGCCAATTCTGCAGGCATTCAGTCAAAATAAACAACAGTATTGTTGTGCATCAATCTTAGACAACTAAGTGTACCTCTCTTATATGCTGTACATACAACACTGCTTCATTACAATAGACAAAAATGGCTTTTTTTTACACTCAGTATGGCATCCTTGCTTGGCAGGTCTCTCAGCCTCCTGCTGGGCTGCAGGTATCAGCAAGGAAGCAAAACTCATCTGCCTCAACGACTTCCACCAAAGCCTGCTGCCGCCCTGGGCAGAAGAACAGTTCAGCACAGGGTGAGCTGTCCTAACACAGTGATGGCTGCACTGCTCAAGAGGAGTTCTGAAGAAGAAACTTCGTAACAAATGCGAGGAATTATTATTCTCTTGTTTAAAAAGCAGAACTGCCACCCCCCTCCTGCCATTCTGCACCACTGCTTTTTTCCAATGGGACAGTGGAAATTACAGCGTGCCAAAATACCCAAAAAACAATTCAATGCTGAACACCCAATGTATTTGTGTCTTCTGATCGACTAGGAATTGTTCACACACAACATATTTCCTTTGAAATCTGTCAAGGGATGTGCCTCAATTATGTAGCGATATTGTAGATATTATTATGTAGCGATATTGTAGGTTATGTTTCACCACAGTTGTTGCTTCAACTCTTCCCTAAATCTCTTAGCATGATTCTTTTTAACACCTGTTATTTTCCCCCCAGCTAGCTGTGTGCCTTTTGTGAAGCTGCCTATCAGCACTTTCAGATCTTCTGCAAAGGACACGAGCTACCTTCTTTATTTTCTACTATGAAGAGCAAATCAATTTATCTTTAGGAAAATAAAGACAACAAAAACAAAAAAAAACAGTTTGCAGCTAGACTGATTCAGGACCTACTCCTCTATGGGAACAAACCCAAAAGACTCATCACCAAAAGCAGCTTGCTTTCTGATAGTCAGATTACTGCAGCCACATAATCACATTGCATATGAAGATACAAAGAAGCCTGATAATTATTGTATACTAAAGGTCCTAATCCATCATTATTTTAGATTCAAAACACCCTCAGGATGATATCAGGGCTAAGTGGGATTAAGTTTATCTACCAATAGAGCATGAGTGAGGACATGCTTGGCTATCAGTATGATGTACTGGAATGCCAACACCTGAGGCAGATGCTGAATATAACAGCTCAAGCAAAGTTGTAGAGGAGATAAACAAACTAGGCAGAATGCTGTATTCAGCACTTCATGCACCTGTGCTCAAGCCAAACAGATTAGCTGAAGTCACTCAGACTGTCTTTGATAGGTACTGCACAGGAGAACGACACACATTTTTCAGCCATGACTTTACCAACAGCCTTTATGCCACGTGTTCACTTCCCAGCTCTGGAAGCCTTCACTCTCTGAACACCCCCTACCTCCTCTCATCCCTTCTCCTAGCAAACACCAGCATCTTCTGACTGCTGAGACATTTTCTGGATTGAGAGCTGTACTGTTGACAGACTGCTTTGCAAGATTCTAAGAACTGAACTTAGGACAACCCCAAAGCAAATATACCATGCTCCTACACAATAAAGTTTGTAACAGCAGTAACACTCGCCCTGCCAGAGTCACTGCAGAGTGGAACATGTCCACCATGGTATGAGGCATTCATAGTCCGATCCCTTGAAACAGATTTCTATGAATACTCACCTGAGGAGCTGGAAGCAGCAGCAGGAGAAAACGTCTTGTTGTTGCGAAGGGCAGACTGATTTCGAGTGCAGCCTGGACTTCTGGTGCTGATGGTAACCACCTTCCCTGGAGGAGTCAGTGACTGCTCCTCCTGAGTAGGCTTGATAGGTGACGTGGCAACAGAGCTCATCTCAGGGGTCTGAAAACACAAGTACATTAAAAGAATATCGGCCACTGTTAGCGCAAACACATTGTTAAACTCGTTCTACTTAGGAAACACTAAAAAAAACACAACAAACCAAACCTGATGTACTAGAATACCTCTAATACTCTAACCAGTGCCTCTGTGAGCATGTGGTGGAAGGCTGAAATTCTTCCCATATGCATTTAAAAGTAGAGGTAATGACAAATATTTGACATAGTAACAAAAGAGGGGCTGCTTTTAATTTAGGAGAAATTTTCATAAGCTCTAATCACCATGAGATGAAGAAGCAGAACCTGGAAGTAGAACCTTGGAAGCAGACCTGGACAAAAATACTTTGCTGTCAAGTCTCATCAAATACAGACAAGTAGTTTTGAAATTTTTCCCATTCCTTCTCCTACTCCGTACTGTTACATGGCAGTAAAAACAGAAGCACATGGCAGGGCACATTACTGATTTTCCAGGTCTATCCAACTAATTTCCTTGTTTCTTGCATGGTTTTCTAGAAAGTGTACCCTTTCACAGGCATAAAATTAACACCCGTGCTTGACTGCAACCCAATTTGATACAGTTTGCTTTATGCTTGTAATCTTCATTTAGAAAAATGAACCATGGAACAATCAAGCATTCTGGTAATCCCGAGCAAACCGCAGGATCCGGCACTTTCAGACAGCAGCATCACCTTGACTCCTGAATGCATACGTCATTCAATGACATTCACTGCCACAAGAAGCTTTTACATTTCATGTTTCAGAAAAAGATGAAGTGGTATTTGGAAAAATAAAGAAAAAGGTTATGTTACTTTTATTGGAATGTATTAGAAGGTACATTGCTTTTCAGGTGTATTAGCTTGCTCTGTTTAAGACAAAGAATGCCAAAAAGAAAGCCAAAAAGAAAGCATTTGTAAATAATAACAGCCTCACATCCTTTTTTTTTTTTTTCCTTTGCCTTCTCCCTCAAGTTTAGTGAGATAACCTTCCTTCCATCTGCAGTTGTTAAACATCTTCCCTGCCTGTCACGTGTGCCACCCGCAGGAGATGCCAAAAGAGATCTGTGCACTGTCACACATCTGCCTGATGGTGCACCAGAAGTCTTGAGGTGAGTCTTTAAGTGAGGAGTCTTTAAGTGAGGAGCTGTAGCTGAACAAAGATGGTTCTACATTTAGAAAGTCTTAAAACGTAAGACTGTGAAATCAGAAACAAAAGGAGGTGCTGTGCTGTTACTAAACCTGCACCAAACAACACAGATCAAAGACTACAGGTGTCAGGGAAGAGAGATTCATTTGCATCCTATGCTGGAATATGATGCAAATAGTATCTTCAGCTCATCACATCTTCATCGCAGGAATTCAGGCAGATCTGCTGAATTTGGCTTTTTTTGATCTTGAAAAGCATGTTTTATTAAGCTTCAATTAATTACAGTAGGAAGAAACAGCAGCCAAGTTATCACAGTGGCAGATCTTAAACATTGGTTACAGCACACAACAAGGAAAGCAAGTTCATTCCCACTTGTCTGCCTAACAAGAAATTGTTTTTCTAGATATGTTAAACATCATCCTAGAGCCTCAGAAGTTCTACAAAAAAAAAAAAAAAAAAAAAAAAAAATCACTGTAGCTAGCCAGTTTCAAGGAAGCGGATTGTTTTTCCACTTGGCATGATTTGAGCTACATTAACATTAGAAATTTAGGATTGTAGTTTTTGTTTGGAATTTTAACTTGAGAGAAGGCACTTAACTGTGCTCATGACTGATCTCCTGAGTTCACTGCAATACTGCTGAGACTCACGACAAGCCAGAAACCAAACGGTATTGTAAAAAGCAAATGTAGCACAGTGAGGCCAAGTCCACCCTGCAGCAGCAACCTGTTCGGACATTTTTATTATTATTATTATTTTTTTTTTAAACACAGGAATCTCCACAATCTTAGGAGAGCTGGTTATTGATTTAGCTGGAACATAATAGGAACAGGAATTATTTCCCAGTTCAAAAAAGAGTGTACCTTCTGAAGGGTAAAGAAGTGCTACTTACTGGTTTGGGATTGACTTCAGTAGAGATGAGTTTTAAAAGGCAATTTAGGAGTTTCTGCTTGTGAAAGGTAGTACATGTAGGAATAGCACTTGATTCAGATGTTTGCTCCCTGGCATCCTGGGTTTCTGGCTCCAAGACAGCCAGCCAGTCATATTCCAGCTGCAGCTTGTTCGGTTTGCCCATCATGAGGTAGACTTCAGCCAGCGTAAGGCTCTCAGAAGTTCGCAGGCTCCATCCTTCTTCTCTAACTTGTTGAGAGAGCCGGCTTGGGTCATCCTTGAGAGACTTCGTGTTAGATTGTCCCTGAGGTGGAGGTGGAAATGAGGAGCTCAGCTTCTCTTGAGAATCCTCCATTACCGCATCTGTTATCTCCTTGGTACATGCATCGAGCTGCTGGCTCTGGCTAGCCTGAGCTTCACATCTGGCTGTGCTGCTGCTGGGTGAAGCCACACCACCTCTCAGTAGCTGAGAATAGGAGTCAGATGTCTCTGCGCTCCTCCCACTTGGAAAAGCCACAGGAGAAGTATCACCAGCTGCTGGAGTAGAATCCTTCCCATGGGGTTTGTCTGTGCAAGAACATTTCTCTGGGACAATCAGATCCTGACAGGACTTCATGTACCGTGGGAATGGATCGAGCAGAGAGAGCTCTTCCACATCAGGGATCTTACTGCAAGCACAAGCTGTGCTGCACGATGCTACTACAGTTGCTTGGTCACCAGCCAAGGCCTCCCTGCCTTCCACACAGAAGGCTGCTGAGCTCAGCTTTTCATGATTCCCTTCTTGATCTTGAAGTCCAGAAGGCGGCTTGCTGAGAGAGTTAGTGATGCCAAGGTTTGAGGCTGCTCCCTCCACCAGACCAGAATCTGCAGAGCCATCTTCAGTGCTTGCAGAAACTTCAGCTGTGGGCTGAGAGGTTCTGCTCGATTCTGCAGTGCTCTCAGCCCTTCCAACACTCTTGCCTTCTGTTCCCCGCGGGTATTTCAGTTGTCCCCTAGCTGTCCCCTGACCACTCTGTATGCCCAGAATTTGTGCAGGTGGTAGTAAGTGAGAGTCTTTTGTGTTCTGTTTGCATTTGCCAGTTTCCTGCCAATGCACCGTGCAGAAAGCCTTGGAGTGGACCACTCGGGCTACCCCAGGCAGTGGGGTGAGTGTGCAGTTCTCTCCTGGAAAGAGATGGAGCATCACCTTCTCCTCTGAGAGGCTGCCTCTTGTTTCTGAATCTCTGGAGTCTTGAAGCTGCCGTTCCTCTAGTGTTTTACGCTAGAAAAGATGTGTTAAAGATTATAACCACTATCTGTCCATTCAAAACAAGCACCTGATGGCCTACTCTGCAAATGAACAAAATTAGCAGCTTATCAGGGGTGTACGTTCTCTATTCAGCATAGATATGAAAGCTCCACGATCAGAAGTTAGTCCTGTGTTGATAAAAACTATACTGAAGATCTGCTCCAAGCACAAACTAAGTTTATGGGGACTTACTGCTAACTAGCTTTTCTGGGGATTGTACTATAGAAGAGTTGAGGTAGAAGTGAATGAAATGCTACAGGATTTCCCACAGAAGGCACCTTCACATTAGTGATGCTGAGATACTACCTCTATCTTCACCAAACATGGGCTGGTACATTTATTAAGCAGACTTACATTTCTTAGATGAACTTTTAAGAAGGGAATTGGTCCCAAGCCAAGGCATACAGAACAAAGGAAGAAAAGGATACAATACGCACTTCATGGAGAGCCCACTTCTGCTTCAGGAATTCAATAAGGCTGGAAACCTTCCGATGCAACTCCACAATCATCCTGTGTACAAGATGAAGCAAACAAGTAGTCAAAAAAAACATCAACAGAAATTCCAATCAGAGCCCCATGCTAGCATGGGAATTATAGGAACAAACTGGCATTCTGTAACACAGCACACAGAACACAGCCACCATTCCTGAACAATACAAGAACAGCTGGCCAGAAATTGCAACATTAATACATAATTAACTTGCAGCTGTGAAAGACCTAAAAACCTATGCAATAAATCTGCCTGCCATCGTTCAAGATACTACTCTACCAGACAGAAACAGAAAAACAACAAAACATCAGAGAAGACGGCAAAATTTGGCTAAACCAGAGTAGTTCAAACAAGGCACAGTGCTACGACATGAAACATGGGAAGAAAAATGGGGACAAAATTGTATTTATTTATTTATTTTACTTTTTTTGCCCTCAAAGCATTTTAAAAATACATCTTGCACTACACATCTTTGTTCTCTTCACATGACATTCAGTCATTATGAAGAAATGCTTCACAAGGAGCTATCAGCACCTCAGAGGCCCATCAGCCACAACTTTCAGACTAGCTGTGAGGACTCAGATGGACAGCCACTGACAGCACTGAGCAACAAAAGCAGGCAGATTTGGTTGGAAGCAAGTCAAGCTAAATATTTCCATTCCTGCTACCACTGTGTTGCATTTGACACATTCAGACTCCTGATGCAGGTGCCTCTGGCTGTTGTTTTACTTCCCTCCTCTATGCCTCTGTCTCACAGCATGTCCAGTACAAATTTTAATAGAAGTAATGCTGCCTGTCCCCAGTTCATTTGTCTCTACCCTGACAACTGGATGTAAATGGCACCAAACAAATCCATCTCCAACTTCAGCATCTCCTATCATTACCCAAATTAAAACATGTGAAGAATAAAAGTAAATCAAACTTTCCATGAGAACCACGTACCCTGGTTGGAAAAGGCTTCAGAATAAGTATGTTTAGGCAAACTGCATTATCAATTATGTACCACAGAATAGAATACTGCCCATACACTTCTCTATTCTGTCTTGAGCCATGAACAAAATCAAGTCTTCGTTACCTGAGCCGGGGATTCTGGGCAAGGCTCTGCACTCGAGCCCATGCATGATTATTTCGTGGCTGCAACTCCACGGGGACCTTGAGAGGAAGACGTACTGGCTTCTGGTCCTCTTCATCACTAATGCCTGAAGGGAGATGAAGCACAGAGGGAATGGATCAAAGCAATAAAGCTCAAGCAGAATGCTTTATGTTCAATTACATAAGAAAAAGGCATCACAGGTATCAGCACCACCTACAGACAACTTAAGCAACTCAGCTTTACCAGCGGTGGGAGCCTGCTCCCTTAGATTACCTCCCGTTCCAACATGTTGATGTTGTGCCTTGGACACTGCAGTGTCAATGTCAGGCAGCTAGAAGCTCTGAACAAGTACAGTATTTCAGATTTTTAAACTGCACTGATACTACTTATTGGGGGTGGGAGAAGGGTTGAAATAAAGAATGTAAAAAAAAAAAATCTGAAATGCTTGATGGTAAAAATTCACTCCTGTTTTTTCACTGATATACTAGGACAACTAATCTTCAAATATAATGAAAGAAAAACTGGCAAAGCTGTAGCCATCTTCTATGGCATAAATATCTCCTCTGTAATTTCTGTAATCTCTGTAAAAAAATGAGTGCCATACTCAGATGGATCTTAAAGTTAGCAAATTCTACAAACAAACAGGGTTATAATAAGAGAACAGGAACATATCTGTGCCCAATACAAATGGAAAACAACACAAATTCCCCTGCCAGTAACACATACATTAAAATAGCTCTACTCTCAAATTCTTCCAACTCTGTTAAAACTCTTCCACATCTCAGCATCTCTTACCATCTGGATCACAGAGCTTCTTCAAAGCCCTGCACATTGGAGCTTTGATACGAAGGTTTCTGCCTTTGTAGCGAACAGTCGTAGCCCTGGATATATTGGAAGAGAAGTATTTACAGGCACCATTAACTTGACACTTAGGTACACAGCTGTGGTACAATCAGACCAGTCATCTCTACTGGAACTAAGAGATTTAGGAGTTTGCAATGCAGATTCAAAAAGGCAGTCAAGTTGTGTTTTTGTTGTTTTTTTTGTTTGTTTGTTTGGTTGGTTGGTTTTTTTTGTTTTTTTTTTTAATATATATTTTTCATTACCTTACTTTTTGTTATAGAAATGCTACTCTTGTAACACTCCCCTTCCAGACACCCACAACACACTGTGTCCTGTTACGTGCACTAAGGGAAGGGTTGTTAAGATACACAGACCAAAATCATGTTACTTGGTTGCATAGTATCCTCAGATAAAGCTTGTTTGGAAAAGACAATTGGTTGTGCTTTCGTCTCTTCTTTATATTCCTAGTTTTCACTATAAAAACCAACCAAAAAACCTGAAGCTCTTAAGAAGTCTTCCACTCCATAATATAAACACAACCATTGCAGAAACGAGGCCAAACCACTTGTGCAGGAATCTGAACAGTCACTTCTACATTATAAGTTCCAATACCACAGGAGTAGCTATAAAGATCCTTAAAAACAAGACTACTTTCTGCTTCCTGAGCAGCAGAGCTACCTTCATCCAGTCAGCTCTGTTGTCTTTTTAGAGGCTTAAAAAAGCAGGCAGGCACTGATAGAAAGGTACTGATGGCAGTATTTACACCTCAAACAATAAGGACCACCGAGCACAGAAGCAGCAAGTTACACACAAGCCTTTGTACGAAAGAAATTATGGAGAATGTTCTTAGAGCAGGATCTGGATGTAAGGAAGGTAACATCTCACAAGATGAGCACTTGTCAATGCAGCCAAGAGGGAAAGTCACAAAGGGGCAGCAGGAGGCAGAGATGCGTTGGAAGAGGTGAGCAGTGCGGAAGTTTCATACAGCACGCTGTGAACCTCTGCAGGCTCAGAACAGGCCAGGGCTGGAAGGGCAGATCTCCTGAACCTGCACTAAGCCATCAGAAGCCAAGGGAACATTGCTGTAACAAAGAACTAGCAAGAAAAGACTGGGCAAACAGCCATTTGGATTCCCTGTACTTTCTGAGTTTTGTTTCACAGGTGTCCTGCTTGGTGATTCTGAAACCTGTGTAAGCAGCCCATGTGTGCCAGTGTGGGCACGAGTGTGCCAAGCTACTCGGATCAGTTACAAAAGCTGACAGTAATTCTCCTGCTCCCCTTGGACTTGTAACTGGGATCCATCTTCTGACATATCACTGACTCAGCCCACTGCAGCTGAACCAAAAGCTATGTGCCAGGTGCTCTTACAGATCCATGAAGTTCTAAAGACAAGTAACGGAAGTCCAGCACTGGATGCTGTTAGCTTCAATAATCAAACAGGGATGTTTAACACAAAGATTCTGCCTTTACATTAAATAACTTAATTATATTTTCAAGCACTATTTTTATATGTAAGCTGGGTTTACAAGCTCAACTAGGAAGAGTTTCAATATGGTTTTGCTACAAGCATCTCAGAGACATTTGATTTTCTTACACCAAGCAATTATTACACAAACTCAGAGACGATGTCTGACAGACAAAACATGCAAACTGCCAGAGACAGCTCCTCGCAGCCCTCGCTTCCCTTGACCCCTACCAAACAACCCCTGCTCACCTTTACCTGCTTCAGGAGAAGATTACTGCAATCATGCATGTTCACATTTGTCATTCTTAATTGCTAATTACTTTCAGTCAAGACTTTCAACATAGCGACAAGTGTTCTGCACTCAAAGGAAAGGAAGGAGGAGTACCAGACTTGAAAGAAAGATGTTAGGAATTGGGAAAAAAAAGAGACCCGCTTACAAATAGAGAGATCACAGAATTTTAACACCTCTGAGCAAGATGGAATGAGAACGTTTTACCTATTGGGATGCATGCATTGTGTTTGTTTGTGGAGCTACAGGGCTGTCCTGCATGGGCAGGGGATTAACTCACTTAGTGCAGATGTGCAGGTGCTAATGAGGAGGAAAACATGAGCACATTTTGCTCCTGTAAGACCTACAGGTTTCCCACCAAGCAGAGTAAGAGGTGTAGCAGGAAAAAGGAAGCCCAGACCATTCTGACTGACACATAAAGTGGATTAAGCAATCTGTTTTAAAAATCCTTTCATTTATGGAAGAAAAAAAATAGTAAGATTTGTACAAAACCCAAATGGAAGCTTCTGCTTTAATTTGAAATTTGGTAAACAAAAGAATGAACCAGTGATCTCATCAGCAATCATATCCATGAGCTACAGCACATCAGCAGGCTGCATGGACTGCAGCTTTCAGGAGAAGAGACTGTAAGGCACTCACATGGGGACTGAACTTACAACCAGTGAAAAATGCAGCACCAAGTATCCCCCTTAAGTAAGCTGAAGTCAGCAGCTGCTCAGTATGACAAGCCTTCCTTTTTTTTTTTTTTTTACCTCTATTTTACAGTACAGCTTAGTTCATCAGTAATTTGCTACAATAACATAGTCTAAAAGCACAAACACCAAGAATAAAAAGCAACTTGTGTGAGACAAAATGAAACTGTTTACCAGTCTCTTCTGAAGACATGATTAGGACAAGCTGATGGCTGCTGAGCAACTGCAACTGGGAAGGCATTCAGTATAATGACCACAGTCCCTCATGATAAAAAACATATACAAAAGAAACTAAGTGTCAAATGTGAAATTCTGGCCCTGAAAAAGTAAAAGTGGTTTCAGAGTCTGGATAACTAATCCAACAATCCATTTTGAGAGTTTCAGAAGTAAGTTTTTACTTACCCGGCCTGAATAAGCTCATTAAGTTTGGCTGCATTCTTGTCATCCAGACCTTCATGTGAAAAAGGACAAAACAGTAAATTAGAATTCTAAGTGATGCAGTCCTGACCTTTATTTCTGTGCCGTTTGGTTTTCAAAACTATTACGTTTTCTTCTTGTGAAGGACTAAGGTGCATAAACAGGCTTAATTTTTAGAAAACATTCTATTCCCATAGAGCACAAGCATCGCATGGTCCTCGGAGTGAAAATTACACTTTAACAATTATATGACCCCAGATTAGGTGCTACACATCCTGGGTTGTTGTGCATTAATCTGACACTGCAGTATTGAAAAGAAAGCTCCCTCATCTGCCAGCTCCATCTCTGTTGCTAAGGCAGCACAGCGTGATGGAGGAGCAGAGCCTTCGCAAGGAGAGGAGAGAGAAGTCAAAATAACAAAATGCATGTGTAAATCACACCTTTCTTACATGCACCACACTGAACGTTTTAAAGAAGACATTATGATAACTTGATTTGTATTCTCTGAATAGTTATGCCCAAATCTACTTACTGTACAATTAACCTCCCCTTGGCAATGATGAAAAAAGTCCTGATGTGCTTTTGTTTTTAAGTGGCTCTACAAAAGTTTTCTCTATTTCTGGGCAGACAGGACTGGGTAAGGAATTGCAAAACAAAGAGAAAAACAACCTTCACCACCTGCAGAGCAGACTCCTTTAAGCTGGGTATAGGAGCTTGTCTGCTCAAGTCCATTTGATGTCAGGGAAGAGACTTCATTGCGGGCAAATTGGAAGGTAAAATATTTAACCAAGTACCAAAATCATAAAAAGGCAGAAGCACAGAGTATGCATGCGTTGCCATGGTGACTGTGCAAACCCTCGTTCCCATTTGGAGCCAAGGAGGGTCTGCTTTTAAGAAAAGATGTGGATAAAGGAAAGAAACACCAATACACGTTTCCACTGGCAATGCCATCTGTACCTTGCCTCTGCACCTTCTTTGTCACAGAACAGTTTGAATGTCTTCACAGAACAAAGTAAGAACGTTCCAAACATCCTAAGTGATGACACAGTTCACTAAAATCCCAGGTGAGGGGATAATCTAACAAAAAAACCTGCAAAAATAACAGCTGGATTTGGGATTTGTACATGGCCACAACTTTTTTTTTTTCAGCTCTCTGAAAAAACTGAAAAAAAATTTGAGTTTACAAATGATAGAATTTTGATTATTTCCCTCCTTTTGCAAACAAAACGTGCAGTACTTGGATCCAGCACCAACTAACTGCACAAAAAACTTGGGAACGAATGAAAAGATACACGTAGGTGGGCTGGAGAATACAACACTTGTTATTTTCCCCATCCTCCAGGTTAGTCCCTCTGCTCTGGAAGCCATCAAGACCACGCACCCTGCTAATGCAACCCATCCATTTCCAGCAGACTGGGGAGCACAGGTAAGGCACGTGCTCATCATCTACACTTGCCACTTGCCCTTGTGGGCACAATCAGCCTGTGGGACTACCATGAGGGTCTCAATGCATTCTGACTAGCCAGGAAAGCTAATGTTTCTAATAATCCATAATGCCTTTTCATCTTCACTGTTCATTATTACTTGAAAGAGAGTGACCTGGAGAAAGGTGCCAGCCCAAACTTTGACTGTGTAAGCAGAAACACTTTGGAGTACAAATACTGCTCAGGTGTAACAAAACAGACAGATAATCCAAACTGCAAATACTTTGACCTGTCATCTGTGGGTGTCACATGAGCTGCATCTCACATACAGTAAAAGCTAAAGAAATACGACGAAGAAAAAGGGGACTTGTGCAATTGACAGCAATAGAATACAATGAACACGAACTCTTCAATAAGACAAAAGTAAAACTGTACCAGACACGCCTAACTTCAAGGGAAGATACTTTTGATTCTACTGTATAAAAATAATTTCCAGTCATCTGAAACAATTCATACTCACATCCCCCGATCTTTTTCCTCAACTCTCCATAGCAGATTAGGCCATAAAGCTCCAGGGATGATTTTTTCAGCCCTTGAGAGAACACTGAAGAAAAAATAGAGAAGGTACAAGTGAGATGACATCATCCAAAATGCAGATACTCATTTCAATTCTGTGAAAAGACAAACGATGCACATTTTTAGCAATGAGACAAACACCTCAAGAAGGTAAGACTAAGCAGCTTCTGCAGGATTTAAACAAGCATCCAATTGTCCAATATATAAAATTGAGCTAATCCTGTGGCATCAACCTTACTATCATGACACTGCTTACAATTTCTGAAGAAATTATCCACGTGCTCCCCAGAAACTGCATACAACTCTTTAAGAAGTTGGCCTGAGTTCTCCAGAAGATGCATACTCCACAGGAAAGCAAATTGGAGATTTAAGGCAAATTCTAGACTTTATATTTTATCTAAAGAGTTGCACTCGTTCAGCTGAAGTACAGTCTATTCACTCTGCAGTAGATTCCTTTAACCACTTGTCAAAGCAGGCTATCCACAAATTGACCTGAATCCTCACTGCCCATTACTGGAGAGTAAGCAACTGACAAAAATCAATGACCACATATTGCTACAAAACACCCCTAGCAGTTGATACAACTTCCCAATTTTGTTTCCATTTAGAATGCTGGGGAAGGAAAGAAAGAACGTTAAGTAGGAAACAGAACACAGGAACTCCTGACTAAAGAATTAATGACACAGTTTCAGGCTTATTTAAAGTGTAAATAACCATTTCATCACTCACATCTGTTTCAGACTACTTATTTATTTCTACCTTCCCCCGAGAAGTGCAATGAAGCGCAAGAGTCAGTTTGCTTGATGAAGTCATGCCTGACCAGCTATCATTCAGGCACATGTTCTCTAGGGCGTGTTCCTGAGAACAGAAAGAGAAACTTCCTCAAACCTGCCTTTTCCCCAGCACTAGCACCAGGATCAGCTGTTACTATGGTGTGACTGATAGGCAATGATAAAGAACAGAACCTTTTCAGAAGTGTTTTGCAAAGACAATGAACCTCCCTGTGGTTACGCTCCCAATCATACAAAGTATTCACAACAGATCCTATTCAGTACTTGTTTTCTCATTCCCATCATTTCTACCCTCCGTGATGACTCCAAAAGGTTGGACTCCCATACGGACAAGCCTGGGAGTTCTGCACTACGCCCACTTCCCTGCATACTAACCATTATCAAAGTCAATGTACTTTGAGATCTTGTGCCAGGTGCGGTAGTAGAAATGGCGGACCTGCTCCTTGTTCTTCACCATGCTTGCTGGCTTGCCTTTCTTCTTGTACTTCAGGGCAATGTTGTTCTGGATAGCTTCAAAGTCCTTCCCATGCTGAAGAACAAATCAAATAAATCCAAACAGTCAAAATCTCTTTTTGTAAGACAACTGAAACAACCCGAAGGATTTGGGGGTTATTTCTGGGAAGTTAGGTTTCAATGTCAAAACTCAACAGCAAAAGAATGACAGTATTTTCCTTTCCTATATGTAAAATGCATTATGGATGACAACTATGGATGCCACCTTTTGATTGGGTTGTTTCAAAATAAAATGTACATTACCAGCAACTTTTTCAAAGGACAACTTTACTCAAACGCACTGAGTGGCAGAACTGAAAACACTGACTTTGTCACTCAGCTCTCCTTACTTTCTTCACTACTTTCCCCTCTCTTCACTCCTCAGTATACTTCTAACCTGGGACTAATGCTTTGTTTAACAACTTCTACTTACAGGGAATTTCACATTTGAGTTATTAGTGCTACATCTGAGTTTCAAGCAATGAAGGGAAAGTTGGTGGTACCTACAGAAGAAATGCTTTTACACGAGAAGCTTATTGCCATGGAAAAATAAAATTAAGAATCTTAAGTGTCCCTTAAAAACTATCCAATCCCTATAAAATCCTTTAAGAACATAAATTACCACTGAACTCCTCATTTCCCAGAATTCAGAAAATGTTGGAGTTGATTTTAATACAACTACAAAATAGGAAAATCTCTTAAATATTAACAGCATTAAAAGAATGGAAGCAGGGAACCAAATTAATAATTCCTCTCAGTGTCAGAAGGACTTGAAGGAAACTGTTCACATGTCTGTTGTGTTGATAAAGCTCACGAATCATAACTAACACTTTAAAAAAACAAACTTGTGACCATTCCTTCAGTTTTCACCTTCAGCACATATTTTTATAGCCATAAAGGCTCTTAAATCAGTATTCCTAAAATAACTTTGGGGAAAAAAAAAAAAAAAAAAAAAAAAACAGGAATATATTGCATTCAATATATGAGACAAGAAGTTAGGTGATCTAACTTTCCTTGTCTCTCAACCCTACCACCAAAATGGTTTTACTCTTTTATCATCAGAGGACTAAATACAGTATCCTGCAACACTTTAAAACAAAACAATTCCTTATTTGCTAATATTAGCATGCGTTGCTTCCAAAAGTTGAGATGGCAACATTGTTTTTTCCTCAGTTGAAAGAGAATCATAATTGAAAATATTATTAAGAGTAACTCACATTTTTACTATAGTATTTAAAAAGAAAAAAAAAAAAAAAGGAAAAAAGGAAAAAAGCTTGACTTTGGAAAGGTGGCTTTGATTCACACTTGTTGTATAGCCAACCGCACGGGCACACGTGCACCAAAAAAGTAATAGAAGCATACGTGGGGTGCTCCTGCAAAACCCACTTCAATCAAGCTTGTTCAGCAACACTCACATTGCCAATGACACCACGTAACCTGGTTATTTTCCTCTCCACGCACCTCATACAGTCCCTCAAAGAACGTGTTTTTGTCCTCCGTGCTCCACGACTCCCACTGCCGCCGGACCTTCTTCCCTTCCTCCTTCTCTCCAGCTGAGGAGCCCAGGTTCCTTGCTGCTGACTTGGAATTCCCGCTCGGATTGCTGGGAGGTATTCCTGATGAGCCACCAGACGCACTCCCTCCATTATCTGCCCCTGCAAAAAACCCCAAAGCAACACATGTGAATATTAAACCCACAGGGGATTCATGGATAAGTGAGGAACTCAGCCTACCTGGGAAAACACAAAAATAATCCAAGCTATCCCAGTGACAACAAGTCCCAGCACTTCCTCCCTCCAAAGATTCTGGTGCAACAACTGTAAGAGGATACAGCAGTGCAAACTTGACTATACCTTTCTCAGTGGTTGGCACCCCAAAGGACACGATCTGCGGGCAGGGGAACACCAAAAAGCAGAGATCAGCAATAGTGGGATGAGGGTGATAAAGCCCCTGATGCAACTATGAGGAATCACCAGCTTTGCAAGTAGCAGAAAGATTAAAAGGACTGAAGAAATTGGGGAGGAAGAATTATACTGCGTATAATGCAGTAGATCACACTCCCCCAACCCTAACTGAGAAGGAAAACCCTTCTTATCTTTTAAATCACCCCTGAAACGAAGTTCTTTTGAAGATATCATTAAAAACATTGTCAATCAACTTTAAATGCATTATTCATCCACAACAGAAGCCAAACCAAGCATTTGTGATGTTCTAACAGGTTATGAGAACCCAGAAACCAGAGAGATTTCCCCAAAAGAACACTCTTCGTTTCCAAGAGAATCCAACCATTCTCAATAGGTTATACTCCCAAAACACACTTTCCCCCATTTTGCTAAAATGCAGCATTTAAGATTTGGCCACACAGATCAGAGCACCAGTGTACCCTATAAAAAATAATCTTCCAACATTAAACATCCTCTTCTTACTATAAAAAAAGAACATATTACCGTTTCCACTTGTCCAGTCACTGTCCCTTACATGGTTTATCTCAAAATAAATTGGTCATTTTAAAGTTAATTTTTCTTTCATTTCCAGGAACCATTTGATCATTTTGAAGACAACTGCTGTCACCACAGGGAAGCACATAAGGCAAAGCATGAAAGAGAATGAGAGAATTCACCAAAAAAAAAAAAAAAAAAAAAAAAAAAAAAAAAAAAAAAAAATCAACCAAAGAACCCCAAGCAAATGAAAAGCTTCTCCATGTCCTAAAGTCCCCTTCTGTGTCTCATAAAATAACTGACGATTAAGCAATTTAATTCTGATACTGTAAAGCTTTCAAAAACGTGAAACCATTGGAAAAGTGTGACGTACTGTAATACATGGCTGAGAAGATAAACAGCAGTTTTAAGAGCCAGAATCACTTATTTACTCTGTAAAGGTGAAGCTATTGTATCATAATTAGCATGTCTTTAATATGTTTAATGTCTTTATTAATGATCTGGATGAGGCATTGGGTGCACCCTCAGTAAGTTTGCAAATGACACCAAAATGGGGGAAGCACTGATCTGCCTGAGGGTAGGAAAGTCCCACAGAACAACTTGGACGGGCTGATTGCTGGGCTGAGGTTCAGCCAGACAAGTGCCGGGTCCTGCACTTCAGCCACAAGCCCAGACAACACCACAGCGTGGGGCAGAATAGCTGGAAGGCTGCGTGCAGGAAATGGACCTGGGGGTGTTGGTCAACGCTCAGCTGAATGAGAGCCAGCAGTGCGCCCAGGTGGCCGAAAAGGCCAAGGGCATCCTGGTTGTGTCAGCAACAGTGCAGCCAGCAGGAGGGAGGTGATCGCCCCACTGCACTCAGCCCTGGGGAGGCTGCAGTGCTGTGCTCAGCTCTGGGCTCCTCACTGCAAGAGATCATTCAGCTTTCAACAACAATTCAATGAGACACGGAGATTCCATACTTGGTACCTGAACTATAACCTCCAGAAAGACCACAGATGAGAGAATCAGTGCTTCAGACACTTGTTTGGTAATTCAGTGTCCTTCCTTAGAATTTCAGATACCTTTTTCTGTAGATGAAGACATCTTCACAGTCCTACGGAAAACTAGAATACTTGCAAAAAAAATACAAAGGGATTTAAAGAGTGCAGCTTGAGATCTAACATGAAAATGACACTCAGTGGAACACTGCACATATCACGAGTTGCAGGCAGTACCAGTGTCTTGTCGTGACTGTAGCCACAAGTTCCTCCTTTTAACCTCCTGGCAGCATCTTAGTGTCTACTCTTCCATTTTCTACCAGCAGCTCCTACCTGCCTGCTGATTCACACCTTCTCCTAGGGATTTTGGAACTTGGCAGAGTCAAGCCCCACTACACTCACGTGTCTCAACATGGAGGCTGGCTCTCCTACTGGCCTTCTTTAGGGTTAGCTGCCAAGTGTGAACTTCTGCAGGAGTCACCAGTCAGCTGCAGGTGGAACAGCTACCAGGAAATACCTTCAGGAGGGAGATGCTAAGTTCACAGACCCGGTGATGTTTTTTTGGACTCAATGTTTAAGGTCCTTTCCAACCTGAGTGATTCTATGACTCTTGCACACTGCAACCAAATCCAGAGTGCAAAACGCTGACTCCCTCTGCAAGGCATGGGATGCAAACACTGACTTGTAACACCTCAGCAAGATTCCTTCAAAGCATTTTATCCTTGCTTTGGATTCTATACAAGCCAGTAACGAGGCTGAACTACAGTGAAGTTCAAAAGCACTTCTTGGTAAGGAGTGCCACTAAGAAAGCCACCGCAGAAAATGCTTGACTGTTTTATTCTCACACACCTGCAGCCTTGGCAGTCCTCAGCAATGTGCATCAAAACACTTGCAGCCAACAGAGTTGCATAAAATGCAAATAGTTTTAAACTTTGCAGAACACTTCCGAACTCGTTCTGCTATTCTCATGACAGAGCTCACCTCAAAATGCATTTATTCCTCATTTTTAATTACTGGAAAAAAAAAAAAAAATCCAAACTTTCTTCCTGATCACAAGGTATACAAGTCCCAGTTTTAGCCACATGTCTTTCCAAAGGTAAATAAGACATCATACATGAAGTGATTGCATTGGTAGTGTACAACATAGGATTTTAAGTGAAGCCACTTGCTCTGCAGCTGGATCCAATTTGCTCTTCTCTCCAAGAACTGCAGCTTAGAACACAGGCAAGAGAGGGAGAGACTGACATATTCCCAGCAAGTCAGTGTTTCAAACTGAGGATTAACATTTTAACTGGAAAGTGAGCTTCTACACTGCATGTCTCTGTAGTAAACAGCAGAGACTTCTAAGAAGGCCTAGGACAGTTAAAGCCATGGCGTACATTCATACCATGTTACACTCATTATGAATTAACATCCAAAGCTTTATAATACAACACATGAATGCCCTACAGAAATCAAACAGCACAGCTTCTTCCATCTCTTACTATTTAGATTAGCAAAACCCAGATGTAGGGTCAAAGTGGATGCCCCAGCCCTGCAGGCATTCAAGGCCAGGCTGGATGTGGCTCTGGGCAGCCTGGTCTGCTGGTTGGCAACCCTGCACATAGCAGGGGGTTGGAACTGGATGAACACTGTGGTCCTTTTCAACCCAGGCCATGCTATGATTCTCTGATTTAGCTGAACGCATGTAAACCAACAGGTGAGCACACACAAAATTATACCAGTGCTTGCTTTTGTATGGACAGTATACATTTAAGCTATCAGTTGCAGCAGTATCTGAGCTAACCAAGCATCATTGTTAAAAAAAAAAAAAAAAAAAAAAAACAAAAAAAACTATTTAAAACTATTTTCTTTAAATAAGTAAGTCTCGTCACTGCCCTGCCTCAAGTAAATCATTCTCTTGCTGTTCCACTAGAAAAAAAATCCTGAAATAGAATAACACATTATAAGCATGTATACTGGGCACAGAGCCTGGTACAGGGTTCCATCTGCACCTGTACCTTGCAGGCACCTTTCAAAGCTCAGTACCTACAGTATAGGGCACATGAAACAAAATCCTCCTGTTGTGGTCTGAGATGAGATACCACGGAGTTCTGGTCCTCAGCCACCTTAAATGGATATGTCAGGGTGGGATGGAAGGAGGGGTATCAGTGGTAAATGAGATGGACAGAATTAAGAACATTAGAATAAGGTGCTGTATGAATAGTTTTTAAAGAGCCATTCATTCCCTAGAGAAATGATAGAGGAACAGTATTTCACTCAAAGGCTAGAATACGTGTAGCACACACATTTGGGAAGATACAGTAAAATCATATTGTTAAGTACATGCATCAGTTACCCTGGTACATTCAGCCTCTTCACAGGAGGACATACTAACTAATTTAATTCACATACTACAGAACAAGCAACTTTGGTTGGCTGAAGCAAACTACGGAATGCTTTCCAGTGAGGTTTACACAGTGCAAAAAGATGGAATGTTTCAATTCTATTCATGTTTTCAGCAGAGGCTGTTTGTGGTTTTTACTTTTTAAAGAAAACTGCTTATTATACATTTTATGAATAAATCTGGAGTAGCAGCACGACAGATATCTTCAAGCTTCAGCTCATCACCACTACGTTTTGTTAGTGCTTCCTCCTGCCTGCATTCTGCATTCACAAAACAGATGATAACCACAGAAATGGTTATGTTAGCTTTTAACCCTATGCTAGCTCACAGCAGAGCTACAGCACACAATGGCAAGACTCTACAATTACTTTTGGTAACATGGTGACAACACTCACGTGTATATTTTCACCACTTACTGCTTCACAGAAAGAAGTCCCCAAACCCACTCTAAAACCGATGCTCAACAACGGCGCAGATTGTTTGTACTGAAGAAGAAAACTCAGAAATCCCTCTTCTTCAGCAACCTTGTAACGGCCTGCTTCCTCTTCTTCCTCTTCCTCAATCAACTTCTGTATCTCCAAACTCTTAATCAACTGCCTCCACCATTCCCCTGGGTTCCTTCTCTGGTTTGCTGCAAATTACTTCAAGACTGACCTCCAAGCATCCGTACTCCAAAAGGAGCGCTCTGTCTGAGCCATGGAACTTGAAATAATTGAGATAGCCAATATTCGAAAATAGGGTAACAATAATTTCCCCCAAATTACACATATTTAGATTCTCATGCAGTGAATTTAATAAACCTTTCAGCAACCAAAATGGCGTGACCTATGCAAGCTCACGATTTCAAACATTTCCCTTCTATTACAATAATTTCATGCTTTTTCCTCTCCCTCCCCCCCCCAAAATAAAACTGCAACACAGTACACCCAGAAAGGGTAAATCAGAATAAAAAATTCAGATAAAATAATCTGCAGCTAATTGTTCTATCGCAGTCATTGGAAATTAGTATTTTCATGCGTTTTACTTGGAAGAATTTGTGAGTACTTATAAACCCTCCCAGAACCATAGGAATACAGTAAAGTCAAAACACCAGCAGATGCTGAGTGCATGAAGTCCTCCAGAGTTATGTACACTGAAGTTGACTTCAACAACAACTTCTTTGCTCCAATAAAGTACTCTAAAAACAGAAGAGCAAAAAAAAAAGGGATGTGACAAACTGAAAATACTACCACTTTGAAACAGCTTTTAAAGACACAACTAGAACAAACTAATGCCTGCTGGGTAACGACTGCTTGAAAGAAATTAATTTTAACATTCACACTCCTTAATCAAAGGATGGTTATGTTGGAAGGCACCTCACATCCCCCCCAGTCCCACCCCTACCATGGGCAGCCTGCCCCCCAGATGAGGCTGCCCAATGCCCCTCCAGGGATGGGACCCCCACAGCCAATAATAGCATTCAAAAGAGATTTCACTTCAGAATACACAGATTCTGAAAGCAGGACCACTTTGATATAACCTGAAGAGTTACATACTGTTATTAAAAGATCACAGCAGAAACAAGTTCCTGGTTTCAGTGGACCAAATCTAAGCGTGGTCTGAACAGCCCTTCTGACCAAGGTCAGTGTTACCTTTGCACTTATCATGCTGCTTGTGACAAGCAAATCATAAAACAGACTCAAATTTCCAGAGCTTTTTATCTTTTTTATACTTTGAGGGGAAGAGAAAGTTGACAGGATAGCAAGTGCAGGGATTTAAGTCTCAACTTTATTGGAAATTTTCAATGTTCAACTGGTTCTCTACTAAAGTCAGCTTAGAGAGACACTTCATCCGGAATGCACAGCCCTATAAATTCTGATAACATTGGATTAGAGAGAACTCAGACAAACCTGGAAAGCATCTCAGTATGGAGCTCTGCACGTAAAGAACTCAAACCATGAGGACTGCTCCGAAAGTAATGCCTCCTTCCTCACTGCATTGGCCCACAATGTCAGCCACCTCTTTTGGGGGGATGGCAGCAGAGGCTGAACCTTCCCACCAATATCCCGTTACCTTTTGTTGCTGTGTGACAGATGGCAGCAGAGGGGCAGCTTGACAAAAGGGCACCTGACACGGAAGTGCACACGGAGCAAAGGTGTGTCACTGAATTCCTCCACGTGGAAAAACAGCACCCACTGACATTCATCAACACCTGCTGAACACCAATGGAAACTAAACAATGGATGTGAGCACAGAGAGGAGGAGGGTGGCGCATTTCAGCAGTGGGGACAGTGGGGCTGCAATCTGCATGAGCATGACATGCAGATCTTGCTCATCACTGGCAAAAGTGCACCACCAACAGAGGTAACAATGCTGAAAAATGGTGTTTGGTTTTTTGTTAGCTGAGAACGTGCTCTATCAAACAGTGCCACTCTGTTCTTTGGATCTATTTCAGTTTCCATTTGAAATTATTAGGAGGCATTACTTTTGGAGCAACCTACGTAGAGAGGACCCCACTGCACAGGTCTGCTCTCCAACAGCTGGCAGTTACAATCCTTTCCATATGACGGAAATCAGCTTTCAGACATTCACATCTAAGCCAGGCAAAGACGTGGCTGGTCTTACAATTCAAGAAGGGAAACTACAGTTGTCATTCTACCAATGACCGTCACTCCCAACAATTTAAGAAAGTCTCCCCAAACCTGACAGTGTAGTCAAGCACAGCAATTACCAGTCTATGACCATCTACTGAAATAAGATGGCCTATTTCGTATACAGTTTTATTATGGCTCTTTTGGAATTTGAACTACAAAATAAACTCAAGTTCATTCTTAGCTGCGTTTTAACCCAGGAAGAATTACTCCGCTCCTCTAAAATCATAAATTGAGTATTTATGTACAAATGTAAATATACACATGAACAAATTATGTCATCTTTGTGCATGTGTGCATTCGCTTTCAGAGCGAAGAAGTAATTTCAAATGCATACAATGCACTTGTCCATGATGGACAATACACTCTACAAACAAACATCTCCTCCCATTTAATACCACTTACAACCCTTGAAATAATTGTCTGTAGCTAAGCACTCCTGGGTATTCCATCTGTTTGTTTATTTGGTTTAATGCAGCTGGGAGAAAAAATTACGCAGCCCTTTCTGCTCTATCTTCCAACAGCACACACAAGAAGACCTTCACTTAAAAAAGTTCAATGTCTTAAAGCAGACTTACTAAGAATCCCTCAGCCAATCATATAAACTGACTGTCAAACAACTGAGCTCAGGGTTTTTTCATTATATGGCAATAACTAAAACACCACCATGTGCAAAGGGCTGCTTTCCTCCCGTAACACAAAACTATAGCAATTCTTAATGCTCACCTATTGCCCAGCATGCACATAGCACTGCAGCAGACTGAAAAAATGAGGTAATGCCCAATACGCATTTGAGCTGCAGTTTGACTTTGTTTCAGCGGACAAGAATAAAACTTGGTTATTTCTAGTCTTAAAGAAACCTGCAAGTGTTATTTTCTCTCAAAATGTATCAGAAATTAATATTTGAGTACTTTCGGACAAGGTACCCAAGATTAATGTCAAGCACCTCACAGTTACAGCGCCAGGTGTTGGCCGGGGAGAGTGGAGCACACACAATAGCACCAAAGACTCACATGGCCTCGCTGCCTCCCAGCTACTTCAGAAAGAAACAGCTCTGACTAAAAGTCACACTCTCATCCTCAGTGCTGAGGCAGGAAAGCCTATATACGTGTGTACATATGCATGCAGGCACGTATGTGCATGTACACAGATGTGTGCGATGAAACCTTAAAAGAGAAAAACAACAACAAACAAACAAACAAACCAAACAACAAAAACCCACCCTCAAATTGTATGGAACTGCCCCCAGCTGCTCTAGAGAATACAGCGAGGGCAACTCACAAACCTTTGGAAACAAACAGTTCAAAACGTGCGCCTCAAAGACGCTTCCGAAATAGTTCCATGGTTAAAATAGTCACAGAAATCATTGGGGAAAATCAGCAGTATATCAGGGTTTACTTTTCCCCCCATTTATGAAACTATCACCCACTGAATTTCTTATTATTCAGTGACAGAGTTCAAGGCACAGCCATCTGATTACACAGCTTGTTAGAGTCTAATTTCCTAATGAAAAATACAGAAATTTCCTAAAACTCAAGTGATGAAACACAAGAAGGAATGGAAGGACTGCTCCAATAATGGAATTTTCCTCTTCCACATACAAACCCAGCCCACCCCCACTCACCCACTCCCCTTTTTTGGGAACAGGACAGTGGGCAGCAGAGAAGTTGAAGCCTTGGGACACAAAAGAAGATTTCAGCTGCTGTGAGAAACAGGCCCCACAGCTCCTTCCCCAAAACCAAACAAAAGATGGCATCTGCAGGAAGAGAATGGCAACCCCCATACACACAGGTGGCCCATCCACACCCCACCCCCCTGCGGGTTCTGGGGGGTGACAAAATACAGTACCTTTGCCTTTTACAGCAGCACTGCTCCCAACTGAAGAGGATGCCTGGGAATCCTTCTTCAGCCTCTTGCTCTGAGGTCTGACACTGGACCTGAGAAAATGATGCTGGTCCTGGCTGTGGGAGGGCTGGAGGACAGCCGGGGCCTGGGCTAAGCTGGGGTTCGGCGGGGGGCTGCTGGTAGTGTTGCTGTTGATGATCTTCTCTTCTTTCTTTGTGCCGCTGCTGCCTGGAGCTGCCTCTCCTCCTCCTCCTGCCCCTTCTTCTTCCAGGGACTCCTCATCTCCTCCTGCTCTCTTGCCCAGCTTTTTCACCCCTTCCTCCCCGCCGCTCTCGCCCAGTTTCACTGTCATCCTGTTGGGGAGGAGAAAAAGAAAGGAGAGAGACATAAAGTCAGGCCGGGGAGCCCCCCAGAGAGGGGCAGAAACCCCTGGGCTGAGAGGGGAGAAGTTTAGCTGCAGAAATTCCTCTCAACATGGCCGCCGTTGTTTGTTACTAAATCCCCTTTCGTTTGCTGTCCCGACCCAACAACCTGTGCCGAGGGCGGGAGGGGAGAGCTCCGCGGGAACCCCCCGAAACCGGCCCAAAAGGCGGCGGGGCTCCCCCGGCGATCACCCCGGCACCCCCCGGAGGGCTCCGGGCCGCCTTCAGAGGAGAAATCGCCGAGGCGAACTCGGGCGCTGGAAGCGCTCGGCAGGCGGCGAGGGAGGCAGCGCCGGGCCCGGCGGAGCGGGGCAGAGCGGTCGGGCCGGCCCGGGGCTCGGCCCCATCCCACCCCCTCGACGGCTCCGGGAGCTCCGGGGGGGCTCCTCGCCCTCCTCACCGTGGGGCCGAGCCGGCCCGGCCCGCCGCGGGGGGGGGGCTCCATGCTCCTCGATGCGGCGGCGGCGGCTTCTCCTCCTCCCTGTGTGTGTGTGCGGCTGGGGCTGGGACTGGCCGCGGCGACCAAGATTTCCAGCTCCCCTCCGCCCCCACCCCGCACCTCCCCGGGGCCGCGCTCCACCCGGGGGGTCCGGGCACGGCCGGTCCCACCGCCTCTGCGGGGAGCATCGCCCGGCCGCGGTTCTCCCGCCAGCGACGGCCGGGCCGGGTCCGGGGCCGCCTCGTCGGCGTCTGCCCGCGATGCCCGGCGGCGGCGGAGGGACCCCCGCATCAATGCGCCCCTGGGCCGCCACGGAGCCCCGCCGCCTCCACGCCGCGCTCGGGAACCGCGGCCTCAGGGAGTTGCGCGCGGTTATCTGCCCGGGGATGGGGCTTCGAGGGGCACCCGGGTGAGCCTACACCTCAAAACGTGCCCGCTGCACTGCGAGCTGTACCTGGAGCACAGCACCCGGTGTGGGCGCCCAAAGGCGCTCAGACCCACTGCCTACTGGAACCCAAGGTTTTGGAGAGAGCGTGGTGGGCACCTCCTGAAGTCCACCTGGAAGGAAGGCCGTCCAGCAGCAGCGGGAGAACAACGCCCGCATTGTGGCTCCCCACAGCAGCAGCAGAGCCAACTTCAGAGCCAACTTCAAGCATGGGCAAAGAGATGCTCACAAGAGAAGGAAACTCAAAACATCACCCATGGAGCAGTGGCATTACTGCGCGTTGGGCCAACATCATAAAAACGCGCTTTAAAGTGCACCAGGTGCATCACCTGCCTGTGACATGGGAGTGTGTGTGCCTGCAGGTCGTGGCACGTGCTCCTGTGACTGAAGCGAAGCTTTTTCCTCTAACATCTCCTGGCCGAAGCACTGCGCCCAGCAGCCCAGAAGGATGCTGGGCAATGTTCCATTCTTCACAGTAGGTACCATATGCTGGTGTGAACCACAAATCTAAACCCATGTTAAAACTTCCATACTGAAATTTCACACCAAACCCTGACGAAGCCCTGATTACCCACACAAAGATTTCTCCAGACAACTAAACCACGATGCTTTCAGTTGTTAGAATGACAGAAATCTTACAACTCTGACAGCTCGTGCTCAGACGTCCTCTTCAGCAGGGCAGGATCTGACCCCACCCTCAGCTCCACGGCCACAGACTGGGCGCTGCACCCCAGCACCAGGGCAGGAGAGTTCCCTCCCCTTTAGCGAGTCCTCGAGGCAAAGCAGACATCCCCGGCCGTCTCCCCGCTCCCGCCAGCCCTCCGGCCGGGCTCACTCCGCTGCATCCCCTCCCTTCTCGCCCAACGCCACTTTCCCTTTCTCTCTCCACCCGGAACACTCCCGTCCCGCCATCACGGGCCCCGCACCGCCCCGCAGCCCGGCCGCTCTCCCCGCACGGTCGCCGGTGCTAGAGCATTCGGCCCCGGGGACACACGAGACCCGGGGTCCCCGCCCGCCCGGCCCGCAGCGTTACCTGCCGCATCAACGCCGCCGCGCTGCCTCCGCGCTCCAGCTCTCCCTGCTGCGGCCGCTCCGGCTCCCCCGGCCCCAGGCACCCCCAGGCCGCGCCTCGCAGCTGCCAGCTCGGGGGGAGGCCGGCGCGCCCCGCGACCCCCGCGGCCTCCAGCGGCCCTCCCGACGCTGCCGGCGGGAGCGGCAGCGCTTCCCGACCGGACAGCCGACCTCTCGTCCCCGGTTCCCCCGCAACCGTGGCGCCACCGGCCGGAGCCGCGGCTCCCTGGCGCCCAGGCTCGGCCCTTACGCGGGCCGCGATGGGTCCGGGCCGCCGCGGCTCCGCTTCCTCGTCAGCCTGCGCCGGGCCGAGGGGGCGGGGCGCGGCGCGCGGGCCCCGCTAGGCGCGCCGCGGCACGCCCCTCCCGCGACCCCAAACAAACCGTCGCATTGGCTGACGGCACGCGGGAGCGAGGCGGGGGGCGGGGACTCAGCCTGGACTCCGACCAATGAAAGCGCGGCGCGGGGCGGGTGACGACAACTTTACGCACAGGAAGAGGTGGCAGCCGGTGTCCGTCTGGGGGCGGGACGATTCCCAAGATCTGGCTGTCGATTGGCTGAAAGGTAACCAATTGAGAGCGCTATCGTTGGAGGCCTTGGGCATGCTCTCGAATATCATTGGCCGGCGAGATGTTGCTTTGCGTGCGGCGTTGTAGTCATTGCCCGCCAGGGAGAGCAGCGTTTGTAGTTGGAGCGAGGACAGAGGGAGAGGTTGGGTTGAGTTGGGTTGATGAGGCACTGGCTGGTGCACTCTTCTTAGCAATTAACAGCTTTAATCAGCTCATTCTTTTTCCTTAGTGTTGAAAATGAAATGCATAAACTGGCAGATGTGGAATCAGTAGGAAACGTTTATCACTTTCAGGGCTTCCAGTTTAATTCATGTGAAGTTCTCAGCGTCTCCAGAATGAAGGAAGCATTACTCAGTGATGTACAAAATTAAGAGGGGTTTAATTTCATTTGCTGTGTTGGCCTGCTTTCCAGTGACTGCAGCATGTAAGTGGTGATTTCTTGTTAATGGCTAGCTAAAACAATTTCCAAATCTTAGCACAAGTACCGTGCAGATTTTTCCCCCAGCAGCTGTTGGTAAATGATGTGTGGAAAGGATACCCTCTTAGAAAAATTTCCTGGGTCTCACTGTAGGAAAAGCTGTTTTATTCCTGTTCATTCAAGGAAAATTGTCAGGTCAAAATTGTCAAAAGCAGGTGATCGTCCCACTGCACTCAGCTCTGAGGAGGCCACAGTGCTGTGCTCAGCTCTGGGCTCCTCACTGCAAGACAAGACAGCGAGGCCCTGCAGCGTGTCCAGAGAGGGACATGGAGCTGTGAGGGTTCTGGAGCACGAGACTGAGGAAATGGGATGGTTCCATCTGGAGAAAAGGAGCTCAGGGGACCTTATTGCTCTCAATAGCTCCCTGGAAGGAGGCTGTGGGGAGGCAGGGGTCAGCCTCTGCTCCCAGGTAATAGCGATAGGATGAGAGGTAATGGCTATGAGTTGTGCCAGGGGAGGTTCAGGTTGGATATTAGGAAAAATTTCTTCTCAGTAAGAGGTGAGGTAATGGCACTGCCACCCAGGTGGTGGTGTCACCGTCCCCGGAGGTGTGCAAGAGGTGTGGAGATGTGGCACTGAGGGGTGTTGTCAATGGGCGCAGTGTGATGGGCTGGTGGTTGGACTTGGTGATCTTAGAGGGCTTTTTCAATTGTACTGATTCTATGATTCTAAGCTATAGTGCAGAAGTCTGCGGCTTAACAATCTGACCTTCAGAATGGCAGGTGAACTGTGGCAGTTCAGGCCTGCCTGGTGTTGCAAGTAACCATCTTATGATGTTAAATTCAAGCATGCCTTCACCTTGATCATCTTCTATAAATACGCTCTAAAGCACAGCTATGAGTAACAAGTTTATTGTTAGAAATTTGTAAACGCAGAAGAGCCAGCTTTTGTCACAACTGCAGAGGTTTGTGTTTTAATCCACTCTTTAATTAGTTTGTAGAGAGTATTTTTTTTTTGTCTTATTATAATGTAGCGTGAGATCATATGGCCTGTATCAAGTATTTTTGCCACTTGGTTTAACCACAAGCAAATTTAACCACGTCAGGAAATGAGGCTTTCTGCATCTATAGTGCCATGTATTTAAATGATGCTCTGCAAAAACACACAAAGACATGTTCAGTTCCCCAAAGGCTCAGAGCTGGAGGTTCCTATGTGTGTAAATAACTTTGTATGCTTGTATGTAGCCCCATTGCCTCAAGTAGACTGGTAAGGTGTATAATAGTCATGTGCGTAAATGTCCATGAAAGAAAGACTGAATAAAAAGGCGCTGGACAAGAGCTGAGAGGCAGGGTGAGGCTGAGATGTTGAAAAGCACTTGAACCGTTCATTTGTTTGATGGTAGGGAGGCCGTGCTTGTGCAAACCTGTGCAGATACAACATGCAAATAATCTTTCAGTGTTTGTTGCCATGGTTTTCTAGACTGAGCAAGAACACAAACAGATTTGTTACTCTTCCAGTGTGTTTTGAAATGAATATAGATTGCATGCACTGTGTACTCGATGTTTTATTGTCTGTGGTGGTCTTAATTTTGTTTTATGTTGTGGTCTTAAGTTTGCACTTTGTGCTTATTACAGTGTGAAACTTATTTCTGAGAGTTCTTAGCCATCACCAAAGTAGGTGTCATCCTTTTAGTTTAGCTATTAATTTTAATAATGCATCCGTTCTTAAAAGACTCTTAAATTGAATAATCTGGCAAACGATGATGGATGATTTCGGTGTTTGTACAGCAGTCCTTCCCCATTCAGGTAAGAGGATTTAAACCAAAGGTCAGACGTCTGTTGTTAATCCTTCATGTCTTACTAAGCAGGAATTGCCTAATCACACAGCTTTATTTTCCTCAGCAGCTGAGGTCAAGCCCTTAGAGGAAGGGATGAAATGCACTGCATGTGACCGTGCTGCTGAGCCTCTTCTTTGCACGTCCTTGGGACCTCAGAGCTGCTAACTGGGCATCTTTCTTGAAGGCAGTGATCAAAGCACCCTAGGATGATGGTCTGCTTATGTCTCCAATAGGATATGAGCATCTTCCAGCAGGGCTTCTCTGCTGAATATTACTAGGAAACGCCAATTTCCATCTAAATCTGCACAACTGGAGATATATAATTTAGATATTGGCCGGACTTGCATTAGTAATGGAATCGGGTAAATGTGAAAGCTGTGAAATGGTCACTCGAGCAAAGACGGTCCACGTTTTTTAGATAATTCTTACTCCTGTTAAGGTGTGGAAGACGCTCACGCGCGTTCCCATGCAATGCTACCTCCCACCAGTGCTGCTTTCTGACAGCACTGACGTTTTTCTGTCCGAAATGTCCCAATAACCGATGTACGCCTCAGTGAGAACGAGAGCTACGAAGCTCTCCGTGGCGCTTCCAGCGGGCCGGACCGGCTCCTCTCGGCTCCTCTCGGCCCCTGCCGGCTGCCCCGCGTCGGCCGCTTCCGTCGCTCTTCGGTTTCGCTTCGGAAGTTTCCGCTCAGGGCCCCGCCCCGTTGTCAGGGGTAACGCGGAGCATCGGAGCCAGCGCGGTCTTCGGGTGGCGCGGCCGCTGCAGGCAGAGCGGGCTGCGGGTACGGCCTGCGCGGGACGGGGCGCCGGAACGCGGTGTGGCGGGGAGGCGACTTCAGCCGGGAGCTGGGCTGCGGGCGTAGCGGGGCCAAGCAGCGGCGGCCGGGCCTCGTCCCGACGGAACCGCCCCGGAGCCGTGCAGGGCAGCGCTTTTCATCCAGCTGTGCGTTGCAGTGAAATTGTACCTCTTTAGGTTGGTAGGTGCAGCCAGGCACAGCTCCGGACAGCTGCCGACCTGCTCCAGCCGGGATCCGGATGGCTGTGTTAGGTTCGTAGTGCTGGGTGCGCTGCGCTGAGCTCCGTGAGGATTCCCCGAGGGCCGGACTGCAGAGCCGTGCCAGCACTGGTGTCCGGAGTGGGGCTGCTCCTCTGGCCAGGTAGGAACAGGAGCAGAGGTTGAGCTTCAATCTCCCTCTGCTTTCCTCTGTTAGCTTTCTATGCATTGTTTCAAAAGTGTCTATCGTGTATATCCTCCGTGATCCGTGTGAGGGAGGGGATTGTCCCCCTCTGCTCTGCCCGCGGAGCCCCCAGCTGCAGTGCTGCATCCAGGCCTGGGGCAGGGTAGGAAGGGTAGAAGATGCTCGGAGGTTGTAGCTGCTCTGCTATGCAGACAGGCTGAGGGAATTGGGCTTGTTTAACTTGGAGAAGAGACTTCATTGTGGACTTTCAATACTTAAAGGGAGCTTATAAACAGGAGGTCTTTAAGTCCCTTCCAACCTAAGCTGTTCTATGATTAAAGAGATCATATAGCTGGGCTTGATCACCTTCCATACCTGAACTTTGTGAGAAATTCTTTTTTCAACCTTGGAAAAAAATAGGACGTGCCATGCCAGGAGCGCTTATGGAAGACAGTCCTCATTTTTCACTTTCTTCTTTGAACAGTTAAGATAGATAACGAATTTTTAAGATTATGCAGATATAATGTTGGTTTGGTTCCCGTGTGTAGTTCACGTTGCTGACAGTGTCAGTGGCAAGGTACAGAACCACCAGGCTATTTAAAAACATTGCCTATCTTTCTAACACATCTGATCAAAGGTGCTGAATTTGATTTTTCTATTTTGGGGGGGAGAAGACAACCCTCTTAAAGAAAAATCTTTATTTTAAGCAGTGATGGAATATTTAAACTAAAGAGACTTTCTGTGTCTGATTGGTGACCTGGGCAGATCTTCTTACCTACATGTGCCTACAGGTCAGCAACTCGTGTCTGAGGTGGTCATAAAAGATCTTCGTCCCCACAGGTGTCAAGGAACTGTTTAAACCTTCGATGGGTTATTTTAACTTTTATTTCTCAGGTCTTGGCATTTTAGCTAATAACTGAGGTGCTTAAAAGGTGGTTGTCTCTGGCTGTTTGTTCTAAACCAAGCCAATGAGATTGTACAACACAAATCCCCCAACCAGTTTTCATATGTAAACTTTCAAAGACCGAATTACCCACTCCATTTCTGAGAAGAGCACCATGTCAGGTTTATTTTCCTTGGAAAAGGATCGCTTATTGAGGGCTTTCATTCAGATGTTAAGATAAGTTGCTTTGGTTTTGCATGACCGGACTGTTGGTCCGGTGATTTCAGCAGTATAAGCTCCAAAATGGTGACAACTTCTAAAGCTCACTTTGAAAGAAAGCTCAGATGTGAGGCTTTACAGCCGTAGGTCACTCTGCACATCGTTCTCTTCAGACATGAAGTGCTCAAAATACTCTTGAAAGAACTCTGAGCTTACCAGAATGTTCTCTGAAATAAATCAGCGTAAGCCACTGGGAGACCAGGTGCTACTCTGTGCACACCGTGCTCTGTGGGCTGAAGGCTCCGTACTGCCCACTACTCTTCAAAAATACCACTTGGCCCTTTTTCATTAAGGTGGACGGGCATTAAGATGGTGATGTGGTAGCTTTGTTTTTTTCCCCGTTTTTCGCATACTTCCCTGTTAAACACCTGTTTTCCTCATGCAAACTTGCAGTCAGTGACTTCTGCCATGGCTGTGTATGTGGATCACCGGACGGAGGCTCCGGATTCAGTGGCCTCCCCTTCTCTTATAACGTGGCACTCTGTCCAACCTCTCCTGGCAGTCGCTTCCATCAGCACAGCGGCAGGAGGCTGTGTGGATATCTACCTGGAGCAGGTGAGCAATCAGCAGCTTTGCTGCTCTGAAACTTCACTTTGGCATTACGTATGCCTGCAATTCCAAGTTTTACTGGTGATGCTTACCAGTTTGCAGGTTAGGCTTAACAATAGAATGGCCACGTGCTTCTTTTTTCTCTTTTTAAACTTAAAGGGAATGAAGTGTACTCAATAATGGGAATTAGGAAAAAAATCATTCTTCCCCTTGAGCCTGCCTTGGGTTGCTAGACCCAGCTCATGGCATCTGAGAGGGCTGTAGACCGCTATTTGCTGTGCTGCTCTCGTAAGCTACGCACAAGGGGCTTGTGTAGCACTTCAGTTTGCACCATTTCCAGGGGAAAATAAGAATCTGTGCTATTTAGGGAAATGGTGCAGCAGATGCACTGAAAACACTGACATTTGTTAATATGAGTATTCTATAAAATGCATAACTTTCAGAGTGTGTTATGAAAAACTGTCATCCACATTTGATAAATAGGAAAATAAATACATGGAGGTGTTAAACAATTTGCCTGAAATAATGCAGCAAACCATGCTCAGAGGAGAGCCTACCTTTTGGAGCTATTTAAGCCTTAGTTTATTGTATTACTGGTGAAGAGCTTTATTGTTTTTCTTCTTTTTTTAAACTGAAATGTGGTGGGGGCCATCATACCGTTCTTGTAGGAATCTCCTGTTTAGTGAGAGCTCTTTGTGCATGCTGTGAGGGAGGAATAGCCTTACAAAGCAGAGGGAAGCTGTCACTTAACACCACTGCGTTTTCAGCAGCTATTTTCAAGTGGCTGTGCTGCATATCGTAGCACACCCATGCATGTGAAATAGCCAGAAATACGTGGTGTAGCCACTTCTTGTGTCTTACCAGATGTTCTGATGCAAGTCAGTTCTTTTAGACAAGAAAATATCTTGTTGGCCGGGGAGTAAATCTGAAGGTTTAGCTGCATTCTTGCATTGATCGTGCCCTTTGTTTCTGTTTGCAGGGAGAACACGTGCCTGACACACACGTGGAGAGAAGCTCTCAGGTCACATCGCTCTCCTGGCACCCTTCCAGGCCGATCCTGGCAGCTGGCTGGGAGACTGGAGAAGTCGTCATACTTAACAAACAAGACAAGGAGCTCCACACCGTGCCGCCAAACCACAGCGCCAAAATCTCTATCCTACAGTGGAGCAGCAATGGCTCCCGCCTCGTGTCTGGGGACAGGGTAAGCACTCAGCTGTCAAACCTTCATCTGGAATACAGTGCGTGCCTTGTGATGGAAAGCATCACGGAGTGGATTGCAAAGGAAGGGAATAGGTGCAGGAGCAGGGGAGAGATACATTTCCTTGCTTTAGGTACAAATTAAAATGGTTAGGGAGTGAAAACAAATGTAATTGTGTTAACTTTTCTAGATTTCTTTCAATTTGTCTTTAAATGAGCATCTCTAACCTCGCTGAGGGCGGTGAGGCACTGGCACAGGTTGCCCAAGGAGGCTGTGGATGCCTCTGCAGGCATTCAAGGCCAGGCTGGATGTGGCTCTGGGCAGCCTGGGCTGCTGGTTGGTGACCTGCACACAGCAGGGGGTTGGAACTGGATGAGCACTGTGGGCCTTTGCAACCCAGGCCGTTCTGTGGTTAGAGCAGTAGGTCAGGATTTCAGGTTGTTTGATGCACGGAATGTTTGAGGTGTGGGTGATTTCAGTTGCTTGTCCCTGTGCATGCAGGAAGTTTGCATTTCAACAGTACGCTAATATGAATTGTACTTACTGTATGGAAAATACTTTGGAAATGGTTGAAATATCAGTCTATTGGTAAGCTTGTTACCCTTTATGTAGTGAAACGAGATGCTAATAATAAAATATCTACTATTCAGGACTAAGCATTCACAGAAGATTCCGATTTGTCAGCTCTTGAGTGAGCAAATGGTGACAATGTGCTTTGTTACATTCTTTCTGATAAATCTAAGCATGCCCAAGAATTTTGCTTCAGTTCTCAAGACTTTTACCTATGATTTGGAGGGAAATGTAATTTTACATCATCCTTGTTAAAATTCTTTTGCCCTTTCTGCATTTGACAGAAATGCAGAAATTAAACATTGAGTCGTGATTGCATTTATCCTCTTAATTAGAAAAGATGTTGCCTGAAGGAAGGATGATAAACAGTAACTGGGAGTTTATGTGGAGAATATGTTAATGTAACTGCTGTTCACATTCATGTGGCACTTGGGAACAGACTTTTTCAAATTGGTTCTTGGTGTTGGATCACAATAAGTCTCCCTAAAACAAGTGTAGGGTCAGTAATACCACTGCTTTTGTTGCCTGCATTAACGAAGCAAAATGAGGTTGAACTTTGCATCGCAAGTTGTTGTTTTGTTCATGCAGTGCTTATACAGAGGACATCCAAATGCCATTTGTTTCCCTAAGCATGAACATAGTAACAAAAATAAATAATAAAGTTCCAGCTGTGAAGCTGCAGCGTAGGTCAGCTTGCTGGGACAGTTCAGGCACATGACATGCTGATGCTTTTTGCATCTCTGCCTTCTTCATCCATATTTTCTAGTCACTGGGGCTCTATGCATTCTGAGCTGGCACTGCCAAATGCTTATTACCTCCAAAACCTGCACCAGGCTCTAAGATTTGCACAGTGGTTGCACTTTGGTGTGTGCTTGTGTTCCTCCTTGCAGAGAAGGCACAAACTGGGATTGTTTGTGTGATGGTTCTCACCTACACTGCAAATACATGTTATAGAAAGTATGTGTTTGAACAGAAAAAAGACAGTGAATATATATTCCTAGTTTTTATATTCAGTTGATAACCAGATTAAATCTTAAGAGTGCAATCTGTCGTAATGAAATTCATTTGAAATTTTGAGATTTGTTTGTAAGATTGAAGTTCTGTTTGGAATGAAGTAAGCAGGTGAAAGTTAGACAAATGTTAAGGGAGGGGCAGACAGCAAGGCTATGAAGTTCTTTCACTGGGAAATGGTAGAAATTTTGTCACTCAAAATTCTTTTAAAATCAGACTGAAAGAAATGGGGCGCAATTATTTTCCAGCATCAACTTCCATTGACTACTGTTGCATTAATTAGCTAACTAGCCTTGCTTTCTTTAACTTGTGATTCTTCTAGAGACTGGATTCTCACATATGTGCAACGTGTGATGAATTAACCGCGGTCTTTTTTTTCTTTTTAGCATGGTATCTTGTTTCTATGGAGAATGGACCAGCGAGGTCGAGTGCAAGGTCCTCCCGTGCTGAAACACGACTATGGAAAATGTCTGTCGCACTGCATCTTCCGACCGCCCCCTCCTGGCGAGTAAGTGCTGTGTCCTGC
Organism: Centrocercus urophasianus; assembly: GCF_019232065.1. Lineage (NCBI taxonomy): Eukaryota > Metazoa > Chordata > Aves > Galliformes > Phasianidae > Centrocercus > Centrocercus urophasianus. Next base: position 526,224 of record NW_024885100.1, on the reverse strand, counting down.
CGCAGCGCAGGTGGACCAGCTCTATTCACAGACCATTTCTATTTAACATCTTTATTAATGATCTTGACGAGGACATTCTGGCTTGGATCAGGAATGGAGTGGTGAGCAGGACCAGGGCAGTCATCCTGCCCTGTACTCAGCACTGGTGAGGCCTCACCTCGAGTGCTGTGTTCAGTTTTGGGCACCTCAGTACAGAAAGGACACAGAGGTGCTGGAGCAGGTCCAAAGAAGGGCAACAAGGCTGTGAAGAGAATATGTTGGAGAATTGCCCTACGAGGAGAGATTGAAGGAACTGGGGCTGTTCAGTCTGGGGAAAAGGAAGCTGAGGGGAGACCTTGCTGCCCTCTTCCAATACCTGAAATATGATTACAGAGAGAGTGGGGCTGGTCTCTCCTCACTGGTGACACGACAAGGAGAAACGGCCTTAAGTTTCACCAGGGGAGGTTTAGGTTGGATATCAGGAAATGCTTCTTTACAGTAACAGTTGTTAAGCACTGGAATAGGCTCCCTCAGGGAGGTGGTTGAGTCACCATCCTTGGATGTGTTTAAAAACCACTTGGATGTGGTGCTCAGGGATGTGATGTAGGTGTAGGCTGTAAGAATTAGGGTACTATGGTTGGGTGTGGTTGGACTTGATGATCTTTAAGGTCTTTTCCAACCTGAGCAATTCTATGATTCTGTGATTTAATAAATAATAATAATACAAAACTGTCCTTGTAGTTGTCCTCTGGTTCCAAGCTTTTCTTCCTCTCTATTTGCAGCAGAGGCTGTTTGTGTTCTGCACGCAGTGACAAGTCTTTCGTTTTGTCAACATCCCTCTCACTGTTGCTGTTCTTTCTTCTTTCTTTAGTTCTTCATAATCAGGGACATTTGCCAATTAGAAAAGCACAAAGCACACTGGAAACAGTTATTCATGAAATTATTGGCAAGAATAACTGAATTCTTAAATCTGTCTTTTCTCTTCAAGAAAGAAGTAGTAATAAGGTATAATATTATGGAAAAAAAAAAACAAACAGATTTTTCTTTGTCCGGGACATTGTTTCACATCTCTCTAAAAATAATAATGCTTAAAGAATGCTTAGGGAAAAAAGGGTGAAGCAATACAAGTGAAAACTGGTACTAAATGAGCTTTATATCTTTTGCGAGTTAGTTGATTTCAAACCAGTGCATGAAACATCTTTCTTCTCTCTTTACAGTTCTATGAAATATTCCTTTCTTGAGGATGGAATGTATTCTGTTATGTAGGGAATTGGAAATGAAGTATCTTTTGTTTGCAGAGACTTCCTACAGCTGGCAAAAGCTGCTGTGAGTGGTGATGAGAAAGCCTTGGATATGTTTAACTGGAGAAAAGCTGGAACAGAAGGACCTTTGAAAATAGGACTCCAGGAAGGACTGTCCTTCTTTGTCACCTTGACTGATGGTAAGAGCAAGAACACTTTTTTCAGCTGCTGTGAACTTGCCTGTTAGTGGTTCAGAACAGTTTAATGACTTAGATTTCTGCTACATTCCACTCCTTCATGGCTTGAACCAATGGTTCAATGGAGCAGGTTGCAGGTAAGCCTTTCCCATTACAGTGATCCAGTACACCATGATGCTTCATATAATTTGCCTGTCACAGTGTAGGTTGACAAAATGAGATGATTGATGATTGGTTCATGGTTGAAATTCATGTTCCTCTGTGGGCCTGTACTCGATGGTTTCCTGGAGGCACACAGCTGCTTGGACCAGGGAAGATTTGGCTTGCATTTCATCAGTTCCATACAGTCCACCCCCAGGTGTTATGCTGATCTTTCAGTGACATTGGATGTCATGTTGCCACTCCCGGTGATCAGAAGAGACTTGGGGGACAGCACAGATGTTTCGGAAGTACCAGAAGGTGTAGGCCTGCCCTCCACAGCAGGATACATGCCATGTTCCTGTCCTGGGTCAGTACTAAAGCTTGCACTAGGGCATGTCCTGGCCAGATGTACCATACCCGTTGGCTCAATATCAAGGCTCTGTAACTATATTGGGTACCAAAGGGGGAGTCCAGATTTGTCACAGGACCATGATTAAGGTCCCCTTAGGAATGAAAACCAGAGTGCTGACCATGATGCCTGCAGGCCATGTACCTACTACTGGGGGGACTACAGATCCTCCAACCTCCAATAATCTCCCCCAGGGTGCAAGTAGGCCACACAACTTTGGTCTAATTTGCAACTTCCAAGGCCATTCTTTTTTATGGGTACAGGGTTCTAGGTTTTCAGGGGCAGTGAGCAGATTATTGTCTTTGCAATTTGGGGTCTTACCCGACTATCTGTGCCTGCAATTTGGATCCTAAGTGGGGAGGCCCATGTTGTCTGTAGCATCTTTAGGGCACAGGGTTTGCTGTCTCTAGGCCTTTTGTTCAGGTCCCACAGGGTTTTGTAGAGTCTCTTTGTCCACCCCAGCAGGGACTGAGAGTCTATCCCATCGGATTATATGGCAGGTGGAATTGCCACTCAGTGTTGTTTTCTTCTGCCCAGAGTTGTACCACCAGTAAAATGAGTTCCTTAGTCACTCTCAATGACTCGAGGTGTCCTGTAGGCAGCCATCAGTTTGGTGAATGCTCTGAAGGTATTATGCCTGGTTCACTGTTGGCAGTGTATAGGCCTGCATTAGCCTGCTGGCTGTGTTGATTCAGGTCAGGGCATATCTTGCCCCCTCAGATTGAGGGAGGGGCTTGATGTAGTTGACCTGCCATTGCTGGAGAGGATTGTTTCCTCTTGTAAGATGGGCTGATGTTTAGGGCAACAGTCTTTGTCTCATACCGGAGCAAGCATCACAGTCTCAGCATGCCTTGGCGTTGTCAGATAGCTGTATGGGCAGTCCCCATGCTTTAGCAGCTGCCCACTTTTATCCTGCATGCTGCAGCTTCTGACGTAACCAATGGGCGATGTTCTCAGATGGTGAATCCTCAATCCATCCAATTCGGGCCATCATGTTGGCTTCACCATTTCCTGGTGACTGTAGAGGTTGGTGGCCAGAAATGTGGTAGACATGTACAGTCCTGTGTCTAACCACATTCTGTATGTCCAACCACAAATCTCTGCCCCAGATTGGTTGGGTGTGGGTAGTCCATTCCTGGATGGCCCACTGTGCAATCCAAAGGGTGAGCCCACAGTACACAGCCCAACTGCCTGTGCAGATATTCAGTATATCATCACGGGGGTTCCTTGGTTATAACCATCCACACAGCTCACAGCTCTGCCCGTTGGCTACTCTGACCATCCTCATCTTCAAACCAGAAGGTTTGCTGGAGTTACCTTGCAGGACACATCTGTATACCAGGCATCTTCAGGAATGAGATATTTCCCTTCTTGAATGGGACTCTTCTCTGATGGAGAGATCACTGTCTCTTCTGGCACATAGCCATGATACATCATTGGGCCAAAGTGATGCTCTTCTTTCAGTGGTGATGAAGACAGACTATTCCTGTGCCCGAGATAGGCAACCCATCTGCCATTGTCTGTACTTGGGCCACTCCTGTCTTAGGAAGGTGGGTCAGATCTTTCACCCAGCCCTGAATTGGCAAGGTGGTCTTAACTACGACTTCAGTTGTTTGGGTTATTGGCTCTACTGCTTGTAATACGGAATAGGCAGCCAATAATGTTTTTCAGTCATGCTGTACCTCACTTCTGCTCCATGCCAAACCTGAGACCAGAACCCAACTGCAGTTCAAAGAGAATTTTGGAACTGCCATAGGCCCCAGCCAAACCCATCCTGAGTTCCATGGACATCTAGTTTGGCTGGAAGGGTAGGACTGAATATACCCAGTGCCTGGGCCTGTCCTGACAACAGGTTGGTGAATGCACACACGTTTGTGGCAGGCCCTGAAAGGTCTGCTGCCTGCCTCCCCATGTAAATGCAAACCGACCTTGGGATTCTTCATGGATGGCAATAGTGAAGAATGCATTTGCCAAGTCTAGGACACAGTGGTAGGTTTTTATGCCCCTACTCCATCCCTGTGTCCATCAGAGAGGCAATACTGGGTACGGCTGCATGAACAAGAAACGTAACCTTATTTAATGCTCTGTAACCCACTGTCATTCTCCATGTGCAGCCTGACTTCCCCACTGGCCATATGGGGGAATTACACGGGCTATGTGCAGGTCTTATGATCCCAGCATTTTCTAGCTCCTGCAGCATTCTAGAGATTTCTCGTTGCCCCTCCAGGAGTCTATACTGTTTAGTATTAGTATTTTGGCATGTATTTGGCAAGTGAACAGGCTTAAGTTTTGCATGGCCTCTTAACATCACCTGCCCCACCTGGATGCTAATACATCCCTTTCTCAGCCTGAACTGTCATCTGGAGAGTCAGACCCCATGGGATGTCTACACCCAGTATGTACTCTGGGACTGGGGCAACAGACACCTTATACTCGTGGGGTGGGAGACACCCAACCTCCAACCTCTATGTCTGGGTTGCAGGGATGGTCTGGCCCCCAGACCCACCAATCATCACCCCATCTCCATGGAATTTGCTTGGATCACCAGAAATAACTGACGTTTCTGCATCTATGTCAACTAGTGCCATAACTTGCTGTATATTCTTTCAGGACCAAAAAAGTCATCAATTCAACAGAGGGCCTCTGGTCCCATCTGGGAGCTCTAAGTGCAGGGGAGCTGGCATCCCGTATCATGCAAGTAACTGTGTAATTGCCAATTCTTATTCTTCAGGCAGCTCAGGCATAGTGGCCTGGGCCACCTGAGGAAGTTTTTCCTTTTATTGGGAGCTAGGAGATCTTCCAGGTTCCATCTTCTTGTTGGTATTTTTTCAGTAATTCTCACCCCGGGTTTTTTGGGGTGATTTTGAAGTTTTTGATTGTCCTCTAAGCGTCTCCATAGCTGGAGGAGGACACGATAGGGCTTGTGATCAATTTCAGCAAATTGCACCCCAGCCTGGATTGAGTCATTAAACATCTGCTTTCGGGATACCCTTATGGGTCCCTATTGTGTCTGTGGGGTGGGTTTCCTAGTTTTAGTTGCATAGTGGACCTTGGCCCTTTCTAACATTTGGATATTTCACCTGTTCTGAAAGCACTCTGTCTCCTCTAGATCAGCCACCCATTGGACAGCTTGTTGGATGATGGCCTCTAAGGCCACTAAAGGGCTCAGTATGGACATCAGTGTGCCATACGGGTGGGGAGGGGCTGGTTGTAGTATGAGGTCCCTCATCCCTGCTGAGAATTTAACCAGGTCAGGACTCTCAAACGTGTTATTATGAATGACCTCCTTCATCCCTTGTTCTCTCATATAGTTTTGGAGTTCTTCCTCTGAGGTCCATAAACCAGCGTTTAGCAGTACATACCTTTCTTCGGCCACATAATTCTACGTGCTGCCATTATCCATTGAATTAAGGAATGGTTTTGTTTGTTATGTATTCCTTTGCATACAGCCTGAGAGCCGGATGCGTGGTAACAGATGCAAGTTTGGAAATCTCAGGCCCATTATTTACTACATTTTCAGCCCCCATACCCTATGATCTCAAAGGCCAAGCTGGGATGCTCTCTAGGGGTCTTTGCTTAAATTTTTGCAACAAGTCCGTAAGCTCAGCAGCTGCATATGGACACGCTGTTGCTTGCAGTGTGGTGTGGGCAGGGGGCAACTCTCCAGGTGCCCACCCTGCTGGTCTGTCCTGGAGTTTCTTTGTCTTTTGAGTTATTACCGGGCATATTTCTAGAGGATCTGAGGTTCCCAGGTCTTCTAGCTGGATTTTAGTCTGCTTGGCTTTCTTTTTGTTCTTGGGTTCAACTAGGATCCAAGGATCCTGCTGGTCCAAGTCTTCTTCTCCTTCTAATGACATGGGTCTTAATTTCAAAGAGGAAATTCTATTTAAAGGTGGGGCAGTTTGCCCTGTCAAAGGTGTGATTTTCTTTTCCAGTTGTCTAGTATGTGCTTTTTAAAGCTTTTTCTCATCTTCTAATTCCTCCTCCAAGGAATGATGTGCATTAATAGTGAGAAGCAGCTGCCATGCCACAGCAGATGCTGCTGCAACTCTTTGGTCAGTTATCAAAAGATTTTGTCCTCACTCTTTCAGGAAGTCAGCCATTTTTGAAGGGGATTTAACGATGGGGGCACTGGCCCTTATAGGTCCCCACTGTTCAATAATCTGTGCAGAATTTAGCCATGAGTAACCCGGGAATCTCCGAGTTTTCCCTGGGAGTTCCTTTTTCAGTGTATTAGTAGTCCCAGTGAACATCCAATGCACCATTTTTTAATTTTTTTTTTAGATAATCCATCCTAAATAAGTGTCTGACTGGCTCACCAAGTGTAATGCTGTAACATGGTGGAAAGTACAGCAGTAATAGGGAGTGGCACAATCCTAAGCTACAGCAAATGAGAACAAGCCCAAACGCAGCAGTTGCAGACATGAAGGAAGAAAAACTGCTTACCTTTGTAAGGCCTCTGGTAAGCAGGGATCTCCAATGAGATACCTTTGCCTCCATTGCCAGCCCTTAAATGAGGGCTGGGAAGGGATGGGTCTTGGCTTCACCCCTTCTGGTCAGCCAAATGTATTGCATGCACCTGAGCTCCCCTGGATTGGCTCTGCTTTCCCACCAGGTACTGAATCACTGGTTCAGGAATGTGTTAGCATTTCTGCTACAATTACCAACTAACTTTCTTCCTCTTCATGATGCCTTTTGTCTCCTGCTTACCTCTTGGATCTAGAGCTAGAGTGTGAGGCAATCACTGTAATGAATACATAATCCTTTCCATTCAAGTGCTGACAACTCCAAAAACTATTGAAGTTATGCTGGCTCTACAGCTCAATTACAGCATGATTCAGTGTTTACGTTCATTATGGTAGTGGAATTAGACTCCATGATGAACACCAGCACGCTCACTGCCTTACAGTTGCGTCGTTGCCTAGCGGTACGCTGACCTTGCTCAGCAGCAGGCTCTGCCTTCATTGCATCTGGGAGGTGTAAGCTTCTTTCCTAAATATGAACCGTTCAGATTTAAAAGGGTTACAGGACACGTTTTGTTTTTTTTTTAATGCAAAGGTGGTGGATGAAAATCTCTGGCTCGCTGTGTGCCTGTTAGCAGCTGATTTGGTACACATCCCCATCTAGAGACAGACTCGGAGTCCTGCAAGTGGGTGAACTCAAAATTCTCTTTGTTTCCAGGCCTCCTGTTTAAACTTTAATTTTCTACCGTAGGGCACTGATGGTTTCTTTTCTGAGCTTTCTCATTGCACGGGTTGATGTCATTTGGACTCGGTTCTTATTCTAGAGGGTGGTCTGTCAGAATGAGTGAACATTTTCATAGCATTTAAATGTGAACTGCAGTTGTGATTTTTCATCACAAACTTGTTCTAATAAAAAAATTAAATTATTGCTTTAACGTTTTTAATGCTTTAAACATTGCGAATGCAATTGTAAAAGGTCTCAGAATTGACTTGACTAAAGCCAGGAGAGCAGCATCATTTAAAGCTAAACTGGAATGAACAGTGGAGCTCCTCAAAAGATGGTAAACCTCTGTTTTAAGTACAAGCCTAGATCCATTGCTGCACTCAAAATGCTGATCAATGTAGTTAAAAAATAATAATTCATACAATATGTGACACAAGATACTGATCTAAAGAAAGGATGCCTGATTGTTAGCAGTTCTGAAAGGTTGCTTTGTGATACTCTCACGACCACAAAAAATCTTCAGTGCAAAGCATTTGAGATGACTGGCACAGGCATTGGGGATAACATGGGTCTGTAAGGCATCCTGAGCTTCCTGCTGGTGGACTTTTGTTTGTAGCTGCAGGGATCTGTTCCCTTGTCTTGCACGTGTGCTGTGAAGAATGCTGTCTGTGAGCCAATTCCAGGTTCTGTAGATGATGGGCTGTTACAAAGGATGGCTGCAATAAGCCTTTCTCTGTGCGATAAGAAGGACTGCATTGGAGAACTGTTTGAACAAGAGAAACTTCAGTGTTTATTTTAGGTAGAAGATTTAGCAGTATGATCACAGGTGGGACAGGAGTTTGGAACTTTTTAAATGTAGGTAATGGAGATGATGTGTAGAGAGCCATAAATGGAAAGATTCTTTTAAAGCTACATCATGTTACCCTTTAGGTACAACATTTCAGCATAGATCCTCGGTGGTCAGACTTACGCCTTTGTTTTCTACTTCAGCTTCTTTTGGGCATGTTTCATTTCACAGGGCAAATTAAACTTGCAGCAAATTGAAATACCACATTTATATATTTGTTAGGAAATGGTATATCTATAACATTGGCATCTGTCAAGTTGCAGCAGGTGGTTTCAGTAATCCCATTTGCAAAGTGCTAGGTGCTATAGGGTTTTTCATTGCTTAGCTCTGCCTAGGACTTGGGCATTGCCACCATGTAACTGGGCAGTGCACGCTGCTTGAAGTGTTTCAGGTGAGACACAATCGTGTTTGCTTGTTCTGATTCACTGCTACCCTACCTGGTATTTTGTGGAACTCATGTAGAAAAGCTGCTCGCTGTGTACTGGGGTGTTTCTGAACAATGAGGAACTCCATGTGCTCAGGCTTCTTTAATCTAAACTTTGCTGTAAGTGTATTAATTCTTAGGTTCTTTCACAAATTATGACAACTGAAGATTTTAGAAGCCATCATTTGGCCTTTGCATCCCTGCACACATATGCAGAAAGTGTTTTTAACTGAACAGTATTTGTGATGCCACTTAAATGGTTTGCATCTGGATTTTCTAGGTGAGCGAAAGCGAATGATTTTGATTTCTTGCCACAGTCAGCTCTTGTCACTGTCCACATCCAGAGACAAACTGTGAGACAACAGTTGTGGTTGTTTTTCTTTTAGCACTCGAGGACTATTTTATTGAAGTAGCAAGGAGCAAATTCAATTTCTATGGCTACAGGAGTTGTTAACTAAGAGCTGTGTAAATGTCCATGTGTACTACAGGTTCTGTGCACTACATGAATGAGAAAGGAAAGACAAGCCACATATTGTCAGCTGACAACCTTGTACAGAAGCTTCTGTTCATGGAGAAAAAAGATGCATTGGTTGTAATAACGGAGAACCTGCTGTTGTCCTTGCATACAGTTACTCTCGAGGGAGATGCCAAGGAGCTCATGAAGGTGAGAGTCAGACAACAAAGGAGAGCTGCAATATTTAATCTCCTCTTAGGATTTTTTAAAATTATTGTTTCCTTCACTCAGAAATGAATCAGCTTTTTTTCTCTGTTGATATCTTGGAGACCAAATATACGAGCATTTAAAGGTAAAACAGGAGTGTGCTACTGAACTTGGAGAGATGGTTTTTGTCTTGCTCTTGTGTTTTGTCTTAGTTTCTTTCATTGTGATCCTGTTAGGTTTTTTTACTCCTTGTCTTACTGAATTAAAAGGTGATGCTCTTAAAATCGATGCGTAATTTTGGTGCAATCAAGTGTTTGTTAAAACATTTCATGGAGAAATAGTTACAGGTTATATGTCCTCGTTTTCATCACCATCAGTTGCTCGGTTGCCTATTTCAGATTAGCAGGAGCAGTACCTTCCTTGTTGTGATGCTCTTTTTCTGTAAGCCTGAAAGATGGCTTTGTTCTCACTTTGTGACAGTGTCCTCTGCAGCTGCAGAAGTCCCAGAAGACTTTAATCATAGAATTACTTCTGTGTCACTACACTGTTGTTTGTGTAGGGCTGAAAACCAAACTGACATCTTCCATCAGGTACAGCCACCTTGACCAACGTGCAGATAAAATGCTGTACTGTTGGGGCGTACTGCTTTGAAGTGAGGAAGGGCCTTCATATTTGTTTTCTGGTTTTCTTCAACTAAGATCAGAAAAGGGTGGGCACTTCTGTGTCACAGGAGTGTCAGCTTTTTATTAATTGGTGGATGCCCCATCCCTGCAGGCATTCGAGGCCAGGCTGGATGTGGCTCTGGGCAGCCTGGGCTGCTGGTTGGTGACCTGCACACAGCAGGGGGTTGGAACTGGATGAGCACTGTGGGCCTTTGCAACCATTCTATGATTCTGCAGTTAACACAATACTTACCAAATCCCAGGAGATCCAATACAAGAAGAAACACTGTTCCTTACCTGCTTGCCTGACTGCAAAACTTCTTTTTGTGAATTTATACATCTGATTTAATGGTTTAATGGTGGTCACTCCTTGGTCTCTATGAATCATCACACAGGTCAGGGTTTACATTTGAACTCTGGGGTCGTACTGTACAATTCAGATGCTTAGACATTCAGAGTGTTGATTCTACCTTCTGTCACTTTTCTGTTTTCACTTTTGTTAACAGGTGAAGTTGAGTGGGAAAACTGGTAATTCTGCAGACATCTTTTTAATAGACCATAGCCTTATTGTTACAGCAATGGGTGAGACAGTACTCAGGTAAGAATCCTGTTTTTAAGCTGTTCTTGCTGCACATGAGAAATCTGACCAAGCGATTTCTAGTCTCTTGAGTTCTTTGGGTTGTGTGGGTGTTTGGTTTTCTTTACCTTATTGACATGAGAAAGCCACTTTGCTGTTCTTTCCATCTTTATTGTCCGATTCTTATGATAATTATGGCAATAACAGCAGGAAAAAGTGCTTATTTTCTAGGACTTCTCTTTTACTGGAATATAACACAAGTATTATAGTGATTTCTTTCTATAATTCATTGAATACTATGTTACTTTGCCATGCTGGTATGTTATAATGTTATGTAGTTTTAAAACTACTTTTTCTGGAGTCTTTTTAAAGTACTACATTGTTTTTTTTTTCCCCTTCTGCCTTTAGAATCATAGAATCATAGAATCATAGAATCACCAAGGTTGGAAAAGACCTAAAAGATCACCCAATCCAACCGTTCACCTATTCCCAATAGCTCCCACTAAACCATGTCCCTCAACACAACATCCAGCCTTTCCTTGAACACCCCTAGGGTCGGTGACTCCACCACCTCCCTGGGCATCCGTTCCAGTGCCTGACCACCCTTTCTGAACAGTAATACTTCCTAATGTCCAGCCTGAATCTCCCCTGCTGTAGCTTGAAGCCATTCCCCCTGGTCCTATCACTAATGACATGAGAGAAGAGGCCGACCCCCAGCTCACTACAACCTCCCTTCAGGCAGCCATAGAGAGCAATGAGGTCTCCCCTGAGCTCCTCTTCTCCAGGCTGAACATTCCCAGCTCCTTCAGCCTCTCCTCATATGGCCTGTGTTCCAGACCCCTCACCAGCTTTGTTGCCCTCCTTTGAACACGTTCCAGGGCTTCAATGTCTTTCTTGCAGTGAGGGGCCCAAAACTGGACACAGTACTCGAGGTGCGGCCTCACCAGTGCTGAATACAGGGGAACAATCACCTCTCTGCTCCTGCTTGCAACGCTGTTTCTGATGCAAGCCAGGATGCCATTGGCCTTCTTGGCCACCTGGGCACACTGTCAGCTCATGTTCAGCCGAGCATCAATCGATACCCCCAGGTCCATTTCCTCTACGCAGTCCTCCAGCCACACCGCCCCAAGCCTGCAGCGTCGCCTGGGGTTGTTGTGGCTTTACTGTGACTTACTGTATTTATTTCCTCTGAATCTGAGGGGTGAGGAGAGGAAGAAGGGAATTCCATTAACATCTGTGGTTCACTTGTTTGAGTCTCTGCCTGCTACTGCCAGGAAGAATCTGTTAATGTTGTGACAAAGTGATAAAGACCAAGTATTGAGCAAGAAGGAATTTGATAATGTTTAGTTCTAGAGAATATATCAGCAGTCCGAAGGGCTACAGGTTGAAATAGGGAATACTGGAGCCACAAAAGAGGGGGGAGAATACTGCAGCTATGCCTCATTTTCTTGTTGTTTTCCTTAAAACTGGGTCTGCTTCTGACTCCTTTCACAAAATATCTTGCATCCTGAAAAGTCGAAGGCAAACAGGAGATTAAGAAGTTCTCATTCCAGAGGCAGCTGCTGGCAATTTACTTTAAAAATTAAGTATGTATGTGTTATCAGTGACAGGTTGTAAGGTGCTGGAACAGGCTGCTCAGAGAGGTGGTGGATGCCCCATCCCTGAAGGTGCTCAAGACCTGTCTGGATGGGCCTTGGGCAGCCTGACCTACTGGCTGTGTCAGGAGGGCTGGAACTAGATCACCTTTGAAATCTCTTCCAATGTAGTTCGTTCTGTGATTAAGGAAATAGCAGATTAGTGCCTTGTACAAGTCATCCTGACAGTTTAGCAAGATAGCTGGAAGGAGAAGCATTGTTAACTCTTGTTTTATGTACCTTTAGGTTCTGGGATTTGGACCGAGGTGAGAACTATGTGCTCTCCCCAGATGTGCAATTTGGCTTTGAGGCTGGGGAGTGCATGAACTGTGTTTCTTACTGCAGTGCTAAAGGTGAGGAATAATAGGGCAGCTGTGATCTCTGATTCCAAACCCTTTTCAAATTGTCAGCCTTCAGTGCTCTGTAGCCATTTCAGTGGATTCTTCTTACAGGGCGTTTCAGCAGTAGCATGTCTTGTAGAATTGGTTTGGTGTAGCCCTCCCAAAGGGGCAGTGAGATCATTCAGCACTCGGTGCATTTTTTCTCCCATTGAGAAGTTGTTTCTGAGCACACTGGCTGGATTCCCTTTGAGACTGAAGCAGTGAATGTGTTCCTGGAGCACACCTACCATGTTCCCATGTGCTATGGACAGTCAGCAAGCCTACATGAGAACTTCATGCAGAGCAGAACTTTGCAAATGCATAGTGTGGATGCTGGGCCTTGCAATGGGTTTCTCTACAGAGTCACTCCTATCTGTTGCCTTGTTTGCTAATGCAGGCAGAGATTGGGCCTAGCAGAGTGGTTTTAATGGCAACTTGTCTATCTGTACTACAAAAGTAGTTATTTAAAATGAAATCAGTGTCTGATGTATTTAAAAGATAACTTCATCCGGTAGCTTAGAAAACAGCCATTGATTCTCAAAAAGAACTTTTTCCATTTTTTTTTCCTGAAAGGTTCTCCAGTACAGGGTTAGAATGCTGATTTGCAGAGGGCAAAGAAACAAACTGTGCTAGAATAAGGCTTCCCAGTGCCTCAGAAGCAGAGCTAGGCTGCCTACTGCTTTGTGTCCTGTTTGTTTTTCTGAAGCTTGATAAGATAAAAATAAGATAAGAAGTATCTGAAATGTCTGTGAATGGCAGGTCTCCTAGCAGCTGGTACTAACAAAGGGAGAGTGGCAATGTGGAGGAACATGTCAGTATCCAGTCAGAGCACAGGGGCTTTGGAGGGCAAGGAGAAGTGGAAGCTCCATGCATCTACAGAACTTGAAGGAAATATCACTCAGATAAAGGTAAGGAAAGAAAGAGCATTCCTGCATTTTATTAAGGCTTCAGAAACATCAGCTGAGTATGCCATGTTTGTGAAATAGACAACTATGACTGCTAATCTGCAGATGCACACACTGCCAAAGGGACCAGTCAGCTTCCTGAAGGAGGAAAGCCCTTGAATAAAGCAACTTTCAAAATTGAAATGAGCTGCAGTTTTAACTGCTTGTAGCTGTTGTGTTACAGACAGGGATGAAATGCCCAGCAATATGCACCAAAATGCAAATACGTGGATTGCTCCTATTTGTTTCCATGGAAACCACAACAGAAACAAAGAGCACTGTAATACTTTTTGATAGAGTGAATTCTCAACCACAAAGCACTATTTTTCAGTGTAGTCACCACCATTAACTTTGCACTTTTGCCAGCGATGGACAAGAGCTGCATGCTGTGCTTCCAGAAATCTGCACCCGGGGAGGTGCCTCACTGTCACCACTGCCGAAATGCATCACCCACCACCTCGCCGTGCTCACATCCACTGTTTGGTCTCCTTAAATGTTCAACAAGTGTCAAATGTCAGCAGTTGTCATTTTTTCCCTCATGAAGTTCAATGGCACATTTGCTTCGTATGTACTTCCATGTCAGACATCATCTTGTCACACTCTGCTGCCATCCGTCACATGGCAACAAAATAGAATGGAATATGGGTGGAAAGGTTCAATCTCTACTGCCATCCCTACCTCTGACATCTTGGGCCAATACAATCAAATAGGAGGCATTGCCTTTGGAGCAGCCCTTGTAGATCTCTCTGCCCGGGAGAAGTGGGAGTCGCAGCATCCTTAAATGCAAACATCTCTCCTTCATATTTCTCACTGATCAACTCTTTGGATTCAACACCTTGAAATTATTTCCTGGAGAAGACAGTCTGGCAGAAATGTCACCTTTGATAGAAGTGTAGAATATCCCGAGTTGGAGGGGACTGCAGGGATCCTCGATCCGACCACTGGCACAGCAGCACCCAGACCTCAGCTCTGCGTCTGAGGGCAGTGTGGAGCTGTGCCCACTGCTCTGGAGAGCCTGTTCCATGCCCTCTGTTGGCACCCACCCTCTGCTGAAAAACCTCTTCCTAATATCTGAAGTTTATTTAAATGTATTAACAGAGCAAGCAAAAAAAATCTAATTTAAATTATTTTCTAGATAGGGCTTTTTTTTTATTTTTTTGTCACTGTCTCAGTGTGAAGTTTGCTTTCACTGGCAGCTAAATAACAAATATATATTTCCATCTGAATATTTTCCATGTGAAAAGAGGTGCTCCCCAGAAGGACACGCTGTACTTTTACGTATAAAATGATGTTTTGTCTGCTTTTGTCAGAAAATGTTGGTTAGTTTTACAACAAATGAACAAAACAGCAACCAACCACAAAACACAAAAACCAACTACTGACACAGGAGCCTCCTCCCCTGACCCCCAGCCTTTGTGTGCCCTGCCCAGCCACGAAGGCAGCTTCTTTTTCAAACCTGTGATGATAACTTGCTCATCAGGGAGTGTTATCAATAGAGTTGGAGTTCAGACAGAGCACCACTGTCCTGCACTGTGTATGTGGTTATAGGTTCCAGACTGTAAACATTCGGACCATCTCTCACTAACATCTTAAGGAAGAGCTCTTGGATGGTCAGCTGGTTGCCCCAGTGCTTTCTGAAAGGAATTGTCCTGTGGTAGGAATAAACATGATCAGTGTCAGATGCTTTTGCTTAGCTGTGAATATGGAAAGATAATTGAAAAAAGGTGCATTATTTCCTCCTTCATAAAGAAATAATTAATCAGCTGCGTGTTAAAGTCTGTCCTTGCAGGCCATCTCAGAAGCACATCTTATTGTTCTGTGAATTTTTGAAGTGTAACTTCAATTTTGGGGTTGCTCTGCTCTGTACGAGTGCTCTTTTTCAATCCTAAAATAGGATGGGAAAGATGCATCTTCATAACACTCGCTTAAAAAGTTAGCTGGAATACTTCCTCCTTTTCCTTGAAGAATCCCTGTGTTTTTTGG
Source organism: Centrocercus urophasianus (assembly GCF_019232065.1). NCBI lineage: Eukaryota > Metazoa > Chordata > Aves > Galliformes > Phasianidae > Centrocercus > Centrocercus urophasianus. The sequence goes on along the minus strand of NW_024885100.1, from coordinate 510,958 downwards.
GTCACTTAGTGGTGAGGTAGCACTGTTGAGGAATGTGAACTGCTCTCACTGAGAGGTCTATGAAAACTGCAGGAAAGAAAGAGGTAATCAAATAAGATACTGCATGTGCAACAAATCAAAGTGTTATTAACCCCTTCAAGTGTGATTCTCTCAAATATAAGGTGGTATAACAATTTCTTAAGAAGAAAAATGATTTTAATACAAAAACCAGTTCCTTTACTGCTGTTGGGATGCTGTTGTGACTGTTGAGGTCTCAGATGCAATTACTCACTGTGCTTTCTTTTCTTGCTCCTGCACGCAGTGGGGCTCCCGAAAAAACCTCCTGGCAGTGAACAGCATCAGCTCTGTGGTCATCCTCAGTGAGCAGGCCATGTCGTGTCACTATAATCAGCAAGTGGCTGCTGTGCAGGTGTCTCCCAGCCTGTTTAATGTGACCTTCTTCAGCACGGGAGCCACACACAATCTTCATGTTGATATGACTGTGAACGGAGTCTTCGCTACCAAGGTCACGTTGATCTTTCTGGATATTTGCTCAACTGTTTGCCTAGCTAGGAGTTTAGAGACCAGACTTTCCAAGTCCTTAATGTAATTCTTTGTTATTCCATTTGTATAACAGAAGTACTCTCGTGGCTCATAGTCATCATATTGTGCTGGTTTTCATGTGGTGCACTGACTTGGGAGTTCTCCGGATACTGACTTCAGTTTTTTTCAGTTGCAAATCCTTCCAACCTAATATACAGGGCAACCAGTAAAAGGTGGCAATTGTGTGGAAAATCTCAGTGTTTCTGCATAAATTACTGCATGAGTCAAGATGACACTGAATGCATTTTTAAAAATTTTTTTTAGGATGCTGTAGTGCTCTGGAATGGGAAGCAAGTTACTGTCTTTGAGTGCTCAGAAGATACCTTAAGAAATGCAGGTAGGATTTGGAAAACAGCAATGAGCTAATTGTTCAGAGTTGAAGTGTTTGTGTTCCTGAATCATTGAACCATAGAATCATAGAATCACTCGGGTTGGAAAAGACCTTAAAGATCATTGAGTCCAACCACAAGCCAACCACACACCCTAACTCTCACAACCCACCCCTCAATCATGTCCTAAATCATGAGCACCACATCCAAACGGATTTTAAACTCATCCAGGGATGGTGACTCAACCACCTCCCTGGCAGCTCGTTCCAGTGCTAACCACCCTTTCTGTAAAGTTGTTTCTGACATCCAACCTAAACCTCCCCAGTGCAACTTGAGGCCATTTCCCCTCATCCTGTCACCAGTGAGAAGAGACCAACCCCGCTCTGCTGTTGTCACCTTTCAGGTATTGGAAGAGAGCAGCAAGGTCCCCCCTCAGCCTCCTCTTCCCCAGACCAAACAGCCCCAGTTCCTTCAGTCTCTCCTCATAGGGCAATTCTCCAAGCCCTTCCCAGCCTCGTTGCCCTTCTTTGGACCAAAATGAATGCGAAGTTACATTCTCTTCATTCATATCAACTGTCATGTTATAATAACATTTTTCACTTTGCACTTACAAATGTAGAACATTCTGTAGAACAGAAAGGTTATATTATAAAACTATGGGTCAGTAATTACACAAGTTATCAGCAGAACCAGAACTCAAATACCAGCTCCTAGATCTCTGCTTTATTCACTAAATGTGGTGGGATATACCATGCTAATTGACCTCAGAATATGCTGGTATTCCTGTATGATTTACAAATAAGGTCTTTGATTAAAATGCCTTGGCCTGCTCATGCCTCCAAGTTCTTCTCCTCAGAGCTGCTTTCAACCCATTCTCTGCCCAGTCTGTTTTTGTGCTTGGGATTGCCCTGACCCAGATGCAGGATCTTGCACTTGGCCTTGTTGAACTCCGTGATGTTTGCACATGCCCACCTCTAACGCTTGCCCAGGTCCCTCTGGATGCATCCCTTCCCTGCTGTGTGTGAGTGCACCACACAGCCTGGTGTCATCTGCAAGTCATGTTTGCACAGCACTTGCACAGGAATGGGGAAGGAGTGGGTTCTAGTGCCAGCTGTCAGGAAAAGCTGTTTCAGACATTGCTGAATGTACAGCTGGCTAAGGTAGATTAGTTTGTTCTGTGATGAATTCTTCCTGCATATTCATTCATTGAGAAACAGGATATGCAAAATTTCATTAATCCTCCCCAAAGTCTCGAGGGACAGTTCAGGCTTTGTATTTTAATAACCAAGTTCCCAGCAGTGAAACTATTTTAAAACCACTCTTTTCTGACAGATGTTCCTCTATTCAGTGAAGGAACGTGTGAATTCCCTTGATGGAACTTCATACTGCACTACTTGTTTTCTCTGTCATCACCCATTTCAGCACCTTCCCCATCCTCTCCCGCTTGTTTTTATGTGCAGAATGTACAAAAGCCTGTCCACAGGAGTCCCAGCTTTCACTGTAGTGACAGACTGGAGGAAGACCAGAATACCAAGGAGTTTGGGAACCAGTAGGAGTCATGGGTTGTAAAATGCAGTTGGTGCAAGATGGGAGCAGTCATTTCAAGTCTTTTTAAAACACCAAAACACACACAGAAGTCCCAGCCATCTGCTTTTTGTGATGATGGTTTTATTGTGATCGTTCCAGGCTCTTTTCTTTGTGACTCTCCAGTTCTGTCAGTGCACGGAGAAAATCTGTACACAGTTGAGCCGTATCGGGTCCAAGTTCGTACCTGGCAGGTAAGAGCTGATGAAAACTCAGAGCAAGGAATTCATCTCACTGTTTTTCAGAGACTGAATTTGCAGTTTAGAAGATAAAAGGAAGTTGTGCAAACCTGCTGACTGTACTCTTGTCACAGGAAAAACCTGTTGAGCTCTTTTACAATTTGAGTTCTTTAGTGTGTCGCATTTAACAGCTACTGCACTTCAGCTAACAGTAACAAGTATTTATAATAGAAAACAGAATTCTTTAAGGACCAGACTGCTTATGAGGATCTAAATTGTTAGCATACAAATACATATTACTAATAGAAAACAGTGCATTTTGAGAGGATGAAAATATCCCCTGCATATTGTGTGTTCACTATGGAGTGTCACTTAAAGCTTGTAGCTTATCCTTGTCAACCATAACCAAAGGGAGAGATAAAATCTTTATAGTTCTGATGTATGATTTTATGTAATATTCAAGAAAAGGTAGGTTTTGTCAGATTAAGGAATTATTCCATTCTTATGTATGCATTATTTGTTTTTCCAACTTCATATTAATGAACGTTGAGGGACTGTATTCATGCATCCTTCTTTAATGAAAAAAGGTGTGTTATCAAAGGGCCAACACAAGAAAAATTTGAACTCTTTTGGAGACCACACATCTCGTTTTCAACCTGAAGCAGACTGTGAGACCTTTTGAAGTCTGTGTAAAGAGCAGTTTCTTTCATTTTGCTGATGGTGATTTGTCTAATACAGAGATTCATTGGCTGGCTTAGAGACAAAATAAAATCCCTCCTAGTTAAACCCAAATGTCCAAACCTAGTGTTATTCTTTTCTTCTCAGGGAACAGTTAAACAGCTTCTGGTGTTTTCTGAAGCAGAGGGGAATCCGTGCCTCTTGGATGTCTGTGGAAACTTCCTGGCTGTGGGAACTGATTTGGCTCACTTTAAAATCTTTGATCTCTCTCGCAGGTATTAACAAGCCTTAAAAACAGTCTGCTCATTTTGTGTGTGAGGGGTGGGAAATCTTTAGCTGTCTTAGATCCTTTGAAAAGCAGTAACCTCTTTGAACCTCAAGACAATACGTGCAATCTGTATGAACTGATGGCATTTCTGAAGCAAGGGAAGAGCAGAATCATAGAATGATTGTGTAAGTCATAGAACAAAGCATGTAGGAGCTTAAAGAGGATGGAGAACTGATGGAAGACATGCAGCCTGGAGAAGAGAAGGCTGTGAGGTGACCTGAGAGCGGCCCATCAGTATCTGCAGGGCAGCTACAGGAAAGAAGGGGACAGACACTTCAGCAGGGTCTGTGGTGAGAGAACAAGGGGAAATGGTTTCAAGCTCAAAGAGGGGAGATTTAGGTTGGATAAAAGAAGAAGTGTTTCACAGTGAGGGTGGTGAGGCACGGGAACAGGCTGCTGGAGGCGTTCAAGGCCGGGCTGGATCAGGCCCTGGGCAACCTGGTTCAGCTGTGTGTCCCTGTGCATTGCAGGGAGTTGGACTGGATGGCCCTCAGAGGCCCCTTCCAGCTCTAAGGTTTCTATGGTTCTATGATCGTTTCTGCTGACAGTCTCGGAAAAGCTGACAAAAAGACTCCTCATAGACCAACAAACTTGAATCCAGTGAATCCATGAAGAAAGTGAATTGTGGATGCTGTTCTTTCTCCTGATTAGGTTAAGTGAGAGGTTTATTTAATTTTGTTCAACTTATGCTGTGTTCCCATTCTGACAAACTGCTGTGGCACGTGAAAGATGTGCCTGACACAATGTTCAATTCGAAAAATGATTTCTAATGATGAAGTTTTTCCAAATTACCTGTAAGAGCAAAATAATCTTTGTTCTCAGGTACTGTGACCAGAGAACTGCTAGACTGAAGTTGCCTACATACGACATAGGACACAATTTGAAGGAGTTAGTTTTGGGCAGGCATTAGACTGGTTATGGTTGTTGATAGTGAAAGCTACTAGCTGAACTCATCTGTAGCCTGTTAAATTGTCGTGGCTAATAATGATAAAAGCCCTGACACCCCTTCTCAAATGATGACAGCATAGCAAGCCTTAATTTTAAAGCTAAAACTGATGACTTAAAATAAATGAGAAGTCCAAACGTAACCCAAGAATGTCATTTTTACAGCATCAAAGATCTATTGTATGGAATCATATTATGGGTCTGAGTTACTGTCACTTCTTTCTGTTACATTCTTTAGATTGATGAGGTTTGTCTTCTTTGCTGAATAATTTCTGGGTTTGTATTTGTAGAAGTGATGAGATTCTTCAGAGATGGGACAGTCTTTTGGGACTTGTGCACAGTTGGAAAGCAACTGGTACGACATAAATGAACCACCACTCCCAGTGATTTTTCTTTTCTTTTGTTCCAGAGTGTTTTTTTTTCCATACGCTGAACTTCATTGAAAGGCTATATTCAACATTACAGTACCATTCAACTTGCAGAGCAAAATGCAGGCCTCTGTATTTAAAACTCTGGTAGGATTGCTCTTTTTGGATTCCTGGAGAAGCATGGGAGCTTGTTCTTGCTAGCTCTTTGAGGAATGAGCCTTTCCTTCCTTAACTTCCAGAGGAAAGGCAGGTCACAGCAGGAGAAGCAAGAGTCTGGGGCCATGGTCCTGGGGGGTAGAAATAACTTGTTGGTGTTGTTGATAAGGTTTTTTATTTTTTAACTTGAAAAATGTTTTGGCCAACAGCTGTTGTCACATGCTTGCCACTGTATGACTTGAGTCTGTTCCATTTCACAGAGAGGCAAAAGTGCACTGCAATAGCAAGAATTTCTCTGAGCTGTTTCCTGGCCTTGGAAACATTGCATCTGTCAAGTGCAACGCTAGCGGCAGTAAAGTCAGCATCCTTGTTAGCAAGGTGAGGCAAAACTTCATTTAGCACCCTGTGGCCTCAACACCAGTTAACAGACTGGTGTACAGGTCAAGATGACTCCTAAAGATGCAAGATTAACTTCACAGAAATAAACCTTCAACTTCTGTGCACTGCACTGGGACTGCAAAGCGCACAGCAAGCACGTAGCTGAATGCTTAACTCAAGCTGTGTTAAGGTTTTGTACTTCTGAGAAGAGCACAGCAATGAAAGCAGTAGTTCAGTACAAAAGCTGTTCTGTAGCATTTCAAAGAAATCCAAAGCAAACTTGCTAGAATAGAAGAACACCAGGTAATTTTCTGATACTCCTTGCAGAGAATGTTCTTGTGTGATTACAAGTACACGAAACCATAGGAATATGGATCAGATGAGATAAACATACTATCCAAACTGTCAGCCTTTTTCTTTAACTGTGTGCTTCAGCAATATTTTTTGCCTTCTTGTAGGCAAATGGGAGTACTGATTCCAAGGTCTGTTTCTATGATGTTGAAATGGACAAAGTTACACTCTTCGATTTCAAAGCTGAACAAGGAATTGGTAGAGACAAGCTTTCTTCTGGGCATGGTACTGGCAGGTAAGTAACAATTCTGAGCATTATTACTTGAGACTTTAAGGTAATCTGCCCTGTGAAGATGAGCAACGTCTTGATACTGGCATTACTCTGTGTAGGAGTTTAGGCCATTTAAATTGTTTTCTCAAGAATCACAGATTTGTAGGGGTGGGAAGGGACCTCTGAAGATTATCAAATCCAACTCCCCTACTAAAGCAGGGTTCTTATGGTAGGTCACGCAGGAAAGTATCCAGGTAGGTCTTGAATATCTCCAGTGGAGGAGACTCCACAGCCTTTCTTTGCCATTCGTTCCAGGGCTCAGTTGCTCTCATTGTAAAAAAGGGTGTTTGTATGGAACGTGTGTTCCAGTTTTTATCCATTGCCACTTCTTCCATTGCTGCACACCACTGAAAAGGGTCTTGCCCATTGACTTGACTTCTGCACTTTAAATGTTTAGAAAGTAATGAGACCACCCTAAGACTTCTCCAGACTGAAGAGTCCCAGGTATCTCAGCCTTTCTTTGTGCAGAAGATGCTCCAGGACCCTGATCATCTTTGTCACCCTCCACTGGATTCTCTAGGAGATCCCTGTCTTTTCTGGACTGAGGAATGTGGAACTGGACGCAGTATTCCAGATGTGGCCTCATCCAGTCTCAGTGGTGTGCAGCCACTCCTCCCAGCTTTGTATCATCAGCAAATGTTCTGAGGGTAGATTCTATCCCTTCATCCAAGCTGTTTATGAAGATATTGAACAGGACTGGACACAGCACCAACCCCTGGGAGCACCACTAGTTACAGGCCTCCATCTATACTCTGTGCCACTGATCACAGCCCTCTGAGCTTTGCCAGTCCACCTATTTATCCACCCATCACTCCACTCATCTATCCCACATTTCCTATCCCACACTTCAATATAAGGGTGTTGTGGAGACTGTCACACACTTTGCTGAAGTCAAGGTATGCAAAATCCACCGCTCTCCCTTCTTCTACCCAGCCAGTGGGTACCAGATAGGTCAAGCATGATTTCCCCTTGGTGAAATCATGTCGTCTACTCCTGATAACCATCTTTTTTCCTAACTGCTTGGAGATGTCATCCAGAACAAGTTGCATCATCAGGGAAGAAGGTGAGGCTGACTGGTCTGTAATTTCCCAGATCCTCCTCCTTGCCCTTTTTGAAGACTGGAGTGACATTAGATATTCTCCAGTTTTCAGGCACCCCTCTCATTCTCTAAGAAAGACCTATCGAAAGATGATAGAGACCAGTTTGGCACTCACAAGTTTACTTTGACTAAACTGGTGCATTAGCAGCCAATCAACCTGCATCCCTGGCTCTCCCGATCCATTAACTAAGAGTACCAAAAAAAGCTATGTAAAGCAAGCTTAAAATCATGAGGAGAGGTGATGATTCTTCAGACAACATGCAGCTGAGTGAAAGGTGTTCCTTGTCAAAGGAAGCCCACAAAGGATCAGTTTGGGAAGCATCCCAGGGACGGACCTCATGCTGGAGCAGGGTAAGAGAGCAAGGAGGAAAGAGCAGCAGAAACGAAACAAAGCATTATGGACTGACTGCAAACCTTAGGGGAAGGAGGTAGAAGAGGGTGGATGAAGAAGGGAGGTATTTTTAGTTTGATTTTGCTTCCCTGCTCTAAGCTGCTATTAGTAGGCAAAAAGCTGCGTTAATCTCCTTTCTGCTGAGCCTTTTACCAATAGTGGTAATAGGTGAGTGATCTCCCTGTTTTTTTTTGTCAATACATGAGCTTTTTCTGCATTTTCCCCCCCTAACCTTTAGAGAAGGAAGAAACAGAGAGTGGTACGGTGGAGCTGAGCTGCCTATCAGTGTGCAAACACCACAGCACGTTGGAAATCCTTGTAGCAATGAGAGCAAATGCAGTCAACTGGGCTTTCTAATACAGTGGAACATTAGGGTAGAAATTTCTATTTGTTTTTACAGTGGTTTTTCTTAATGAAGTTTTCTTAAGAAGTAACAGCCTTAGAATAGAAGGTGATTTAGTCCTTTTCAACAACTAGGAGTTATGGGCAAACCAAATTATGGTGTGGTTTTCAGTGCTGCAAAGTAGAATGAACAACCCATTGCAAATCCTGTCAGTTAGGCAAATGTGAGTAATGAAAGTTGTTTTCAAGTGCAGTGTCTTGTGCAGCCCATAAGAGGCCACTACAAGCTGGTATTACAGCTTCACTGACTCGTGAGTAGCAGAGTCTGTGTGAGTGATTCATTTATCAGTGCTTCATTTTAGAGCATCCTGAAATCAAAACTAGTAAACTCATCAGAGAATGATCTACGTTGGATGAACCTGCTTTGGCAGGAGGGCTGGACTCGATGATCTCTGGAGATCCCTTCCAACCCCTACAATTCTGTGATTCTGTGATCTTGGAGGGCTTTTCCAACCTCAGTGACTCTATGATTCTGTGTGTCTCGTTTTTGATAGGTCTGTTGTGGAGTATCCAGAGCTGCACAATCACATCCCTGTTTGCCATTTCTGGGACTGCAGTGAACCGAGACTTTTTGTATGTGAAACAGCTCCTGAAACAGGTGCACGGCGCCCAGGTCAGAAGAACAGTCAGACTGAGAGCACGGTATGGTTGGTTTTGTTTCTCCTTGCTCTACGTGATGTTTTCCCTACCAAGCAGTAAATCATTGGTGTTTTTTTAACCTGCAGAAGTAGTTGTGTGCATCATCTTGTAGAAAAATTGAAAGTTTTTATAGATCAGAAACAGTGTAAGCAAAGAGCTTTCATCAGTTCAGCAACCATTCCCTGCTTAACCTGCTGACATGCTTGCAGTAGCCCTTAAAAATTTGTCTGTAGAAGTGTCTTCCTAAATATTCCTTTAATTTAAAAAGTCCATGTTCAATTAGTGTTCTGATTTGTGCATAGTTTTAGTCAATTCTTTTCCATTTAGAGATGGAAAGCTTTGTTTCTTCTGATGGCTGAACTGTCTGTAAAAAAGATTCTGGGAAGGTCAACATAGAAAGTGATATTATGAAGAGTGGAATAGGGATGGCTCAAAATAGCTTGCTAGGGTCTTCCAGCAAAAAAAAAGAACACTTAACCTAATATTCCTTGTGTAAAGAAGCAAAAATGTTTCCATGTAAAGTTGAAAAAGAAAAGGATGTGAAAGGAGTGTAACTGGATGTTTGGCCCCTATTCCACGGAAGTTTTTGCTGTGGTTACTGTTGAAGAAACGAGAAGTCTGATAAACTTCAGTTGGAAATAAATGCTTGTATTTTGACTTGAATAAGTCAGCCATTACACAGACAGTGTTTAAATGGTTGGTGCATTCCCTGGGAACCCAAAGCAGTGAACTGCTGAAATTGGACCAGAAATAATGCTGTGTTTAAAAAATGCTGGAAACGAGGGGATCTGACAGACCTGTGGAACATCAGCCTGTAGCCTGGGGCTTCTCTTTTCGTGACTGATGCAGTTAGCTCCTGAGATGCAGAGGTCGAGGGCCCTTTGCAGTAGGAACAGTCTGAAACGCAGAGTGAATCTTTGGCAGCTCGCTGCAGGGAGGAAGTGCGTGGCTCGGCTCTTTCCAGCAGGTGTGGGAGAATGGATGTCATTATTTTGGAGAGAAGGTTTTGCCAACTGAATATGGAAAATAAAAACAAAACGAGAGGAGGATGTTGCATCATAAAAACAAAACAATTCTCGACTTTCTTTTCCAGGTGGATGTTTGGGTCGTGTCATTCTTCAGTACTGAAGAACACGGCCTCTTGCTTCAGGACAGCTTCCCACTGCCTTCATCGTATGAGGTTCTTCTGGGCATTGATGTACCACATTTTTACTTTGCAAAAAAGGTGAGGGCATCTTTCACAATTCCTTTGCCTCCCATAGGTTCCAAATTTTCATTCTGTAGGGCTCAAACGTAACCAAAAGCCTGCAATAAGTAGGGCAAATCCAGTGGCAGCTGTAGCAGTGACATGAAGTTAATATTCTTCCTGGGTGTTGTAGACTGGATGAGATGTACAGACACTGTAGTCACCAGGCATTGCAACTAAGGAGGTGCTCAAAAGCAGCAAAACCTCACTGTTATGTAGGCACCATTCTTTTGCATTTGAGGTGTGTGTCAGGCTTGCACATCCCATAACAGCAGACAGTTCCTGCTAGCTTCAGCAGCAGCAGCCCGCTTCCTGTTGGCGTGGAGCTTACTTCCCACAGCACAGCAAAGAGTGAGAATGCTCATTCTGCACTGACACTGCATCCTTGCTGCAAACACTAGAATTGCATGCTGTAACATCTTGGAAACTCGACCATGAAGACAAAATTGTCTGTACCTTAATGCCATGTGTGGAGAAAGTTAAGCCTGTTCTCTACAGATTGGTTTTCTGGTTAAGCTCTGACATGAGTATCTTAGTTAAGATCTGTGATTATAATGAAATCTCCTGCAGCCTTCTTATAGAGGAACCTATTTTGTTTCTTCTGCCAAGGCATTTTAGGAACTTAACGTGACTTCTAATCCCATGATTTTCTTCTGAATAACAGACCAGTGCGATTATGTGAACCGAACTTCATATACTGGGTTAATTTAAACAAGGAGACTTTTATCTAGATATTTTTTTCACTTTAAATATATTTAGCTGTTGGAGCTGCTCTCTTACTTTCCCATCAGTTTGAAACATCCAAGATTTGCTGCATTTTCCACTCTGTTAACATAACACTTCCCTGATCATGACTTGTGCTATTTTACTTTGATACTGCTTCTCTTGTTTTTCTCTCTGCCCATCTGTGTGGATTATTGCTGCCATTAGTTAATTTTTTGGAGGGACTTTGTCTATAAATCTGTAAGTATCTGTTAACTGTAATATCCAGCTCTGCTTCATTGTCTGTTTTTCTCTTGTTTGCATTTCCTTCCTTCAGTAGGGTTACATGCAGCTTTGTGACGAAATTGGTATGTAGTAGTTCATTTTGGAACCGTGTTTTACTACATGGGTAGTGTGCTTTAAATACAACAAATGCAGTTGATGCAACAGCTGATGGTGATAGTCTGACAACGGTAGGACAAGGGGAGCAGTTTTAAACTGAGAGAGAGGCTTTAGGTTAGATATTAGGAGGAAATCCTTCACTCAAAGGGCGGTGAGGAAATCCTTCACTCAAAGTGCTGCCCAGAGCTGCGGGTGCCCATCCCTGGAGGCGCCAATGGCCACAGATGGACCCTGGGGAGCTGAGCTGGGGGGCTCAGACCAGGGCAGGGCGGGGGGTGGCAGGGCCCACCGCAGCCACGTGTGCTTTTGTGAAGAAGTCTGGCCTGACTGAGTTTCACTCCATCGTTTCTTGTTATTGTAGTGTCTTTCCTGGTTCCAGAAATTCCCCAAACTGTAGTCAAACCAAAATGTGCTTTCGGTTTATCTTTTAGCAGCTGTTAGAATCTGCTGCCTCTTCTGGGTGGCATCCTAAAAACCCCTGAGCTGTCTATCCTGAATTGTTAGTGCACCTAATAATTTTTAAAATAGTGCATTTAAAATAGTACATTGCAATGGCTTCTGCAACTCTTAATGCTTTCCTCTGCTATAAGGCTGCTATGGGGTATACGTGAAATTCAGTGTCATGACTGGGATGATTTTCTGCTATTGGGTTGTGAAAATGGCTGCCTTACACTCTAGACAGATAATATCATATTGGTGATTGACTTGATTCTCATTGTCTTACAAAGCCCCTCTGGGGTGGTTTTCAGTGACCAGTGAGGTTATTACTGAAGGTTTAGAGGCTCGAGAACTACGTATTGTATGGAGAACATCTTGAATCTGAGATTTAATATTTATAACCTTCACATGAAGGCAAGAATAAATGAACTTGGTCTCTATTGTTAACTTCCAGAATAGCAGATTGATTTTTCAGAAGGAACAAACCCCGGAGAAGTTTGTCTGAAACTTTCAGAAATCTGCAGACTTGAACTAACAGCTAAGACTACGATAGCAGCTGTGAGAACCATGGCTGCCTCTTCTGGGTGGCATCCTGGAAGCCCCTCAGCTGCCTATCCTGAATTGTTGGTTGTTCATTCTGACTCACGGCACGCTAAGCTCGTCTGTGACATTTCATGCCCTGGGGTATTTTCTAGGAAGATCAGAAATATTGTGGCTGTTGTCACGACTGGTCGTGGTTTTGTAGGAATAGAGATCTTGGCACTGCAGTGGAAATTTAACATTTGGACACTGAAAGGAGTAAACTTCATCCTCCTTGATACCTAAATGACAATGTGCTCATTTTAGCCAGGGGAAACCGGGAAAGGACAAGCGGAGTCAGGCTCAAAGGTCTTGCAGATGGCTTCCAGACGACCCATGAGAGATTTCGTTGGATTAGGAGACTGTGATAAGGCTACCCGGGATGCCATGCTGAACTTCAGCTTCTATCTGACGGCTGGGGACATGGACGAGGCGTTCAAGTCCATCAAGCTGATAAAAAGGTACAGCGTGTATCTGTGTGCATTTCCTTACGAGTGGAGTATATTTTCAATGAAAGTTGACGGGACATTCTGATCCTCTTAATTTCACTTACTGCTTTTATTTCATTTTCCCTTTCATTCTCAGGAAGATGAAATCTTTATTTTACTGACTTTTAATGTAAACTCTGCTTATTCTTTGTCCACGAGGCACTGTGAACTGTAGATTTTGATCACTGACTGGGGGCAGATGAGTAACCTTCCCCTGTGCCTGGCACAAATTCTGCCTTATCACCAGAGGAGAGTGAACATTCATAATTTTATTTATACATCTAAAATACTCACAGTCATACCAAGTATTACAAATTTACTGACCACATAGCTGATTTTTAAATTTAAATGTACATTATTATAATACGGATATTGCAATATTAGAAGAAATAATATAATGTCTTTTAAATATTCAAATAGTTTAATTTTTAAAAATCCCTGCAATTAATCATAGCATGTTGCTTCTAGGAAGGGTAGAGCTTTTCCAGGAAGTAATGCAGGCGAGTGAATACAAATTTTAGTTTGGTTTTTACAAACCTACTGTTAGAAGAAACTCTTTGTCAGCATGAAGGTATTCTGTGCTGATAGTCTAGAACAATAAATTGCTCTGGAGCATCAGTCTCTGCACAGGGTTGCTGACTATGAACATGATGCAGATTAGCAGTTGGGGGTGAGTTTCTTATTGCATCGGAACTGAGTTTGAGAACAGAATTCAAGAGCCAGCTTGATGATCACGTTCTAAGTGTGGCAAACTATGGTGAAAATAATAGCAAAGAGGAGCAGTGTTTGGGCTGGGAGCAACACGACAGCGTCGTGCAGTCTGTGACGTTCACAGCTCACATTCACAGCTCAGCCCTTCAGATCTGTCAGGAAGTGCTCAGAGGAGCCTCTGCTGACAACTCCTAAACGTCTGTCATTGCGGCTGTGTCTGAAGTATTTTGGCATAACAGTTTTTGACCCGTTGTTTTTTCTTCCTGAAGGCTGCATGCATGCCTTGTGAGCCCTTGTGAGGCCAACAGGCATCGTGCCAGGTTCTGGAGGTACTAATTTTCCTTTCATTACCATATGAAGTTAACGGACAGATGCTTTATCTCATGGCAAAGTCTATGTTTGTCTTATTCTCCAGTTATGAGCTGCAGTAGCAGGTACTGTCTCCAGTATTCTATAAGGTGCCTCTGAGCATTGCTGGGCAGAGCTGGACGTCCTAACATAGCACTCTAATCTGGAAGTTACCTGGCAAAAGTTAAAGCAAGCCAGGAAGAAACTTATGTGGGCTGTAATATTGATTATTACTAATAATTTCCTGTGAAGCAAATCAGTAGTATCTATGATTATGAGAGAATCCAGGTCACCGCCTTCTGTAGATCTGCCCACAGCGTAACACTGAAGGAGACTGTCAGCACCGTGTAAGGCCTGTTCTAGTGGCATGCCCTTTTCATTTTCAATGGCATCTATTTACACATAGGATAAACCCGAAGCTCTCTCTTAGGGTGAAGAAAGTAGTGTCTGGAGAAAATGCAGTGAATTCTTCTGCATTCCTTTACCAATTAGAGCTATTAGAGTTGTAGTTCTTGCTTTATGATGTGGCTTGAAAAGAGTAGGTGTTGCAGTTAATGAGAAGTTCCTTGAAATGGATGAATGGGATGCGGATGGAAGGCTAAAAAGCCATGAAATCTTAACAGCTGTTAAAAATCATCACTTACTCTACAGTGAGTTTTCTGCTTTCTCAGACTGCCTGTTAATTGCAAAGGAAAGCTGGTCATCACCGGTCTCCCAAAGCTTTCCATGTTATTAAGGGAGCAAGACAACTTTATCCAGGCAGTAAACGTTAGGTCGTCTCTCCTCTGTGGTCTCATCGGATCTCTCTGCTCTGGCTGACACACAGCTGTGATGCTGTCAGGATTCTGACAGCCCAATATTCTGCGCTGTACAGTAGAGGAAGAGGGCAATATAATATATATAAAATTATATGTTTTATACATATGTATATAGATGGAGCCCATCCAAATAATAATTGAGGGCCTCTGCCCACAAGAGTGAGCTTCGTGATGTCCTTCAACCCTTAGTTTTAAATTATAGCATCTATTTATATAAAACACCAACGCAGATCTCCTTGGAGACCTTTCCCCTTGCAAGTCCACGCTTTCAGCACGGCGACTCCACGTAGTCGTTCTCCAGGCCCCGGCGGAACCGAGCGGTCAGGGTGCGGCTGATGACGATGACCCGCGGCGCCATGCAGTCCTCGCGCCTATGGAGGATGTTCCATATGAGGATGGCAGCTGCCAGTGTGGCCAAAAGACAGGCTCCAATGTTCAGGTAGCAGGACCACGAGAGGTTGGTGTACGGCCCGATGCGGTAGAAGGTCACCAATCCAATGACCAGAACAAAACCTGCAAAGAGCGTGAGAATTGTTCGGTTACTCCTGAATTTCTGCAGTGGCCAGATGCTACAAGCTGGATATTTCTGAATCTGCAAAGCCTTTCCCTCGCTGTTCCACTGTGCTGCGTGTGTTCTTTAACCCGCTCTTAAACACGATGGAATATGCAAAGCGAGGTGCCTGCAAAGCAGTCTTAACATTCAGCTTAAATCTGCTGACACCGGTCTAAATTTCTTACTCCTACTTTGTGTATTTCATGTTTTATCCCTTTGTGTTGCAGAAACGATAAAATATATATTCTGCGTGCGTATGCATGAAAGCAAACAAAAGAGAAAGAAAGAGGTTGAAATCACTGGGTCCTACTTTTTTAATGTGCCTGCAGAAGCTGCCAGAAGCTTCTGTTCCTTTTCTAACAGTAAGCACAGTATTAAATTCCTTAAAAGGCAGTTAATACAGGAATAACAACAGTGCACTTATCTAGTATTTCCATCCACAGATGTCACAACGTCACTTGCAAAAACAGGGGAGAAAGAAAAGATTTTCCTTTTTTTTTTTTGTGAGCACCACTGATAAAAGGTTGTCATATTGCAGACAAGGTAAGGTGACTTTTCTAGTCATGCAGGATGTGCATGTTAGAACAGGCTGAATCCATGTTCCTCGACTCCCACTTTTTAGTGTTAATAAGAATGCCCTTTCCTTGAAGAACGCAGCAGTAAGCACAGGTAGTTTTCTGCTCCCTGTTCACTGTATTTGTTTTTCTATCCCTACTCCCAAATAAAAGTGCTTTTCAGCTTTCTGAGACAATTTAGATCGAAACAGAGGCAAATATATTTCTGACACAGGAAAAGGCTTTCTCTTAGATCTCATACCTTAACCACCACCGTATCACAAGAAATTGCATTGACAAAGGGAGCCCTTCACAAAGGAAGATGACAATAAAGGCCCATAAGCAGCCAGAAGGGTTTGTAGACACTGTCTCCTGAAGTGCATGGGCAAGGACAAGGGGGAGGAAGCCTTTCCTTAGGAAGCACCGGAGTCTGCGTGCTCTGTTTTCTCAATTAGCTGCACTTGGAAACTTCCCACAGATACACTGCAGTGCTCTGAAATGGTCCCAGCCTGGCTCTGCACCTTGGTTTTTTTCAGAGCACAGCCTGAGTGTGCATTCTATCAGGTGTTTCTTCTTTTAGAAAAATGCTAGCAATGCTAGAAATCAGTGAGCTGTGCAGTGACTGCTCATCAGCACTCAACGTGAGCCTGCAGGCTTCTGGATTCCTTGTTAAAATGTACAGCAATTGGAAAAGAGGGCAGTTTTAACCATCGCAGGGTTGGAGAGGGGATGTTAGCACACAGGTCATCCAGTATGATTTGCTCAGTGCACCAGTTTGAAAGTTGCTTCTTGATTTCTGTTTGATGAAATACTGAGTGATGGCTGAGGTAGAAAACTTGTGAAACTTAACTGTCAAGCATAAATTAACAAGCTTGAATCTTGTTTTGATCCTAAGTGATGGACGACATGCTGTATAGCAGATTATGCATGCTTTCTAAAAATCCTGGTTGTTTTGAAGCCAGGCTTGTCATCTACATCCTGGAATATGGGACAGAATGTTGAAGGTGTGTTGTTTGTCTTTGAAGGAGTCCACTTTGCTTTATGTTCATGTGCTTTGCTCACCTGAAAGGGGAAAAGTTCTTTCCTTGTGCAGTCAAAACCCACTCTGAATTTTACGTTGGTTGGCCCTTCCAGAATGCCACTTTTGTCCCCAGAACTCCAATTAATGGTGCTCTTCCTTTTCTGTGAAGTTTCCTTGATTGCTTTTGAATTCTAACTATGTTGTTTGCTGTTTTCTGGGTCCTGTATGAGTTTTGCCTTTATGGTTAGCAATAATAGCACATAAGATTCTGGCGTATCTGGGAAATAAAATAGTTTTGTCTCATTTCCAGAGTAATACATGTACTGCAGTCGTCTTGAGTTCAGTGTCTTGGTTCTGTAATGCCACGGTTTTGAGAGCAGCATGCACCAGCTGTAATATGCTTGTAGAGAATTTGTCTCTTCTCTGTTTGAGGTCTTTAGGTATTCATGCAACTGTTTTGCTCTTTACAGGTTGCCATCCACTTTTCAAGGCTGATAGATACCACTTTTCTCATATAAAGACGGAAGCTGAGAGAAAAGGAGGCTGGTCGTAATTCCTATGGCAAAAGTTGCAAGCCTGTTTCTTTTCCTTCTGGTTTAAAATTCTCAGAGGAAGGAGGGCACTGAGGTGCAAAGCAAGGGACCCATCTTACTGATGAGTCTGCCTGGAGCATCACCAAATTCTGTTGCCACTTTTCTTCTTGAGTTCCTTTTAGAACATTTTCCCAGTTCACGTTTTCACAGGGAATAAAAAACCCCACATTAAATAGTGTAGAAAAAAAGGTGTGATGCAAACCATAAGACCTGTCAGATGCGCTGGCTGGATTTGAAATAGCTTAATTCGCGTGCATTTTAATGATAGGGTTCAATTTATTACTCAGTGAGCAGGAACAAGCTTTGAAGCTAATCAGCAACCACTTACAGGCACCTCTGAGGGTCAGTTTTAATTGCTGATCGTCCACTTTACCTTGCAGTGTGCTCTCGGAAGAGGAAGCTAGGTGAGGATCACCAGCTGCACAGAGTAACCCTGGTGGCAGCAATGCCTTGCAGCACAGTGCTCAGCTGCTGAATTGTGACTGATGCCTTCCTGACAGCAGGTCTATGAGTTTTTACTGTTATCTCCAACTTATGCTTCCCATTTCCTTACTGAAAGTCAGATCTGCTTGTGCTGGGAAAAGTCTTTAGGACTGTGTATGAGCTGTACTCCCCTGGGCATAACTTTGCCCCATCGTGTGCCTTCTTTAGCTGAGGCAGCAGCAGTCAGTTCCTTTATGGCAATATACAGGTAAATAAATGCTGTAGGAATTACTTTCAAGATTTAATTTTTTTTCCCAAACAAACAGCTTTTAATTATATTGGTGATCTTTTTATTTCCTGCTTATCTATCACTTGTGGCCTATTACTGTCCTGAGTGGCTGCACATCGGTGCGCTAGACGGGCTGACTTCATGAGCATCCTTCTATCTGATGGAGAAATTATCTGCCAGGAAAAAGAACTAAGGCTTCCTTACAGGGCCCAAAATAAAACTATTTATGTTAGCAAGACTGTTTCCCTTCACAGGCCCTTTGCCTGAACCCTAGATCAGACGAGCAGCCAATCATGCAACAGGCTTTCTCTTCTTTTGCAGTTCTGTGCCAGTGACTGAGCGAGAGGGAACTGGGAGATAGTTGCTTTCAGAGCTCCCTGATTTGGCTGATAGCAGCAGTGAGTCACTGGAGCTCTTCAGTGAAAAACAGAGCATCTGTTTAGAATTCTTTGCAATGGGCTAGACAGGAACTGACATTTAAGAGAGAAAAAAGCATGACAGAAGTGGGAAAGTTGGAAACACATTGCTCTACAGTTTCCACAATTAATCAGAGAAAGTAGATACATATGTGTGGGTATATAATTTTGGTAGGCCTCTTTTACATGGCCATATCCAAGTTGTCCGTTCTGCCAGGCTGATGGGTAAAGCCTTGAAAGTTATCACGTGTACCACGTGGTTGCAAATCCTAGTGTGTTGATGCAGTAGTAACTAATTTCTGTAATGAAAGAGTGAAACTGGAATTCGACTAATATTTTACTAACATAGCTGAAGCAGAGTATTTTCATAGAGGAAATCTCTATGCTTTTTTACAGCCTTCACTGTGGCCATTACCAGCAGTAGGAATTTAAATCAATATTTTAATGTGTTGTCTTGAATATTCCTGAAAATTCATGCAGTGCACTGGAACGGGCTGCCCAGGGGGTCGTGGAGTCTCCTTCTCTGGAGGTGTTCAAGACCCGCCTGGACGCCTCCTTGTGCGCCCTGCTGTAGGGAATTAGGGAACAGCTTTGGCAGGGCTTGGACTCGGTGATCTCTGGAGGTCCCTTCCAACCCCTGCAATTCTGTGATTCTGTGATTCTGTATCACTTGCAAAAATCTGCTGTAGGAAAGATGGTGCTGGAATTCAACTCCTGCTGGAAGTTATATAAAATGGGTTGTTAAATCAGTTGTTAATGTAAATATAGCAATGTCTTAGTCTTGTTGAACTTCATCCCATTGTCCTCAGCCTGTCCAGGTTGTTCTGCAGGGCCTTCCTGCCCAGGCAGATCAAACTTCCCCAGTTTGGTGTCATCTTACTTACTGAGGATGCACTCAGTGCTCTCATCAATAAAGGTATCAAACAGGACAGGCCCCAGTACTTACTCCATGACAGATGGGTATAACTCCATTCACCACCACTCTCTGGACCTGGCCTTCCTGCCAGTTCTTTACCCAGCAAAGAGTGCACTTGTCCAGGCCACGGACAGGTACAGCTTCTGCAGGAGAATATTGTGCAGGGCCGTGTCAAAGGCCTTGCTGAAGTCCAGGCAGATTCCATCAGCAGCCTTCCCTTCCACCAGGCGGGTCACTAGATCATAGAAGGAGATCATGTTGGTCAAGCAGGACCCACCTTTCATGAACCCTTGCTGCCTGGGCCTGACCCCAGTTGTCCTACATACACTGCATGATCTCGCTCAAGATGATTTCTTCGATAAGCTTCCCTGGTACTGAGTGCAGGCTGACAGATCTGGGTCCTTATGACCCTTCTTGTAGATGGGAGTCACACTGGCAGGTCTCCAGTCCTGTGGGACCTCTTTGGTTGACGAGGAATGCTGACAGATGATGGAAAGTGGCTTGGCTGTCACCTCTGCCAGCACCCTCAGCATTCTTGAGTGGATCCGCTCCAGCCCTGTAGACTTGTGACGGTCCAGGTGGAGTAGCAGGTCTCTGTTTCCATCTGAATCGTGGGGGGTTTACTCTTCTCTCCGTCCGTGACTTCCAGGTCAGGGAGTAGAGCACCCTAAGGATAACTGACCTGACTTTTAAAGACAGATGTAAAGAAGGCATTGAGAACTTCAGCCTTTTCCTTATCTTCAGTGCTCACGTTCCTTGCTGCATCCGGTAAAGGATAAAGATTCTCCTTAGCCCTCCTCTTACTGTTAATATATTTGTTGAAACGTTTTTTCTTCTCTTGGCAAGGCAAGGTTGGGTTCAAGCTCAGTTTGTGCCTTTCTAATTTTCTCCTTGCATATCATAACAAGCTTGCTGTTCTCCCAGAGTTGCCCATCCCTTCTTCCACAGGAGGTAAACTCTTCTTCTCCTGGAGTCTCTAAGTTCCCTGTTCATCCACACTGGTCTTCTTCCCCAGCCTGCTCTTGCACCTCCAGGAGTTCCTTCCTGAGGAGGACCAGCCTTCCCAGACTCCTTTACCCTTCGGGACTGACTCCCAATGGATCCTCCCTACCAATGTCCCAACCAGTTCAAAGTCTACCCTCCAAGGAGGCGGTTTTGCTGAGCCCCCTCCCGACTTCACCAGGTGTAGAGAACTGCACCATTTTGTGGTCACTGCCCACAGTGCCCACAGGGCAGCTCCTGATCTCCAAATCTCCCATCTGTCCTTCTCTGCTTGTGAGTAGTAAGCCTAGTGGTAGGCACTCTTACCAGCTGCATCAGGAGGTTATTTCCAGACATGCTACTGGGATATATTTCTTCAGTCCTCTGAGTTTAGTTATGAAATACTAAATATTTTGGACTAATTAATTTCATTTCTGTTGGATAGCTGTGACGGGGCTTTTAGACGCATAGCTGAATTTCCCTGGAATAATTTCACTGGGAAGAAATGTATTTCAATCAATTTCAGGTCACTTATTGTGCATTGTCTGAAAGTCTGCACAGAGGCCAGATCTTTACTAAAATCCTGATGAGATTACTTAGAGTACTTTATTTTCCCATAGAGCTGCTGTTTATCTCTAGTTGTTTCCCATCTGTAGCAAAACAAGCCTGAATGGGGGGGGGCTTTTCCGCTGGGGAAGGAAACAGATAACAAATTCACTAGGAAGACTTTTGGTTGGGACAGTATTTGACTGTTGGTGGGGGTGGCTTTGGGGGAATGCTACTTTTTGAACTTGTATTTTAGATCTGTGTGCTGAACTTCCTGTTTGAGCGTGGCTGGCCACAAGCCAGCTGCAGACTTCTAGCATTTTAAAAGCACTTTCATAGTCGCTTTGTACTGATGCGATTATTTTTCAGACACATGCTGAATTGTAGAAATCTTCTCAGTACGCTGATGCTGCCTTCTTAGATTCACACTCATTGGGGTTGGAAAAGACCTCTAAGACCATCCAGTCTGCCTGCCTGCCACCAGCACTGCCCACTAAACCCCCGAGTGCCACGACTCCGTGCTCCTCAAACACCAACTGGGATGGTGGCTCCACCATCTTGCTGGGCAGCCTGTGCCACTGCTTAGAAATGCTAGGAACTTCGAATCTTAGGAATCTTTTTTTATGAATATTTTGTAATTCTTTATTTTTTCCTGGGCTGATAAAAGGTCTCTATCAGTAACAGGGTTCATGTGCTTCAGGAAGCAGTCTTATCCCCTAGCTCCCTGCTATGTAAGAGAGCACACAGCAGGCTAATTTCTCTAGACAAAGAGGCAGCTTAGTAGGTCACTGCTGCAAGAGTTTCTAATCCTCTTCTGTAAAGCTTGTCCTGCAGGGTGACTTTTGCTGCCAGAAGGAGGAAGACAGAGGAAAATATAGCAGCCAGCCTGTTCAGAATTCACAAACCACCCTTGTGCTGTGTAACAGCAAATGGATGTGAGGAGAATGCTTCACTCCCTTCTCTACATACTCAGTAAACTTTATAAGGAATGATTTTACCGCTCTGAGTTGCAAGCTTAGATCATCTACTTGTACAAGTGCATTTTTATCAACATGATGTAGATTCCCAGTGTGCATGAGTAGGAGTTGATGTAAATGATGAATCAATTAACATATTTTCCTGTAATAATATCCTGTTATAACAGTGCAAGGTTTGTGCAGACCTTCTGTAATAGTTCTGTGCTCTTTGCAGTAAGAGAGCAGTAGCAGTATGATTGCTGTAGTTGATGATGCCCCGAAACTGCCTCTGAGTTTTCAGCTGGATATTGTGAGTACTATAAAAACTCCCAAGCATTTGGGTTAAAATGTAACATCTCTGAGAATTACGCAAGTTGTGAGTAGCAGAGCTTCTCAGGGACAATAGTGGTGTTCTTTGAACATGGCAATCCATCTCTGCAACCTCCTAAGATTGAGAGACTTGGTGTAAGGCACCAATTTCTGCTTTGTTGGTGGAAATCTCCTAAGGGAGGTGCTGAGCACTGTTTAACAAGTGTAGGTCTTCTGATAATAAGCTGTCTTTTCTTAGTTACCTTCTGGAGATTTCCATAGAAATAATGCAAGCTCTTGAATGTTGGTTAAAAATAATTCCCTGTGAATTAGACATAATTTCTGTTGGCTATCTGCTTAAATAAAAATAAATGTGCAGGCTTGAAGATTGAACTTTAGCTGCAAACACTGCTTGGCACCTCTGAATCACAGACAGCTAGAGATGATGAAACTCTGCCTTTGACCAAGGCAGATCATGAGTCAGACAGGTAAGAGCTCTTGTCAGCCTGAGCAAAAAGCTGCAGAGAAGAATACTGCAGAGAAAAGCAGTCATTGACAGATGATACTTGTAGAAATGTTAGTGGTGGTCATTTGTCTTTAAGGGTTTTCAAGAACTGTCCTCCATCTTCTGATGCATCAAAGGACAAACAGCAGCTCAACGTTGGATTTTGCTAAATGGCTCAGGCTGAAACTTTAGGAGGCATCTAATATTTTTTGCTTATGAACTGATTTTTAACTGTTGGGATCTTTTTTCTCCTGCATTACTGTATTATTTCTAACGCAGCCATAAAACCTGTTCCTTACACTTGTATATTTCTCTGGTAATAATACCAGCTTTATAATCAGAATGTGCCCTTGATGTTGAGATGTTTTAACTAATTGCCTGCTACTCAAATCTGTATTCAGACATGAAAAATACAGGCAGACTATCTTCTGTCTGCAGTTTTACCAGGTGAAGAGTTCTGAGCTGCTGCCCTTCCCATTTGCTGGCTCAGGTGAAGCACGTCAGTCACAATAAGCAGGGTAGTCTTCCATATTTTAAGATCTTTCTGGTTAATTTTGCAGACATTGAAAGCAAGATCAGTGAGGTTTGCAGTCCACATAAAGAACAAGTTTTGGTGCTGCAGTAAAAAAAGTGAGAAATAACAGGAACATTTAGCACAAGTCAAGCAGCCGAGTTCTTCCTTTTTCTTACAATTTTTAGACTTAGAGTCATTAATTTGCTTTTTTTTTTTCTTCAGGAAGTATTAGGCTAGAGCTCCATAGAATCTCCTTTTAAAACAGACCTTGCCTGTGGCTGCTGTGAAGGCAAAAGGTGGAAGGAAGTTATACAGAAATCAGGATCACGTTGCTATCATTATTATAGTCAGTTTTATTCTCCAGTGGCTGCTTTGCTGTTCTGTTCTGCATTAAGTTTTTTCTGGATATCAGCAGATCTAAAGTTATAATACTGAGAAGGAAGAGAGGGTAAATGGTTCAATGCTCTTTTGTTTTGTTTTTTAAGGCTTAGCAGCACAGACATGAATATGTATGAACTCAGGTTTCCTCAGCTGTGTTGGGATCTGGAATGAAAATTTCTGTCAGCTGAAAAACGTAGGAAAAGTTGGTATGCAAGGCTTGAAATTCAGGAGAGGTAAAATTGTAATGGTTTGGCTGGAAGTGACAAGCTTAGTGGGGGCACAGAATGTTTTAATCTTCAGGATAGTATTAAAGTAATTTAATGCTGATAAGTAATTTGAATGAATATTAATCATTATTATTCAGGTTTATTCCAATGTTGGACTTTCAGAAACCGGGATGAGATCTAAAGTAAAGGATATTGTATTCTAGCTTTCCTCCTCTGTTTCCAGCATTTCAATCTACTGCCTAACATTCACCGTTGTACAGAACAGGAATCTTGGCTGGAATACATGAGTTGGGATCCAGTCTGGCAGGTTCCTGCTTGCAGTAGATTAATATTTTCTGAAGTGCTCTTTATTTCCTATCCTCTTAGTATGGATTTCCCTTTACAACTGCTTGGGTGACTCTGTTACCCATCTAATGCTCAGCACATTGAGTCTCTAACAGTTCCTTGGGAAAAAAACAGCAAAGAAAAGCCCTCTGGAGAGAAATTTCTGAGCAGTGACACAAAATTCCACATACAACACTGGTTCCATTTTCACCACATTCCTTTTCCAAAGCAAACAGTTTGCTTTCCTGTTAACTGGGAGGTGTGAGGTTGCAGGGCTCTGGAGCTGTGTGAATCCCATTGCTGGCCCAGGAGCAACACTGTTTGCTCTCTTCTTTCCTTCCTCGTTGCTTCCTGGGGCTTTATTTTCTGTCAGAGGTCCATCCTTTCTGAATGGCAGTCAAACACTTGTGCAGGTGGCAGAATGAAGCCTGGAGTCTCTCGTGGGACCAGAGATGGTTGGTTTGAACTTGCGATAGGGTTTGGAAGATGATATTTAGTTTGCTTAGTTTTTTGAAGCCAAAATGACTTCTTTCAGAGTTGAGGAGACTGTACGCACAATGCTTTAGCAATATGCTGTGACTGAAAATAAGTGAGTGGCAGGTTCACGTTGATTCTGAGCTGCATACTTAAATCTTCCTCTATAATGCTGGATTTCACTCTCAGTGACTGTTAGTTTTGTTTCTGTCTGCTATCGACACAAAAGTTGGAGATCAGATGTGCACTGGAGTTGGAGGGAACACGATCCAAGATACGTTTTCTCTGAATCACTGACTGAGAAATTGCAGAACAAATCTCCCCAGAGCATTTGGTTTTTGGAAAAGAAAACATGAGGTGCTTACATTTTCAGTATGCAGCAGGTTGACATTTGAAAGTGTAATAAATTGCCCAGACAATACTCAGGAAATCTTTAATAAGATCCAAGTATGTACATTCTAGAATGTTTGTTCTTCTCACACGGATGATCTGTCTGGACTAAAATATATTGGTTTAACCCTCAAAATACCCTCTCTCATCCACATTACTCAATGTGTATGGAAAACAGGCTTTGTAACAGGACAGGAATTCAGTGAATTGAACTTGGGTGAAAGCAGAGGGTCTTTTACAACTTAATCTGTAGCTGCTCTGCTTATTTGAGAAGTCTTTGTCATCTTTTGACCTTGAAGCGACCAGCCTGAGGACTGGATGTGATTACTAGGATGTGTGTTCCTGGGAAGTGGTGACAAAGGACTGTACTGTAATACAAATGAAGTAGAGTAGATCCTTGTAGCAATTCAGCTCGGGCAGCTGCATGGGCAAACTACTTTTGGATAATCCACTGTTCTTTTCTGATGCTCTACTGCACTTGAAAACAGATGAAATGTTCATCCTTGGGGTGGAGGCTCAAAGGCAAAGCGCTGCCTGTGGTTTGCAGGGCGAGAAGCAGCCCCTGTCCTCCCCTTTATTAAAGAAATGGTGGTGTCCTAGATGTAGCAGCAATCCCTCACCAGAACAACAGAAATGGTGGGCACACTCACGATTTGCACGTGTTTTGTCTGATATCCATCAGAAATAACATTAGCCATTATAAAATGTCTAATAAAATAAAATAAATAATATAAAATAAAATGCTGTCATCTGGGCTCAGTCCAGGGCATTTGGTTGGTGTGGCTGATTTCTGTGCCCTGTTGGTGGCCCAACATTGCAAAGCATTTCTTTCTGAAAGAAGAAACAGCCTCTTCTGTCAGTGCAGGCTGTTACTTTGAGCTGCCTGTCCTGAGAGGACAGACCACTGCTTTAGCAAGGCAATCAGCATTCATATACCACCGTTCTGGCAGATTAGGGAGGTTTCCAAGAAGGCAGTTCTATATTGAGATCGTGGTGGATTTTAGGATTTTTTTCTTTTAAATACACATTCCCAAAGCTGGTGGTTCTGGATATCTGAAAGGAGTTCGTTTACTGTAAAATTTGCATTATGCAAATGAGGTGTGAAGTAGTACTGACTGCAAGACAGCCATCTGACAGCAAAGGAGAGCACGGTGCAATTGCAAAGGAGGATGACAGGGGGGAACAGCCACCGAAGTCGCTGCATCGTTTGCGCGGATGGGAGAGCTTGGATTCATGCAGCATGACGTCTTTCTTTGGAGCTGTCATGAGCTGCCACATCCTTCTCCTCACACCTTTTGAACACAGACAAGCAGATGAACTCCTTGATTCAGCAGCTTCTTCAGCCATTCTCATTAGTGTTTTGTTAATCACTCTGACTCTGGCTTTCTTCCCTTCTCCCCTCCCAGCTCTGGGGATTTCAAGGTTCAGCTTGCATAACAGGTAATAGCAGGCATTTCCTCCTCCTGTGTCGGGATATCCTGGCGCCCTTCAGTCTCTCTCTGACTGTGTTTAAAACGGACTCCAGCACAGGAAAAAAAAAGTCTAAAATTAGCAGCCTTGATAGAATAAAGGCACAGGGCTGTCCACTGCGCTGTTTGTCAATGAAACAACAAATCTAAACAGGGCCAGAATGCATTTCCTCTGTGAAAAACAGACATGCAGAGTTTTGGGGAGGAGGAGTGAGAGTAAAGCCAGCACTGCACCTGAAGATCAGGGAGAGTTATGCAGAAGGTATCCAGGGTTGCAAAAGACCGTGGTGTGCAAGGCTGGAGGAGGCTCTCTGCAGTGAGGCTGAATGTCTGGCTTCTCATTGCACTGAGCCAATGCACCTGGAAACTGGATGGGACGCTTTGAGAGATAAGGGAACTGCAGTCTCCTCTTGTTTGAAGTTCAGGTTCACCTCAGTGTGGTGGTTGTTGCTATGGGAACCATACTTAAATAACCTGGGCTAGATGCTGCTCCTGCGGCAGTGTGGGCTGGAGATCTCACACTTGTACCACTCTAGCTATTCAGTGTTGTAAGAATCAGAATTGAATTAAAAAAAAACCAACAGTGATTATAACCTATTGGGTTATACATTAATAATAACTATATGTTTCTAATATGGACTTGTAGGCAATCTGAATGTAGTACTCCATTAATGATGGTTTCATACCTGGATTTTTATAGGATTACTATAATAAATACCAAGTGACTTTATGTAAAGAAGATGACATGACTTTATGCAAAACTCTCAATATGATGCTGTGATTTCCTCCTTCCCTCACTCATCTCTATATACAATTTTTGTCTATGAGAATTGCTGTGGGAATTTTAGTTACAACTGTCCCTGTTAAAATTTGCAAGATTGAAAGACACGTTTGTCTCCCAAAGTCCAGCTGACCTTCGCAGTGCAAAATTCAGTTAGCTGAAAGCAAAACAGTCGTGTTTCAGCAAGACTTCAGAAATTCGTCCTGTCATTCTGCATTCAAACAGCTGCTGAGGTATTTTCTGTCCTGCTAAACGGTGGAAATACATTGCATTGATTGTATTTCTTTCAGGTTTCATAAGAAATAGGAATGGCTTAGTCTTCTGCCAACTTAGAAAAAGCATTCTGATATTTCCAGCATGAAAGCTTGTAGTCATATACTGCAGAATCTTGAGGGGAGAGCTTTTGAGAGCCAGTGTGTGTTTACTTTGAGATTTGGGCCTTTTCGCTAAGCTTTGTCACCTGGAAGTTGCTCCATCTTTTCCACCTGGATTTAGTAGGGATGGACGAATTTTTCCTTAAAAAAAGAAGTGTACTTACTGGCAAGCTGGAACACAGCAGCAATGGCCTCCTCCCACCACTGGGTATCCTGAGAAATGATGGGTATCTCCACCAGGCCCAGGACGAAGATGAGCTGGCCAGCAGTCAGAGCAACGGTAGCGATGAGGTTGCAGGCGCGCATCATGTCAAACTGCACTGGGGAAACATGAGAAAGAAGCCTAAGTTAGAATGAGATTAAAAAGAGGGTTTGAGGGTGAAAAGGAAAGAAAAAATCCTGGCTAAGCAGGTATGTAGAATTCTCAGTCCATGGAAAATGATTCTTACATATCTTCCCCACTCCTGACAGCCCTTTAGTCTTAACCCTCTTAACTGCATTTTCTGTGGTCTGATTAGGAACAGATTTTCTTCAGGAAATCTTTCCTTTAGTTAATGAAAATCCTGTCACTTCTGCTTCAGTGCCAAACAATCTGGGCTGAAGCAAGCAGCCCATTTTAAGGACAGCCCACCAAAAGCTCTTGGCTTCTGCCCTGCAAAGATTCTGTGTGTAATTAGCAGTCAGAGTTGGGTGTTGCAGGAACTGTCCTTTTGTTCTGCATTTGTATGGCACTGATTGAAATGGAGCCTTGGTTCATGGCTTGGGTTTTCAAGGCCCTTAAACAATCATCTCATGGCAAAAGAAATCTGCAGCTCTCTTGTCCTTAAGCATTCTGTGGGCAAATGCTAATATATTACTTGTTTAAGAGATGTTGATAATAGAATTAAATAGAGAATTCTTAAATCTTCCTTCTTTTAACATTTATTAATCTTTTGGACCCTCTGAGAAGACCCTTGTATTTCTTGCTGTGTAATGATGTCAGTGTTTGACAGTTCTGATTTAGGTGTTCTGCCATCATGAAAAGAAAAGTTATGTGACCTTATGTATTTGTACACATTAAAGGTAAAGAAATGCAGAAATAATTACAGATATAAATATCTCAAGTCTTGGATTGGAACCCGATTCAGCTGGCTGCTGGACAGAATATATTCACTGCATAGTTCAGTCCTTTCAGTCAGGCTTCTTTTCCTACTTTTCCTGTTAACCTGGTGGATGTCCTGTTTTCATCCTTTTCCTTCCTCTTGAGCAAAAAGGTGGGTTTTGTAAACATCATTGTGCCAGTTCAACATCTCTTGCCAATATGTCACTGCTATTCTGAAATAAAAGCAGCTCGATGTGCAAAGTATTAGAAACACAGAGTATTAGAAAGGCTCCAGACATTAATTTTCATCAGGCTTTCAGAAGTCACTGAGCTGTTAGCATTGAATTTGGATGCAGTAATTTTATTTTCCGGGAAGCTGTTAACAAAGGATTAGTTGTCAGCTAGAATGCTTTGCCTAAGGCCTGTTCCTATTTTGGCAGCAGGTTTTCTGGATTTCAGTGTCTCCAGACCTCACAATGCATTCTTCCTTTCTGTAGAACGTTTCGGAAAGGTCACTGCTCCCACTGCAGGTTACTGGGCAGTAAGGCTTTGTGTGATTCGTTGTACTGACTTCTTGTTGGAAAGATAGGCTTTTTGCACCTTATGTTTCCATGACAGTCCACGAATGACTGAAGAGCTGATACCTAAGAAAGCAGACAGCAGTAGGGAACAAAGAGAGTTTGGAGTGTAAGCTGAAATTCTGATCTCTTCTGTTGTTCAAGTAACGCCTGAGTCGTGCTTGCCAAGTGGTTGGATCTTGTCATTCTTTGCCACCTTAACCCTTTAGCTGAGACTGAAACTCCTGATCCTCTAGGGGGACTGCCAGGAGTGCAAAAAACCCCACAGCTCCTTGATAGAGACAAGCAAGAGTGAACTTCACAGTCGTAACCATTCAGTCCAGTCTACTGCATGAGCCATCAAAATGAGTTTATGTTCTTCGTTGCTCATCTTTAGCTCCCAGTGCTGTAAGAAACAGCTCATGGTTCAATTAAACTTCATTAAAATATGTTGTTTCATTTTAAGGAGTTTAATAAGAATCAGAAGCCACTCCACTTTTTCACATTAAGTAAAATGTTAAGCAGGAGGCAGTTGGTGTGATCTTATGAAATGTGAAAGCAGTTATTGTTGTGGATAAGGTAGGACAATAACTGAGTGCCCTTCCACCCCTCCTACTGGGATATAGCAGCTGTTTCATCCTAAAACTTCTAATGTATGACCTGTCATCTCTTCATTTTATTCCAGAGTTGTAATGACTGCTCAAAGGAAAGGGATCAAAATTAATAGTGGGAAGCAAAATTAACTCCATTCTTTTCTCAGTGGAACTTATTAATTTTACTCAGTTTGGAAACGCCACTCTGCAGCTTACTCTGCTTTCTTATTGAGCCATCGTAACTTTACATGTTGTCAGCTCAGCACCTACTTCTGTTTCGTACACGTGCAACCCTAAGCTGAGCTTCTTCAACCCGAAACCCCCCCACACCACCCCCTTCAAAAAGGTGGTCGATGTGGGAAGCACCCGTGGCCCCAGGGAAGTGGTGCTGTTTCCATGGTTGGTCTTTGCCAACCTGGGCGAATCTGTGATTCTGTTGTACAAGTATCTGTGACTGAGGATAACCTAAAAAATGTGCAATTGAGAAGCATTTTTTCAGAGCTTGCGCCCAAAGTCTTCAAAGCTGTAAATTATGCTGAGGAAGGGCACAAGGCTGTTCTCATGTCTGCGTAAGTGGTCAATCCAGGCATAAGCAGTCTTTCACGAAGATAGCTATAACAGCATTTTTGTGTGAGCCCTGAAATTTGGTGTTTGCTGGTTGATATTTAAATTTTATATTCACAGAAACTCCTTGTTAGCAAGCTGCAGTCCATTCCAGTGGGCTTTCCATGTTTGTTGTAATTGGTATGAATGTCCAACCATATTGATTTCACTACAGCCTTTGTGTCTTTTAAAAGCTTCACTTTTGCAAAATGATGTATATGAGTCACAGAACGTGAAAGTAAGAGGTTCATAACAGTTGTGTAGTCAATTGTAGGCATTTCAGTTAACCAGTAGCTCCTAGAATCTCTTGTGTAAGGCTGTCCTGACAACACGGCTATTTTGGACATCCCACTTTTTTGTTTTGAATTCATTGCTAATGGCACATATCTCCTGAAGCTTCGCCATCAAAGGCATTTCCTAAGCTAGAAAGGGTTGCTTCTAGCAGAACAGAACTGGACACAACAGGAGGTGTTCATAATTACTTTGAGTCTCAATTAAGGGAGGAGAGGAGGTCAATCCAGTACTCCCCTGCTTTCGTCACACTTTTCCTTCACCTCTCTTAATGCAATTTAACTGTTAAGAACAGGGATAGGGATAAGTACTGAATGACTTCAATACTCTGCTCTAGGTGGCTGCTGTTAAATACTACAAAGTACTGATCACTGTCTTTTCCTTTTTGGAAGCTCATCTGGATGCCAGTATACTCTGTGAGTACTCAATTCACGGGCAGGGAACCCAGCTGGGTTTATTGTGCAGCTGGGCAGTTTGGGGCCCAGGCTGTTGACTTCTGCTTTGACAGTGACCAGTCAAGGGTCAAAACCCAAATCCCAGGGATGAGACCAGTTCAAATTCCCCACTGCATTGCTCATTTCCTAGACCAGAAGTATCCATCTGGATTAGCAATGTTGATTTGATTTGCTTATTTGCAAGCAGCAATTTAATGCTACATGATAGCCTCAGGGTTATTTGTGCTTTGCAAAAGCAGATTAGTCGTGCTAGAGGGTAACTCACAGTGTTTCAGAATTATTAGGAAGGATGATCTCATTGCAAAATCAGATGGTGCTGATTGCTGAAAGTCTCAGGTTTTCTTTCTCTATTTTGTTTGCATTTAGGGAAAAAACAGTGATAGGTGGGAATTCGAGCTGTTGACAGATTACATCACGGTGTCTGTATTCAAACTAAGCAGCCCAAGATGCCCTAATACTTATCTACAACTTCCCCTAGAAACAGCACTTCCAAAATTGTCAGCGGAAACTTCAGGCCAGCTTCTGTACTTCAGTTACCAGGCATGGGAAGAGGTGAGCGAGCACAGCTTCCTCACTGTGTAGGAGCAGCACAGGACCTGCACATCTCACCATGGCTTCACAGCTTACTGCTTGTCATCTAAACTGGAGGAACAGTCTGTGAGCACACTGCTCACCTATCCCTGCTTTGGGACAGCGTGTTTAAATCTGAAAGATCAACTTAAATTTCAATCAGCTCTTAGGAATTCATTGCACTGAAGGATAGCAGCACCTTAAGCTGCTGCTAATTGAATTGCGCCTGTGAGTGTGTCAGTACTTCAGGATATTCTTCTCTTGAGGAAACTTGCTTGTTCCTACTGATTGTGTTAGTGTTAAAATGGTTATGTTATGTTTAACTTCAGTTCTCTTAATCCCAAAAGTTACACTCTTTGGTATCTATTTGCAACCTTGGTCTGCAGGCTGAGATCATCTGCTGCTTCTGATACAATTTAGTCTGAATTGGCGAAGTAATTAGATTTCCTCTAACATGATGAAGACATTCTGAGTACATGGTTTTCATCTGGAACTTGACACTTTGCTAAGGCCTTAGCCCAGGAAGGATGCATCTCTTGTTGCTCCTAACAAATCTACTTCAGTAAATACTCTGAGAAGTCTTTGCACACATTTCCTTAACATAGCTGGTAAGTCTTCCGAAAGCCTCAAATGAGAGCCGTGTTCCTCACAGCATCTCTCTGAGCCTGTAGCTGTGTTACAGAGCAGTGTTGTGTCCCCAGACTGACTGCAGCCTTCATGTGTTCACCCCTGGCTTCTGGGAAGGCACTGCATTACCAGACGCAGAGAGCAGAGAGCCAGCAGCTTGGTTTTGCTTTGTGTTCCAAGCTCTGAGCCCTTCCTCCGGGAGTCTGATGAATTCAATTTCTTATCCTGCCACAGTTAAGGCAGTTAGAAAGGAACAGTTGGTTATGCCCAGGCTTTTTGAAGCCTGGCCATGGTTCAGGTTGGCGGTAGTGTGTGGTTCTTTATAGTGGAGTTGTACTATTTCAAACTTTCCAAATGGCTTTTACAATCCACATCATATTTCAGGAATGCAAAACCAAGCATCCGAACGTCAGGAAAAGCCAGAACAGTACGTGTAAGTGTGCTTATACTGGTCTTTCAGGGAGCACTGATTGGATCAGTGCATGAAGGCACATCGGAAAGGAAAGATGTTGAAGGGATGCATGCAGACTTAGATAGCTGTGTGCTCCCAGGCCCCACGCAGCCACCATAGGCCCTGTCTCCGTCCCCACAGAGCTGCTGCAGGCACTGAGCAATGCCATCGAGGTGGGGCTGGTGCTGTATTGGGGCACCACAGGGTGGGGACCTGGGCCATATGGGGACCTGGGGATGGGACAGACGGGGATGTGGGACATCTGGGACGCGTTGGGGTGCACACAGCTATGTGCTGTCTAAGTCTCTCTACTTGATTTGTCTTGCTGTTACTCGTGGTCTTGTTCCTAAAGAACTTTAATTCCATCCCGGAGAAGTGAATTATGTGTTTTTTGGAAGAAACCCTTATTTATCATTCTAAAAAAATCCACATTAGCCAAACTTCTGACTATTAACTGTCTGTTCCTCTGGTTTGGATGTCAGCATTGTCACCAAAGGTCAGATGTGCAGAAAGTCCCCACTGCTCACATAGAGAACAGCTGCAGCTGGGCCTTGAGTGTCAAGAGAGAATAAATACAAAGTGCTGAGAAGTTTTTCTTGGTGTGATTACGAATTCACAATACAAAATTAATGAGCAGTGCTGTCGTTTTTACCCTCCTAGTTATCACAGTTTGAATGCCCACTAATCTCTCCATTCTTAGGTCCTTGAGTAAATGAGACAGGTTTTGTGGGAAGATGATAAGTGATCAAAGAATTATTCTTCATTGTACAACAGAAGCACAAGAGTAAGGCTTTCATTTCAAAACAATTAAGATGAAGGCAATAAACAGAATCACTGTCCCTAGTTATTGACAATCAGCATCACTGTATGCCTTTGTGTTATCAAGTCTTCGGACTTTTCATTTCTCATGTTGATTTTGGTTTGTTGTTATTTATGTTAATCTTTGAGATTTTGGGGGAGGGGAAGAATGAATTAGGAAGTACTGAAGCTCTTTAAAGGTGTCTGTTAAGCAGACAAGAGTGCTGGGATTATCCAAGTGCACCTTTTATCACGTAACTCAGACCATGGGAAGATTTAATGTAAACGCTGCCTCCTCAGTAGTTCTATTTCAAGGGTCTGAATTTAATTGACAGCAAAAAAGATGGGAGTGGAATTTCTCTTCAATAAATATCCCACAGTATATGGAACTTTGGAACCCTTTCTACACAATTTTTTTTTTTGCCTGTCTTATTGTAAGAGCAGGGCTTTCCTTAAAAGTAAAGTCTTCCTTAGGGAATCCCCATCAGCAGGTCTATGGCTTTCAGATCTTAGGAGTCCTCAATGCACTCTGATGCTGGATGGATACATTACAAATTAGAGAAATAAAAGGGGGAAGGAATCAAGCAGTTCTGGCCCAATGAAACAATTCTGGCTATTGCAGCCAGACACGATGATCCTTGTAGGTCTGTCCCAACTGAACTATGACAGCTCGGTAAAAAAGTGGTTTGGAACTTCAGGACTGAGTCCACAGCAAAGTAAAATCTATGTCAAGATGAGCACTGACTCCAATTTGAAGAGCAGACCTCTTAAATTTTACCTCCTGCATATTTGCCTCCCCTGCTGTAATTAGTCATTTCACTAATTGAAATGCTGACCACATTGCAGGTGCTAGGAAGGGAAATCAGAAGCTCGGAGCTGCCATCAGGGCAAACTGTGTCTGTGCAGCAGCCCCAGCAGGTTATATCTTGGGCAGGCACCCATGGACACAGTGAGTGTCTGGCTGTATTTAATCTCTAGATACTGTCTTTTCTAGGTGCAGTGACCCTTCATTCTTGATCTGTCTATGTAAAAAACTAATATGATGCTCGCTGCCTGACATGGCATGGCTTCGGTCCAGCCAAACATCAGCAGCCAGTGTCACTCTGAATTGTTACCTCTGCAAACAAAAGCCAGCACTGTTCCCACGCAGAGCAGCAGCCTGGCTTAGCACTGCTCTTCATAGTGCAAGTGTCTGCATAAATCATGCTCTGAGGCTGGCAGGTGTTTATATTCAGTCCTTCTGGAGTCACGTAGTCACTCGTGATGCCGTGCCTCTCCCTGTCACTGGTTGTGCTGCTTGTAAGAACTACGGATGTCTTGCTCTCGGCATCTGTAGTAGAAATAAGCGTCCCACTGCTGGGATTTGCATTCAGTCCTTCTGGCTCCTTGAAGAACCAAGTGAAGTTTTAAAAAAATATCTATTCCTGCAGTTCCAAATTGTTCGTAATGATCTTTAGACAAAAAGGAACAGAATGTGACCTTTGCTAACAAATAAATGAGCTCCATCTGTCCACAGAGCCGGCAGTGCTGTGGGGCTTAGGGGCACAGCTGCACTGTGCAGCGTGGTCAGAAATACCAGTGCTGATTCCAAGTACTCCAGTGTGCTGGGGTGTGTAGATATGGTGCAGGGCCGGGCGAGGGGAGAGCTGACCGAGCGGAACTCCTTGCCCTCGCTTATGTTCAGGAGTGGTAGGCTGCCTGAGCAGGCAGGATTCCCTGAAGTGCTTGGAAGAGAGAACATGCCGTGTGAGTGCTCAGTGGCCTTAAGTATCATCTGTTGGCTTGCCCTTGTTGGAAAAACTTTGCCTGTTATCCTCCTAACGAGGCTGGGATTCTCAGCATAAGGAAAGATCTCTGATGTGTTGCCTCCAAAAGGGAGCCATCTGCTACCATCACACCTCCATCACTCAGCCTGTGCTCGTTTCATCAACAAGGTTCACATCACGTTTCAACAAGGAGTGACTCCTGAGCCCACTGCTTAATCCATCAGAATATAACCAAGCAGGAAAAAAACAACCCAAACCTGAAGGATTCCTCTTCAAACCTGGGTATTTCCTTGCTCTTAGTCATTTCAGCTGTCTCACAGAAGCTTTCTAGTATCACAGGTGGCTGAAGGAAGGGTGCAGGAATGTGTGGCCAAAAGGGAGGGAAGGGAAAATGTGGTTAAAGCCAGAAGGGACTGATCCCTGCCTTCCAGGGGCACTGTTGGTCAGAACAGAGTTGAGGTTTTCCCCTCAGAACCCAAGTCACCTGCATTTCTTTCACAGTGTACCTTGCAGGAATGGTTCACATTGAGATATTTAATTACTGTCTATTTTTCCTTTAGCATCACTGACTCCTCTCTCTGGACTTTCCCCCCCTATTTCTAATCTCTGTTTCTTCATGGTGACTCTGCAGCATCTATAATGTTGCATATATGTACATCTTGGTATTTATTCTATCTATCCTTTATTGACTTTAATACCCTTGATGCAGTGTTCATATCATATGGATTAAATCCAGAACACCTTAATTTTCCTCTTGCTTCAGTGGTTCGTGTGTTACGATGCAATGATTTACGCAGATGTCCCATGAGTGGGGAATTGGATCAGAGAGGTTCTGGTGTGGAATTTGACTTTCCATCTCAGAGCGGTTTTGGCAGAAGTGCTGTATCACACTGACTGCTGCTGGCCACTGCCTGTGTGATCTTTTGATGGAGCATTTCTGTCATTTTTACCAAACATGCAAGACTCAATTTGCTATTTCTTTCAATGTGGTGTAGTGTATTTTCAGTTGAAGCACGTGCAGACTGTGACATAGTGAGTGACTTCCTCATTCTTATGGAAGTCACTTTGTTTGGGCTGTGTACCCACAGGTGGAGAAAACTTGGCTTTGTGTCCTGTGAAAGGAGGTTTGCCAATGATTTCAATGGAAGAAAGAACGGGCCCTTAAATGATATTCAGTGTTTAAGAATATCCATTTCTGCCAGTGAGTGAGCCTACTTACAGCACTGCCTTTAGTTGGCTGTTACTCACACAGTACCTGGAATTCCCACAGGTTTAAGTTTTTCCTGATGAACTGAGATCAACCTGCCTCACAAACACGTCCACATCAATGTGTGAAGAAATGTTATGACCAATACTGCATCTTTTCTTGCATTCTATTGGAAGAACCTGCTTTTCCACTTATTGCATCCAGAATACTACTACGCCTTAACTCTGAGGAAGGAATTTTTCATTCAAAAAGCTGTGCACATGTATATACATAGAGAGAGAGTAGAATCATACATAGAATGGCTTGGGTTGGAAGGGACCCTTAAGACCATCTCGTTCCAACCCTCTCCTATATGCAGAAACACCTCCCTCTAGACCAGGATGCTCACAGCTGCATCCAGCCTGGCCTTGAGTGCTTCCAGGGAGGGGGCACCCATCCGTATGTATGTACGTAACACACACACCAGTGTCATTCTAACTGACAGATGAGGACTGCCTTCTTACATCACTAATGCGATTCAACATTAGACAGCATCTTTAAAGTTATGAAATTATGAATGCAGGATCAGGCCCGTATTGATAAGGTGTACAACCCATGGAAACGCATCTTAATGTGCAACAGATGAGTTTCTTCATTAGTTTGTCATGGTAGAGCTGCAGAAGTGAGATTTTCCTTTCTCCAGAGACTGAAAATTTGACTTCTGCTTACTGCTGGCTCCCACATTAATGCACGGATGCTGAACAAAATGAGTCACTGGACCTCAAAATCCTTCTTTAAACCAGCATTTTAAGAGCTTTTAAGTGTTAGAGAACTGGGGGTAAGGTGGGAGGCACATGACTGTGCTGTAGTTATAGTGTTTAAAAAAATTCTATCACATTTTGCTTCTGTTTCATGTAAGAAATTGTTGCCACACCATTTTGCTATGAAAACAGTTCTTCTATGCCTATCTTTAGAGCACCACCCATCTTCTGAACTGTTCATAGCAGGAACTGTGAGTTGGTGGGCTTAAAAAGCTGCAGAAGCCCGATTCAATACACAGGAACTTACTCTATCTGTTCCATAGAGACCAGGTACTTTTAAAGTTCATGAATGGTAAGCAAGCTTTTTAAGTCAGAACCTGACTGATCAGTAACAATCAGGGCAGTCGTTCAGGTGATGAAGTTACAGGTAGGCATCAAAGAAGTTTTTCAAAAGTCTAATTCTGTTTGTTATTATTTGTCATAACAAAAATTCTGGTGGGTAAAACCAAAGATCATATTCAGGGATTCATAGTGGTTGACATGTTCTCTACAGGTGACTTTTGGGGATTTGATGTTAGCATGTGCACAAAAGGCAGCTGCTGCTTTCTGGAAAGCATGATGTTGTGTGGGCCCACACTAAAACATATTTTGGAAAGAAATTCCTCTTTTATTTTCATTTGGTCTCAAGAGGGGCATAAGAGACTTTAGGGCAGAACAGCGTTTTTCCTTTTCTCCATATTTCAAACCATGAAAAAAAAACATGGAACCTTTTTTCTTACTAATGTTACTGTTACGAGTCTTCAGAGGTACCAGCACAGTTTAAAAGCAGTATTAAAATCTCTAGAAAAAATCCTAACGTCTGCCAAGGCATGAGCTTTATAGACATTTAATACTTTAAATTCATTTCCTTGAAGGATCCACTTAGTGTTGGTTGAGTTTGCCTGATGGAACAAACCCTGAGGCAGTGCTGCTCAGAGCCCTCATCTGCTGTCTGCTTGCTGGGAGAGCTGCTGGAAGCAGAGGTTCTCAATGAGTGCCTTTGGACCCATCAGCTGTGATTTAACAAAGGTGTCTGAAATCGCATGTGAGAACTATGCCACGCTTCATGTTTTTCTTATTCCACAAGTACTTAGGGTTTTTTCACCAAAAGTGTATTTCTGTATGTTAATACCTAGCTCAGCTTAGTAATTTTTGCCAAAGATATAGCTGTCCTCCAGATGAAAAAAAAAGGGAACTAACATAGAATCTGAAAAATTTGGTTCTCTTTGTACTTTTTCAGTATTCAGAGCAGCCATGATAATGATTTAATGTACTGAGGGGAGATACGCTCATAGCAGGAATCCAAGAAGAGGGAAAGGCAAGGAGGAGGCGTCTGAGAGCTCTAGACTTAAGTTTTCTGGACGGATTTTTTCAAAGCGCGTGGTTCCATATGCCATAAAACAGGACAGTGAGTGCAATGCAGATTACTTCTTTTGGGGAGGGAGGAGGAATCATAGCCAGTGGGTGGACATAATTATTCTCATTTTCCTGATTTTATTTTACTGTTAACCTTAAGAAACTTTTAGAATCGAACGGTCAACACTGATGTGCTATGAGCTATGTGGACGTTGGGCTACACGTTCCTCAGCACCAGGTACTCTGTATCTATGACAATCCTGTATCTATGACAATCCAGCATAAGCAGAGAAGAGATGGAACTTACATTTGACAGTGCTGCGAGACTCCTGGAACCCGGCTGACTCCGAGCCCCAGCCCAGGGCTTCGCACTCGCGCTCCTCCCCTTGCCCGTGCCTGCTGCTCGTGCTCGCTCCTGCCTTGCTCCTCTCTGCCAGCCAGCACATCTTCCAGAGCCCCACGCTGCGCTTACGCCCATCTTCCAGGGTCTGGTACACCCAGTTAGGAGTAAAGGCAGCCGCGTTGTTAAGAATAAGTGAGACCAAGGCTACCAACACAGCTGTGGCTACCAGTTTCTGGACAGTCATATCTGACTGTCAGCTCGCTGCCAGTCTCTATTAGCAGAAGACGCAAGGTCTCAGTCAGCTGCAGCACATTGAAATGGGGCTTGAAATGGAGGCAGCTTGGATAGGATGTTATGAGTGGCTAGAGGACATCACCGTTCATTCTCAAAGTCAACTCCAGATGTGTTTCTGACGAAGCAAATGAGAATTTTGTGAGGTAGGTAGGATAATTCCATAAAATAAGAACACCAGGAAGCTTACTTAAGTTTCTGTCCTTCCCAGCGTTGGCTTATCCACCTTCTTGCACCTTGATGAGCAGTGCCAGGCCGGTGATGAACTGGAAGACGGGGAGGTCCATTCCCTGCGAGCCGAGGCAGGCGCTGTGGGGATCCAGGCTGCGGGCAGAGCGCGGGCGCTGGGTGCCGGCCGGCAGCGTGCCCAGCGCACCCCGGGGCGCGGGATCCTCGCGGTGTCCTTCGGATTAGCGCTTCAGAATATCCCGCGAATGCTGACAGATGGCATCCTTAAAGCCCAGCTGAACTCCAGACGAATGTTTTCATCCCAAGGAGC
This sequence comes from Centrocercus urophasianus, assembly GCF_019232065.1. Lineage (NCBI taxonomy): Eukaryota > Metazoa > Chordata > Aves > Galliformes > Phasianidae > Centrocercus > Centrocercus urophasianus. Next base: position 471,283 of record NW_024885100.1, on the reverse strand, counting down.
TAGGAAAGCCTGGAGTATCCCGAGGAATTTGCTCCGCTGCGTCTCTCCGAGCACCAGCGCTGCGAGCGGTGGGGGCTGGAGCGCGGAATGCCGTGAGGAAAAGGTCTGCCCCCCGCCCCCCACCTCTGCACTCAGAGGAAATGGCTGTTTTTGTGGCTGTTTTTGGTGAGCCTCAGGGCGTAGTCGACTGCAACAAACAGAGCCGCTGCCACGGCAGTCAAACATGAACAGGATGTGTTTCCTGAAAGGAAAAGACATATGGAGACTTCTAAAGTTGTCCCTCCTCCCCTTGGAGCGTCCCCTTCCCGCCTCACTCCTCCCCTCAGTGCGAGCCGGGGGGCTGCGGGACATCGGGGTCCCCTGTGCTCCCACACAGACCCCTGGGCGTTGGGCTGCAGCGTTAGGAGGCTGCCATCCCTCCTTGCAACCCTCGATTGGAATCTGGCAGCCAAACAGAAAATGTAAAGCTGGGAGAAGATTCGTGGGTGCCTGAAGGAAGTCGCGAGCGTCTTGGTGTGATGGAAGCTGGGGATTGCTGGACTGTGGCTGTGGGACAGATGCGGCCCTGAGCCCCACGTCCAGCTCTGCTGCAGCCGCTCCTTGCTCTGAGCCCATCGGCAGTGTCTAAGCTGAACAAACAAAAAAACCCCACGACTGCACTAGGTTTAACGTCTGGTAATACTCGTGCCTTGTAAAGGGGGGTGGTGGTCTTGTCAGCCTGCAGAGTGAGAAACGAGGAGTCGGGAGAGAGATGGGCACAGTGCTGAGGTGTGTCAGCAGTTCACATACGTGGGATTAACAAAACGAGAGTGAAAAATGTTTAAAGCAGTTGTTTTTGTTTTTTTTTTTGTCAGCTAGGTGTCATTACCTGTAGTAAACAGATCCCTACTGACATGCAAAGTGGAAATTTGTTTTAAGGAGATTTTTAGTTTTTCTGAGACTGACTTGATGCTAACAGGGGTGGAAAATGGTTCAGTGAATCCCATACAACCCTGTAGTCAGCTTTCAGCCATCAGAATTGAACTCACAAAGCTTGCTGTAAATTCCCGTCCCGTCTGTGTGCTTGATTCATTTCAGTCCTTAGACAGATGAAGCTTGAGGCACTTTGTGCTTTCGCAGCAGTGCAGCATCATTAGTGTCTGTTTTTCCTGTAAGTGATTGGTCATATTGGTATACATCCGTGTTCTTAGAAATTTGGCAAACAGTGCTATTGGCAAACATTTATAATCATTCTTCAAAGAAATGTCTGAACAGCAATGACCATACTTTTGTAGTGAGAGACCATGGATTTTTTTTTTGTTATTTTAAGCCCGCAGCAGGGCAGATGATGTGGCCATCGTAGATGATGCCAAAGATAAACCTGTTCTATCCAGCAGTAAACTCATCTCTGCTCCTTCCTGATTTTTTGGTCACTGATTTTTCAGTGATTTATTGAAGCCTGAGGACGCATCTTGTAGTTACAGTGAGATGATCATCTCAGAACGTGCTGTGTAATTTTATGTCCATGTTGTCCCCCTGTAGGTGAGGACGGTCTCATTGCAGCCAACTCCAGGCTTATGATGGGAATGTTTCTGGGAGCTCCAATCCCTCCATACAGAGCAGATGGGATGGCAGCACTGCGGTTTTCATCCCACCCAGATAACACACGAAGTGTATCTGAGGAGCAATGCAAAGCAGCGATAATTGCTGTCTGCAGTAATTTAGCAAGCAAGTTTAGCAAGACTTTTTTTCCCATGGCAGAATTTCTGGTGGCTGGCCTTGTCCATAATGAGCTGTTTGCCGTCTTCCGTGACGAGGTGCAGTTCTGTTCAGTGGTGGCTTACATTTTCCCATGCAATTTGCAAAGCAGCTTGTAGAGCACTTGGGGCATTTCTGTGTGAGAAATAATGTAATTCTACTTTTGGAGTCTCTGATTTGGATAACTAGTTGATTCTGTACGGAGTTTCTCTGTTTAGTACCTAATAAATTCTCTTTGCATTTGTTTATGCAGGACATGAGCCATTGTTGAAACAGCATTCCATGGCCAAGTGGTTTTTTTAATCATTTATCATTCCATTCAACCAGTAACGACATCAAAAACTGAAAAGTTGGGGCATACTTGAAAGGAGTAGGTTGGACCAAATGAAAAGCAAATGAGTTTTGAAAAGATCCAGTAAGTTTTCCTGGTTTCCTCTTACTAAAATGGCTCAGTTATTATTATTATTATTATCATTATTATTATTATTAGCTCCTCACTGTCTCATTCAGGTTCTTGTTGGCACTTAGTGATGTTCTCTTCGCACAGAGATCTTATGCTTCTAGTACAGAACAGTCAGGGAATCCTGCCTGTCCTTTAAAAGAGAAGAAATCACTGCAGTGAACACTTCTCTGCTGACAGATGTGTACGAGCATGTTCCATTCTTAGTCCTTCCAGTCCTTTCTTGGAACTGAAGTGCACATAATTTCAGAACAGGAAGCAAAGAATACCAATGATAACCAAGCAGCTTTATTTCCATTTGTATAAAAATAGATAATGTGATTTTGCCAAATACTGCAACAGAATACCACATATTGAAAAAATCTTAGGAAAAGGTCTGAGTGGGTGTTTGCAGGAATTGGGTGACTGATTTTCTTGTGCCTAAAGCAGTACTTATTGCAGTACTTAGGACACAAGGTTTTGTTTGATGTAATTCACACAAAACTACGGCTTGCTGTTGACTTTATCAGGATACATTTGGAGTAGGCAAAGCCATGTATTCAATATGACACAAATATCATTCTGTAAGACTTTTCCTGCTTTATTAAGCATTTTGTTTCTGCCAGGGAAGAATTCCTAAGAATAGTCCAGACAGTTTTCAATGTTTTGAACATATATGAAAAATGCTCGACACCTTTCCCAGAATAGCATTCATTTAATATGATGAACTTCCCAATTACAAGAGAAAAGGCAGCATCCCTCCAGCTCTGATATTGTAGCTCTGTGTTGATTTTGCATTGATTTGAAGATAAGATCAGTGTTCAGTTCTTAGATGTCTTTAAAGTTTTATGCTTCTAAACGATGAGGTTGGAAGCCCCGTTAACCTTCGGTGTCAAGTAGTGTCTGATGTGGCCATGTCCGAGCCCTCAGTAGCCACTGTGGTCCATGACGTGATGCTTTTGTCCTGTAACCAGTCTAGCAAACCTTATAATGTGAAGTTGCTTGCAGAATCACCTACTGTTCACCCAGAGGGTGGTGAGGTACTGGAACAGGTTGCCCAGGAGGCTGTGGTGCCCCATCCCTGCAGGCATTCAAGGCCAGGCTGGATGTGGCTCTGGGCAGCCTGGGCTGCTGGTTGGTGACCTGCACACAGCAGGGGGTTGGGACTGTGTGAGCACTGTGGGCCTTTGCAACCCAGGACATTCTGTGATTCTATGATTCTATGATTCTATGATTCTATGCAATATTTAAGACAGATTGCATTATTCTAACACTTCTTTTGGGGCTAGTCAGGTGCAGTTTCAAATTACTGATATCCAGGCAAGGGTGCACGTAATTAACATTTGGAAAATGGTGATATATGTTGTTAATTTTCCTTAGGAAGCAGCACCTGCTTTGTCCCATCCTTTTCCTTTGCATGGAAAACACCCAAGAGCAGCATGTAGGCGATGGGTGGAGGATAGGGACAGGGTGGTGCCCAGTGTTTGTCCAAGACAGCCCAGACGTGGTTTACATTGTGGTGAGTCTCTCAGTAAACACTTAGCACCAGAACAGTACATCCACAGTGTGCCTGTTAGTTGAACTGCTGAGAATCTCATTCTTGTGTCTGCTCTTTGCTCAAGAAAAACTGCCACTTGCTCAGCAGTGAAACCTGGATTTCCCTCTGTAGTGGTGCAGGCAGTGTCTGAAGCACAGGGGACACTCACCCACCCCAGGTGCTGTGCTGGGATGCGGCCTTGTGCTGGAGTTACTGGGGGAGGTGGTTGAGACTGAGATGAATACATGCTCTGTTTTTGTCGCTTGTTCAAATGGAAGTGTTACACCACATGTCCTCGGTGACTGTGGCAGGGAAATCTACCCACCTCCCCACAGCATTACAGCATTACATAAATCACGTAGTGTTGTAGATGCTATGTCTGATGTTTATAGCACGGCCCTGTTATCAAAGTGGGGCCCAAGTTGAAAAGAGAGATTCTTACTTCTCCTGGTCAAGATACTTAGAGATGAGATGGAATGCAAGTATGTGCCTTTTTCAAATGAACCTCATTAAGGGAGGAGAGAGGGTTGAAAGATGCTTCAGACACGTGAATCTCCAGCACTTTAAATAATACTCCTTTTCCTGTTGTGTTTTTTGTTGTGTGGAAAAATAGATAGCGATAGAAGGGTTTGTGAAATCAGATGTTGAATGCTGGAAGCGTCGTTTCACAGAAAAACAGATCCAGAAAGGTGAGAACGCTGTAAGAAAAACTATTTCATCAAATACGTGGAAAAACTTGTGTCTGAAGGGGCATCAAGGTTTTGTTTGGAATCTGTCGTGCTCCTGCATGGCCTGAAGCTCAGGGTGCAGCACAGGCAGTTTGCTGACGTGCTGCACGGGCAGGCACAGCTCCCTAAGACAAGCAGGGAGGGCGTTCCTGCGGCTCTGCTGGGGCTGCATCTGGTCTCCGTTAAGGATCCAGTTGTGGCTAACGAAGCACAGATGTGAGCTGCTTTCCAGAGGGAAGAAAAGAAAGAGGAGGAGGGGAAGAACAGGAAGTTCTCAGAATGTGGTCTGGGGGGGAGGGTAAATCATTCCTTGGCCTTGTGTATGTGACAGCAAGGCCAGCCCTGGGAGAAGAGTTGCTGCCTTTTAAGGATGTAAAGACAGACGTGTCTTTCTCCCTGACCTACCAACTGTCAAAAAAGAAACTGTTCTTGCCTTGGATTACGTGAGAATGTTCAGCTCCTGGCGTTTCTTGTTTCTTAACCTGGCTTGCATTGTTTGTGCATATCTTGAGACAGCAAAACTGAAGCACGGCTGTCCCTGGGGCTGTTCTGATGCTGGAGATGTCTTGCTGCTCACCGAGGAATAGAACAGAATAGAATAGATTCTAGGGCAAAGCAGAACAGAGGTTCTGGCTGCATTTTGGTTGCTGGAGGTCCTCTGGGCTTTCTGCAGGAGTTATGGGAAGATGAACACTGGCCCTGGCTGCCATCAGTGTGTGAGCTCAGTCTGCTGCACCGTCCTGCTGTGGTGTTGGCATGACATGATCCGTGCTGCTTCCCAGCCTCCGCTTGGTTGTGTGCTCTGTGGTGCTCAGCAGCTGTGTGCGTTTTGCCTCTGTTGGGGAGTCAGACCACCTGCCTTTTGCATGAGTTTCTTTTTACATTTCTGGTGACGTCACTCTGATGCCTTTCTGGTTTTTAAATAAGATACAATAGATAAATTAATAGTTAAAATAATAAATGCAAGCATCAATATGTGAATATATATTGAACTTTTATCTGCTCATGAAAATGATCTTTGGAAAGGAACAGCGTGTAACTGAGTTTGAAACCCTTGACCCCATATCAGAAGTAGGCTGCAGTGCTGGAGGCTGGTGAGAGACCAACGATTGGTCTCTCAGAGCAGGAGCAGGAACTGAGCTGCAGGAATGCACGTATGTATGTTTATGTATTCATTCAAGGCCAGGCTGGATGCGGCTCTGGGCAGCCTGGTCTGATGGTTGGCGACCCTGATCATAGCAGGGGGCTGAAAATAGATGAGCATTGTGCTCCCTTTCAACCCAGGCCGTGTATGATTCTATGATGATTCTACGATAATACATGTATATACCTTTATCAGAGCAGAGTCCTTTGTGAGGGACACATCCACAGGAAATAACCAGCTTCTGCATTTGGGCCAAAGGAGAAGATTTAGCTGTGGATTCTCCACCCGTCTGATAACTGAGCTGTCCTTAGCTCCAGTGAGAGAATGGGAACTCCTCTGAATGATTTGGGTGAAACATTCCTTCAAGCATTTCTAGAAGGCAGTGGGAGGGAACAGTTGGAGAGGCGGTGTTTTCCTGTTGCAGGTACTCAGCATGCTGGTGAAGTGAACTGCTCTCAGTGCCTTGCTGGCTTTGGATGAATGCACGCAAGCACTGCCCAGCTGTGAACACTTATAAATTCAGTGTGCTCTGTGCAATCTGTAATGTGTGCTCACCATCTCCTGCCCAGCTGGGTCTGTACAGAAGGTGCCTGGGCGCCTCTGACTGTCTGGAGGGGATTGTCGCCCTAGGGTAACAAAATCAAACCAAACCCAGAGCGCATCACTGGGAAATGTTTCTTCCTCTGTTTCTGTTCCACCCAGTTGGTAGCTGGCTGCTGGGGCCGGTCGGTTTAGTTCTGTAGATGGGTTGCAGTGGAGGAGGAGCAAATGGAATGGCTGAGCTCCAGCTTTTCAGAGCGGAGGTACATTGTGGTCTATGGCGTCTGGATGGCACAGGTGCCAGGGGTGACACGCTGACAGTCTGTGTGTGGGACAGGAGCTCCCAGAGAGGAATCCCTTGGGCAACAGCAGCCCCCACTGAGTTTTCACGTTGTCAGGAGCCACAGCCATTCACAAAAGCGTAATGCTGCCAATAGATGCCAGGTAACAGCAGGAAATGGTTGTCCATTGTATGCAGTGAGACCGTGCCTCAAATACTGGGTTCAGTTTTGGTCCCCTCAGTACAAGAAAGGTATTGAATTGCTCAGGTGTGTGCAGAAAGGAGCAATGAAGCTGGTGAAGGGACTGGAAAGGAAGGCCTATGAGGTGTGCCTGAGGGAAGTGGGGTCTCATTGCTCCCTACACCTACGAGAGGCTGCAGTGAGGCAGTGTTGGTCTCTTTTCTTAGGTGGCAAGGATGCAAGTCAACATCTTCAAGTGACATAAGGGGAGATTTAGATTGAATATCAAGAAGGGTTTCTCCCCAGAGAGGGTGGCCAAGCATTGGAAGCCCAGGGAGGAGGTGGAGTCACCATCCCTGCAGCTATTGGAGCAATGTGGATGTAGCGCTGAGGGATGTGGTTTGGTGACAGGATTTGCTAAGGTAGGTTGGTGGTTGGGCTTGGTAATCTTGAAGGACTTTTCCATCCTAGATGATTCTGCACATGTCCATCCTGGGTCTTTTCCATCCTAGATGATTCTTTCGAGTCTCGTTGTGTTTCTCTGCACACCAGTATTTTTAACTTTGTACAAAATATACAATTTAGTTTATTTTCTTGCAGAAGTTTCCACTCACTGTAGGCTAAATGCAATTCTTACCTTGTCTCTGTTCAAGTCCATGAACTCTCATCTTCTTGCATCCAGGGAACTGCAAGCTCTCAGGGTTCTTAAAGATTTTGATCTCCTTTCAGAAATGCACTGCTTGTTTGGCACAGCACTGCACAAGCCTGTGTTCCTTCAGCTGTTGGCAGCTTCTTCTGGTGTGCTACAGTGTTTGGGAAATAGAGGCCTTTTCCCTGTGTGTCGTGAAGTGCAGCCATTCATACATGCATGCTACATTTGACATCTTGTGCTTAGTGATAGAAATGTCTGTCTTTGTTGATCAAAGCCAGGTGACAAAATCTAGTATGACCTCAGTGTCCTTTAAAGATGTCTTTCCTGCTGTCCCCCGTTCTGGGTATAAGCAGTGGCTGGCTTAAAAGAAAAAAACAACTAAGACTTTACGAGAATGAGAATGGCTGCATCTTCTGCTGGTAGAAATCAGCATTTCTGTGTTGGACAGAAGTGCATCGTAGGCTTATGCTCAGAAGGATGGAGCACAGAATTTCCAGTTCTGATGTTCCATGTTCCTTTTGGCATTTCTTCCTGGAAGGGACTCAGATATGTCACCACAGAGCTGAGGAGGCTGTGTTTGAACCACGGTCAGCGTGGACAAGCAGGTACAAGGAATTCAGTAATATTTTCAGAGACATCTTTTTGCTTTAAGAAGCAAAACTTCTGAACCACCTGAAATTCACCCCTCATTTATTACTTCTGATCCTACTTTATTTCCTCCATACACTTTGGCATTTATGAAGTGTAGGTCTCACGTTTCTATTGATCACCACCTGAGAATTTTGCACTGGTTGTAGTTGCAAATAAAAATATGATCTGATTTTAAAGTAAATCAGGAAAAACATTTTTTTCCTCCTTCACTGACTGAATGTGCTTGACAGCACGTTGCGTCTCATCTCCTTTGCTGCTTCCCGGTTAGTCAGTTTCCCCTGTTTGTGCAGGTCTTTCCCACAGCCACTGGGAAGAGAAAAACATTTTAATCATAGGAAAACATGATTGTCAGCCCCCCCACCCCCAAACTGGAAGGGGATTTGTTTGCAGGTGCAGGACCTGAAGTGTCATTCAGCTCTTCCAAAAAAAAAAAAAAAAGAAGAAAACTTTTTTTTTTCCTGCTTTCATCATCCTTGTCCTTAATTTGTGTCATGGTGGTGCCTGAGAGCCGCACGGATCTCTGCTGAGGCCCTATTTTGAATGCAAATGTTTTGTTAATCAAACATGCTGCCTTTTACTCTGAAGAGCCTCAGATGTAAAGAGGCTCTGTGCAAATCTTTGCTTGCTCCTGTGAAGCTGCATGGCCCTGACCATACTGCATGGGAGCCTGGAGCTGGGATGGTAGTAATGCTGCCAGCAATGACAGGTGTGTTAGCAGTGTTAAGTGTAAACTCTCAACCTTGAGGTGTTCCCATTCTGAGCATCGCACGGCTTTTCTTTGTGCCACTTTTTGTGCACTTTGATCAGAACGCAATGGTTTGGTCAGTTATTTCTCAGACAACATTCCTTGCTGGTGAGTATGGCTGGTGGGCTGCCAATGGCTGATCCATCTTTGAACTACGCAGGACTGAAGCAGCATGTTTCTGCTGTAAGTTTTGTATCTGTATGTTAAAATGTTCCCGTTTTTTTTTTCTTTGTAAATTTCTTTCTGAACAGTGATATGGGAGTATTATGCATATGGAGATGCTAAGATTGGAAAAGACCTCTAAAATCACCAAGTCCAACCATCAATCCATCCCACTGTGCCTGCTGACCATGGCCCTCAGTGCCACATCTCCACGGTTCTTGAACGTCTCCAGGGATGGTAACTCCACCACCGCCCTGGGCAGCCCGTTCCAATGCCTGAGCACCCTTTCAGAGAAGAAGTTTTTCCTGATACTCAAACTGTAGCCTGTCCAGGTTGTTCTGTGGGACCTTCCTACCCTCAGGCAGGTCAACACTTCCCCCAGCTTGGTATCATTTGCAAACTTACTGAGGGTGCACCCAGTGCCCTCATCAGATCATCAGTAAAGGCATCAAACAGGACAGGTCCCAGTGCCAAGACGTGGGGACCAGCACTCACGACCAGTCACCAGCTGGGTGTAGCTCCATTCACCTCCACTCTCTGGGCCTGGCCCTCCAGCCAGCTCTTTACCCAGCAAAGAGTGCACCTATCCAAGTTATGGGCTGCAGCTTCTCCAGGAGAATAGAGAGTCAGAAGATACATATGTTGCTGCTACAGTAAAAGCAGAAGAGATGGGCGCACAATAAATGTTTATATGTGTGCAAATATGACTGCTTTTGCTTAGATATCGGTACAGATCAGATGCCACAATACTTCCTTAAAGCCATGGACCTTCAGCTCCATTACTACCTTTTACGTCTGAGAACTATTTCTATTCCTTTTAAATCTCCGTGGAACAACCCGAGTCTGTTCATGTCTGATACGTGTGGAACATGCTAATGCATTGGCCTTTCTTGCTCCTTGCCTCTTACCTGCTCAATACCCACTCCTTGATGGTGATACCATAACAGCTCTCCCCTTCTTTCTGTTTTATTGCAGTGAGGCTGTCTGGGAGAACATGGCTCGCATGTGTGTGAAGACTCAGAGGCTTGATGTTGCCAAAATTTGCCTTGGAAACATGGGTCATGCAAGAGGAGCCAAAGCATTAAGGGAAGCAGAGCGGGAACCTGAGCAGGAAGCCAGAGTTGCTGTGCTGGCAGTTCAGCTGGGCATGCTGGTAAGCCTGTCAATCATATGCATCCTGCAATGTCCACTCTGTTTATTAGGGAACAGAGTGAAAACGTGACCATTTGAGAAATCTGAGAGAGATGCCAAAACTTTGGAGGCGAGTAATACCTATAACCATATTTCCACTAACCATATTACAAGGAGTAAGGAACAATAGTTCTTACCATTACTTCCTTGAAGCTGTGTTTTTATCCTAAAGAAGTAGGCATCCCCTCCAGTGTTACACAACCCAGTGATGCACAGCTACTGTGCCACATTGCATGGAGTCTTTCTCTGCTACCAGTGGGAATGCTGTAGGCTTATCAGTCCCATGAGTTGTTTTTGTGGTTCTTGAAAGTTAGATGAGAATGAGTATGGCAGAATCCAGTGTCAGAAAATAAGAGTGCCAAGAGCCATAGCAGTATAAGTTTATGGCAAATCAATTTGTCTGTTTTCAGGATATATAATGGCAGTAAAACTGCCGAGTGGAAGAAGCATCTTTTAAGGATGAAATGTTGTAAGCTCTGTCTTGCATTTTTCTTGGGCCATAATTCTTCCAGACTTAATAATTCCAGGTTTGACTGGAATAAGAAAAAAAAAAAAGATGTACTTTAAAATATTCTAGCTAAAATATTTCAGCAAATGTATTTTAAGGTCCAGTGCGATAAATGCTTCAAAGCTTCGTTTTGAAGTGTTTGTTTGTAGAATTCCAGTCTGGAGCTGTGTTTCAAGTCGCTGCCCCAGTGCTGGGGTTGGAAAGCTCTGCCCAGTCAGACTGGCTGCTTGTGTTGTCCCAGGGTCATCTGCTGTCCAGTTGCCCAGGTCTCCATGCCTGCTCCTGCTGTGCTGGCAGTGATGTGCCTGGTTCCAGCACTGAGCAGTTGGGCTGTTCTGCTGTCTCCCTACAGCTTGATGCAGTGGAAGAGTGTTCCTCGTGTCTGGAGCCTGAGCTGGCAGCCAGCGCACACCAAAGTGTCTCTGCTACACAGCTTCCTTTTAGTCTGAATTTTCTGCCCTTGATCATTGTGCTTTACCAATACAGCTGAGATCTGAAATGGAGCCTAGGCTGATTATCACACGGACTGAAAACTGACTGGAGCACCGCCAAGGTCCGTGGATGAAGAGAGCGTGTGTCCTTCTCAGCCTCCACCTCATGTCTTCATCAGTGATCTGTTAGAAAAACACAAGCGAGGTCTTTAGTTCTTAGTCCCAGGCAAATCAGTAAGAGGGACAGAAATAGTGACACACCCCACAGTTCACAGGACATCACCAATGAGACACGAAATGCTGTGACAGCAGAAAATCTGCAGGGGCCTCTGCGGAGACACTGCATCCCGGGGCTGCGGTGGCTTTCATCTGTGTGGTTGTTGCAGCTGCAGCTGGAACGTTGCCTTCCACCTCTTCTCATTACCAGAAAAAAAATGTTGATGAACTGGAAGTTCAGAGAAAATCAGGGCAAACCGTTCAGCTCTTGGAAAGATTTTCAAGACTGGAAGGGCTGCAATTCAGCAATCTGCAGCCATTTTAAGAGTCTAAATGCTAGAGAGGTAGTTGAACTATCCTTAATTAAATAGAGGAAAAAAGGACCTTTTGAACTAGATGTTTGGAAAAGCTTCCTGGCAGAGAAAGCTGTGAGGCTGAAAAGTGTTAATACTCCAGGATATTGGCATCTGTTTGGAGAGGTGGAGGGAAGCTGGAGTAAGGCAGATGCTGCTCTGCTGGTTTATTCGCTCATAGAGTAGCAGCACAGTGCCAACAACTTCCATCTTGACTTTCTATGCTTTTAGAATTTGAAACAATAAGAGACAGAAACTATTTTTCTATCCTGGACAGATAATCTCAATTTACTAAATATAGTGTTCAGCTGAACAGCAGTTGGGTGGGGCAGGAAAGGGCTTCTTCCACAGGAGAGCCTCTCAAAAATAATAGTTCCAAATTTGCTTACCCTTGCGTCAGTACAGGCAAAATCCTCCTGATCTGCTTCTGTCTGACATGAACAGTGCTCATGGCCAGGACTGGCTCTCAGTCATGCAAGGAAGAGTTCCTACCTCTGAGACCTGCTCCGAGGTCCCTCTGACCTTCTGCACGTCACTCCTAGGCAGTGTGGCCATTCACTGCAGCCCCATATGAGCTTATCTCCCCTTTCTGAAGTGATTCACGCTCCTGGTGACAGCGTTTCATTGTTGATGGCTTGCTCGTGTCAGCCCCCAGTTGATACTGTACAGTAAGTGCCAGGATCTGAATGCTTTCCTTATTTTCACATAAACATCCTGTTTCCCAGTAATGTGCTATTCCAGGCTAAGTATATTAATTGGTTAGCCCTCCTGACTGAATTATTGTTGCATTAATTGCATCGCTTGCGTAACTAAAATACTCATAAGTGCAGTGCCTGCTGTGACCTTCTGCTTCGATGGACGCCCATAAAACACGTGCAGCTAACGAGCTGCTTGTATCCTCTCCCTTCAGGAGGACGCAGAGCAGCTGTACAAGGCTTGCAAACGCTACGACCTTCTGAACAAGTTCTATCAGGCCACAAACCAGTGGCAGAAAGCCATTGAAACAGCTGAAGCTCACGACCGGGTTCACCTCCGCACCACTTACTACAGCTATGCTAAGCACCTGGAGGCAGTCGGAGAGCACGCTCTTGCACTCAGCCAGTAAGCATCAGCCTATGGCCGAATTGTGTTTGGGGGATGCGGAGCCTTTTTCTTCCGTGAAGAATAGAAGTGGGATAGAGAGGATGCCTGGCGATGAGGGCTAGTAATTAATTCTTTTTTTTTGGTCTCTTTTTATCTCAGCAGTGTTGCAGTCAACCTGCCTGCACTGTTCTGGGGAAATAAAGCTTATTGTCAGGAAGCCTTGTCTTGTCAGGGGCTGATAGCTGAATGCCAGTAATAACCCAGTCCTGTGCTTGTCTCTGGAAGGTCACAGCTACTCTCCTACCTTTTCCATGACAAAACCAACTGTTTGCTTTTGAGAGTCTCAGTCACAAATTGTATGGCACAATTTGGTTTGATTTGGGTGTTTCTGGTGCCCAGTCCTCTGCTGTGGCTGGCGAGTCCCTGGAAAAGTTTGTGGAGGTGATTTTCATGTGTTGTATTTGTTTGAAGTCCTGTTTTTATATGACTTTTACCGTGGGAAATCTCACTAGAATGATAATATTGGAAAGTTCTGCCCATTCAGCAGCAAAGTAGAGCTGCAGTGTGATCGGACAGACCCATAAGGTGGTCCAGGTGGGCAGGAAGACAGGGACAGACTGCAGCAGTAGATGGGTGGCATTAATGCAGTCATCTCCCAGCAGTGAGAAAGAGGCAGAAATTGCAGTTTGGTGGCAGAAGTACTAAGCAAGAGGAGCCCAGGGCTTTTTCTGCCTTTTCAGCCAGTTGCACAGGGGTATAGTTAATGTTTTGAGAGCTTTCCTGGATCATTCCTCAGAGCATCACTGGTACTTTTGAAGTTTTTACAACTCTATGATCTCATTGCCTCTGTGGTCTTAAAGAGTTTTTGGTAGTTTTGGCTGATTGCTAGTAATCTTAGAGGAAACACACGGAGCACTGTTATCAAGGTTGCCACTTGGTAGCTCTCAAAAAACACAAACCATGAAGTGGATTTTTTAGACAAGGAAGTGAGATTTAAGTCAGTCGTTTCACATCTGATATGTTCTTTTTGCCTACAGCTATGAGAAGTCAGACACACACAGGTTCGAGGTGCCCCGAATGCTCTCTGAAGACCTGCAGGCACTGGAGAACTACGTCAACACGATGAAAGACAAGTCAGTGCTGTGCTCATTCTTTCTCCTGAGTGGGACTTTTGGGTCTAAAATACAGTCTGTGAGGAGAGCAGGGAAGAAGTAGGGATCCTCTCCTCTCTGAGTTCAACACCTGCTTGATGCCTTTTGATCCTCCCTTGGCTTTTCAGGATCATGGCATATTTCACTCAAAACTGCCACACTGGATATTTAGGTTGAGCTCCCTCATAGTGCAGATCTTTGAATATCACCCTTGTGTTTAGGTAAAACCTATCTGCATTCCAAGAAAATAAATCTGGTCTTGAGTTCAAGATCTCCAGGGTTGAAAAATGCATTCTCTGGCAGTTCTGGTTACTCAATACTTATCAATGTTGCTTTTCTAGGAGCCTGTGGAAATGGTGGGCACAGTACCTGGAGAGCCAATCAGATTTGGAATCTGCATTAAAATACTACGCACTGGCTCAGGATTATTTTTCCCTAGTCCGTGTCCACTGCTTTCAGGGCAACATTCAGAAGGTAAAGCAGCCTGCTGCAACTTGTTCCCGGAGCATTCTCATTCCTAGGATGAGTATGGTCACAGCATAAAGATATGTGATTTCCTTTCCAGGCTGCTGAAATAGCAAATGAAACAGGAAATTGGGCGGCTTCATACCACTTGGCCCGCCAGTATGAGAGCCAGGATGAAATCAAGCAGGCTGTGCACTTCTACACCAGGGCCCAGGCATTTAACAATGCCATTCGCCTGTGTAAGGTATGGAAGGACACACACTGTTACGTCCAAACCTGAAGCAGGATTCTGCCCTTAGGTAGTGTACAGAGTGAAAGTGGTACAGGAGATCTGTTCTCATTCTCTCTTGTGAGATACTGCTTGTTCATGAAGACGGTCCCAGTTTCTGCCTGCGTCTTCTACAAGGACATCATTACAAAGGGTTGTGTGGGACTGAGTGTTTTCTTGTCCTACATGTCAACAGAAAACTGTCTAAAACAAGCTATGATTGTTGCAGCTCAAAGCCATTGGAGTTGGTATGGGTTTTCCATAGAAGGTGGTTGATGGGTTGCTATGTGACAGCACAAAGCTGGAAGCTTGAAAGGAGGCAGGCTCGTGAAGTCAATTTGCTGCTTACTGAGACCCAAATCTTTGCTTTTGACCAGGAGAACAATTTAGATGATCAGCTGATGAACCTGGCTCTCCTGAGCTCTCCAGAAGACATGATAGAGGCAGCCTGCTATTATGAGGAGAAGGGGGAGCAAATGGACAGAGCTGTGATGTTGTACCACAAGGTAAATGACTCCTTAGTAAGTATACCAGACATTAAACTGACGCTGCGTGATTTGATTAGGTACAATTATCAGTCATTTCTTCACACTAACACTCTGTTAATCCACACTAGGGTATCTGGTAAATTAATTCTGCAATGCTTATTCTAGTCCCTAAAGTCTCGTCCGTAATTTTACAGGCAGGACATTTCTCCAAAGCTCTGGAGCTAGCCTTTGCCACGCAGCAGTTTGGAGCCTTACAGCTAATTGCTGAAGACCTCGATGAGAAGTCAGACCCAGCTCTGCTGGCTCGCTGTTCTGATTTTTTTATTGAACATGCTCAGTATGAGAAGGCAGTGGAATTGCTGCTCACAGCCAAAAAGGTAAGCTCTGCCTTCCTGCTCCCTCTGTGCACCGATGGAGAGGAGCACAAGAGGTGTGCACATGCATACACTCATGTCTCTCTTTGTTCATAAGCTCCTACACAAAAACATTTGTAAGCTTTAAGGTTTCTTTTCGGACTGCTGAGTCACAGAGTGGCAGCCCACTGCCTCAGGTCCAGAAATGGATCCCTGGCTCTGTCTTATTTCTGGCACCTGCACACACTTTGCATTCTTGGAGAAAAAAGAAATCCTAGTGTCTAAATATATTTGGAGATGGAGGAATTATATTATTACCAGTCAAAAATAAACAAATAAATAAAAACCAGTGGTTTCTGTCCCACCAAATGTAGTTACAGTGCTTCATTTCTCACCTGAAGTTGTTGTCCTCTTTCTTGTGCTGGTAGCTCAGCCTTACCAAAATTCTGAGTCCCAATTATCAATTTGCTGTGACTCACTTTCTCCCATAGTTAGCAAGGGCACAGTAGCTCTTTTCTGGCTTAACAGGAAATAGCTGTGGTGTATCCTATTCCTTTTTCTGTATTTGAAGTAAGAAAACATTTGATGAAATACTTCAAAGTACCTGTATCCTTTTATTTGTATTTGCAGAAAAACCTTCACGTAATCAACCACACCAAACAAATCTGACTCAGATGTCTCTGGTAACATCACACTCAAAGAAAAAATAGATAAATCTTTTCTGCCACTTAATGATGTCCTCTGAGAAAAGAGATGAGAAATCATGTTCTTACAGAAAAAATGAGAGTGTATGCTTGAATTTGAGTTGCTGTTAGGACACTTTGCACAAGCGTTCTAATGAGAGAATCATCTGCTTGCATTTGTGCCTTCATACAGCTGATTTAAAGTGACACCACAGACAGCGTGAAATCACACTGCAGTGCTTGCAGCAGCTCACTGCTTTCTCATTTCCATTAGTACCACGAAGCTCTGCAGCTGTGCCTGAAGCAGAACCTGACCATCACAGAGGAGATGGCTGAGCGGATGACAGTCTCTAAGGACTCCAAGGAGCTCTCTGAGGAGTCCCGCAGAGAACTCTTGGAGCAAATTGCAGACTGCTGCATGAGACAAGGCAATTACCACATGGCAACCAAGAAGTACACGCAAGCTGGAAATAAGTTAAAGGTCAGTTGGGACAGGTAGAAAAAACAGCTGAGGAGGCTGAGCCTCTCACCTTTATACAGTTTTACAAGAGTGATTTGAGAGGTAGATCTTGGAACAGTCAGTAGGCTGTCCAGAGGAGGCTTCCCAATCATTTTAGCAGTGTTTGATTTTTGTATTTGATTTTTGTATTCTGTTTGCTCTCTCTGCCCTCCCACCCCCATCCATTGTTAGGCTATGAAGGCACTGCTGAGATCTGGAGACACAGAGAAAATTGTCTTCTTTGCGGGAGTCTCTAGACAGAGAGAGATTTACATCATGGCAGCCAACTATTTGCAGTCACTGGATTGGCGTAAGGACCCAGAGATTATGAAGAACATCATCAGCTTCTACACCAAAGGGAGGGCCCTGGATCTGTTGGCAGGATTTTACGATGTGTGTGCTCAGGTACACCCAGCTTCTGTCATTCTTCAAAGTGTTTAGGTTGTTAGTTGTGCAGTAAGAGCCTCATCTGAATCTCCCTTCCTGCAGGTGGAAATTGATGAGTATCAGAACTATGAGAAAGCACAGGGAGCACTGACAGAAGCATATAAATGTCTTTCAAAAGCAAAGACCAAAAGCCCCCTGGAACAGGAAAGCAAGCTAGCACATTTGCAAAGCAAGATGGCTCTGATAAAGCGATTCATCCATGCTCGGAGGTGAGTTGCTGTGTTTGGAGCATGTAGACTAATGACGAAAGTATCATGCAAGAGGAAAACACTCACAATTCAATAAATCATTTGCAGAAGACACACTTCTATAAGTAGTTGTAGCAGGGAACCAGAGGTGATTTTAAAAGCTATGTTGGCATTCGAGACCAAAGTATAACCAGAAATATGAGTAACTGTTGACCTGGAGAACCACAGCCATCTTTGGTTGGATGATTATCAAATGCACAGTACAAAAATCTTTCCCGTGCTTCACGTGGCAAGCTGAAAGTCCTCCCCCACACGATTTTTCTGTTTGGTCTTTTGCTAGGGTTTACTCTGAGGATCCCAAAGAAGCCGTCAGACAGTGCGAACTTCTCCTGGCTGAACAAGATCTTGACGACACCATCCGGCAGGGCGATGTCCTGGGATTTCTGGTTGAACATTATTTACAAGTGGAGGAATTCCATGTGGTAAGTTAATTTTCAGCTCTCACACGCTGAAGAGCCCAAACCTGCACACCAGCACACTTTGTCAACTGAAGAGCTCCTCAGCCAGGCTCTGAGGATGGATGCTTTTCACCTTTTTGCTGGGAGCTGTAGAAGCAGCGCACCCTCCTCCCTCTAACAGTGATTTCTGTGCTTTCCTCTAGGCTTACCAGTACCTGGAACAGATGCGGAAAAGAATTCCATGCACCAACCTGGCTTACTATGTCAAGCAGCAGACGATTGAGGCGGTTCACCGAGGAGCAGGAATTCCCATCAGCCAAGCCTTGCTTCCAGAGCAGAGTCAGCACAGCAGCACGGAGAACAAGGACGTGGAAGAAGAAGTGGCTGATGAAGTGGAAGGGCCCTGACACCTCACAGTTAGCAGCACCAAGGCCGAGCACTACATCGTTTATTCTGTAGTCTTTAGGGGTCACAGATCAGTCAGCAACTGCTGCAGCAGACTCTTTTGATTATTACCAAGAAATTTATTTTTTTTCTGCTTGACTCTATAATCAACAGTGATGGATTATTTTAAACACTACATACAAAAAGCAGACTGTAACTAGCCTGGTATGAATCTAGTTTTTGTATTTTAATAAAGAAAAATTTTAAAAGAGAACTGCACATTGCAAGCTCAGGCCTTGTTTGAGGAGGAAGTAAGGTGAAAAATTGTGAGCTGACCAAATTCTCAGGTACAGGTGCCAACATACTTCTCTTTCCTTAGCAAACTTCTGAAAACAATCTCAGTTCCACGTGGCCAGAAGCTTGGGCAGAAGTCAAACCACTGCCCTTCTACTGCACGCTCTCTTCACCTCAAAGCTTTATTTCAATATTATAGGCTCATCCAGGCTGGAGCTGTGGTTTACAAGAAAGCTGGACTTGAAGCCTCTGAATTGTAGAGTGGTTGAGTTTGTAAGGGAGCCCTAGATGTCATCTTGTCCCACACCCCACCTGTCTCTGAGCAGGGTAACCTGCAGCCAGCAAAGCTTCTCACTGCTCTGTGCACGTCAGATTTTAGAATGGAATTTTCTTTCTGGCACAAACGGGACCACAGCCATGCATGGAACATTAAGCCAACATCAATAACCAAGGGCTCAATGAGCTTTCAGTGTCTTATGGTGCCCTATGAAAGCGTCACGCACAGAACTTTCAGATTAATGAGCCCTTCTGCTTGCAGTGATTTTTTTTTGATGACTTTGTGCCAAATATTGGTGTGACCAGGAAAGCCTTGAATTGTATGCGCTCAGAGAAGAAAGGTGAAGGAACATTTTAAGATCAGAATCTGGTCCTCAGTTACTTCAGAAGAATCTCCTGTCTGTATGCGTATTATACAGAAAGAATCACTTTGTTCCTTACTCACCCCAACGCAGCTCTAACTCAAACCTTTAAGCCCTGGCAATTTATTTCAGAACTTTGCTGCAGCTATTCAGTGCTTCCATCTCTCAGGGTCATCCCCTACACCACCTCCCCCTTGAAGCAGCAGCCCTCCAATGCTGCCAGAGGATGGGAGCCTTTGTCAGGGGATGTCACAGACAGCCCTGCGAGGTAAGTGGCTGCTTCCAGCCCTCCTGTTTTTCTGACAAGAAGTCTGCTATGAGATCTTCCCTGTATTTTTAGCAGAGCATTCAAACCTGCCAAGGTTATAAATAGCTGGGGTGGGGGCTGGGGGCGAGGGGAGGATGGCAGCGCTCGCCTGCCTTCCTGCATCTGTACACCCCGTACCGGATAGCAATAGCTCACTAAGTTGGCCTCCACTACAAAGTCCAGATGTCAAGTCAGGTTTGCTGGCTTACAGCACTGCGCCCTTCCCCCTTCTTCCTCTTCTCCAGCCAGGTGACTGCTGAAGAGGCCCCAGCAGTGCCTACACAAGTCCAGCTGGCAAGAGGATGAGGTTAAGGTCATTTCTTTTACCCTTCAGCTAGGACGGGGCAGTTTCCAGTTTCTTCTTCAGGTTCTCCATTAGTAGCAAGTTCTGCAAGGCCAACCTCCTGCAGTCCCCATCCGGATCTTTCTCTACCACATCTGTAAAAGAACATGCCGAGGCTAAGCTGGAAAATGGAGTAAAACGCACTGCTCTTCACCCAGCCTGTCCGTAATGTTACACTGACCATCACGGCCCTAAAGGCAACAGCAAAACATCTGCCATGCCAGAATTCACACTTCTCCCCTTGAGCTATCCGGAACCATTCTGTAGCCCATCCACTAGCATGAATACAGTCTGCAGTTAAAAATACACTGATTCAGAAGCCTAAAGTCTCCATTCTGCAATTCTACACGACTGCTCAGTGCTTCCTCCTGAAACGTAGTCACAGCACTCTTGAACTGGGGGAAAGGAACTTCCATGCCTGCTTCTTTAACACAATTTTCCTTCTGCTGGTCTTCTGCTAAACTAGTACATTTTTTATGTTTTATGGAGAATGAAAGGGAGGGGACGAAGCTGCTTCAAGCAGCTGTTATTTCAGGGGCCCTTACTGAGCCTGCAAAGCACAAACCAGGATGCACGCAGGATGTCTGAGCAGGGGGAGCCTGGAAGAGCAGAGAGCCTGTGCAAGGATATCCTGTACGCACAAGCAGTGTGCTCAGAGCCCAGCACTGTCAGCCCAAACACATGACTCATTCAGACTGAGCAGAGCTATTTATAACCTGACGGAGAGCTTCACTGCAGTGTTTCCACACTCCCTCTACAGAAGGAGAAAACGGGAAGGCTACAAGACTGCTTACTGCGAGCTCATAAGCTAAGAGACTGACATTGGCACTGCTTCCAATTGCACGAGCACAGACCTTGAATTGCTGCCACTTAGGGGGTACTAAGATACACCCAGCTCATTTCATCGAATAAATTTACCCATGACAGCTCCACAGCACTTGCAAGGCTGGGAGGGGGGGGGGAATTCCCTCAATTCCTCAGCAGCTGCCTTTGAAGGAGTAGTTTCCTAGAAATGCTCAGGTATTCCCCTCAGACCTGACTGTCACAAAGGCAGGTCTCTAATGCCTGACCTCATCTGCAGGAGCAGCAAGGAGGAGCCCAGAACCTCCCAGGGAGAGACCTTTTACCAACAATCACAGAATCACAGAATTGTAGGGGTTGGAAGGGATCTCCAGAACAAAGCCACAGCCCAAGAACTTGTGTTTCAGGAAGAAGCTCCATAAGGACACAAGTTTTAAGTGGCACCTAAAAGACACCTGCCTACACGTGGAGCAGAGTTGTGTTCTTAAAGGTTTCTGAATACATCATGTGAGCTTACGCGTTCCCACCAGGAGCTATCGCACAATTTCCAGGCAACAGCACCACAAGAAAAGCCTGTTACACTTCCTAGAGGCACAGAAAAATGCTGCTAACCCTGTTCTCCTCCTTCCAACTCATTAAAACCAGACTACACCCACCCCTCATTCTGAAAAGAGGGCCACAGCATCCCTGGAAAGGCTTTAATTGGTGATAGCAGTGGTTAACAGCTGAGACGAGCAGATTCTTCAGAGCACACCATGTCATGGGGAAAGTAAAGCTTTTGGCCCCACAAGGCAGCTCTCTTTCTCTTAAAGGCCACAGAGCTCTGCAACCTGTGAGGATAAGAAGCCACCTGTGTCAGTGCTGCTTCCTGCCTGCTCCCTGGGGGAAGCCAGCTCACCAAGAGGGGCAATGGTGAAGGAAACCAACCCAGGGAGTCACATAAGGGCCACACAGAACAGTGCAGGCTCCAGGAGCACAGACCACACAGCATCATTTCCTCTTGTGCTTGCAGCATGCTGCAGTACGCAACCATGCCCTTGTGCAGTTCTAGCTGTGCACTACTCATAAAAATTGGAGTTTGCACACATTGTTCAGCACAAGCTGCTCTCTTTCACAGGTTGTTATTTCCTTCAGCAATAGGATGTCAGGAGATGGGGCTCTTCCTCCGCCTATAGAACGTGCACACAGCATAACACAGCCACATAAGCCTTGTACGTCACTGCCTGGCTGCAAGGTGCAACGCGACAGCATTCTGCAGCTTCATGAGAGGAGTGCTTGGAGGCTTAGGCAGAGAAGGGGGTGCACAGCATATTCTAGGATATTTGTTTGGCAACTGTTCTAAAGCGTGAGGACAGCTGCACTTTGAGATGCCTCACACACCTCTCAGCTTGTGCTTTAGAGACCTCTACAATACGTCTCTACAGCACACGGTGTGCTCTGCCACCTGCCCCAGACTTCGAGGCGAGCTGTGGGTATGTTTGTCACACCAGTGTGGTGCACGACACAAGCACACTACTGCTGCAGCCACACTCTTAAAGAGATGCAAACCAGAAAAACACTGACATTCCCCACCACGTCTCACCTTCCAGCCAGGACCGAGCCTCCAGAAGTTCCTCTGTCACATCTTGCAGAAGATGCTCTGCAGGGACACTGAGGAGTATGGAGGAGACACAGGACAGCAGCCCCTGGCGCACGTACCTGTTGGAGAGAGGCAAACCAGTCAGAACCTGCAGCTTCCTGCTCTACCTTGAGTTGCTTCTTATGGCTCACCTTAAGGCTTCTCCAGTTTCCACTATTTGTGATTATAGAATCATAAAATCACAAGGTTGGAAAGGACCTATAAGATCATCTACTCCAACCATCCTCCCACTACCACTGCTACCACAGGCCACTAAACCGTACCTCATAGCTCCTCATCCAGACTTCTTATGACAACCATTGCCACCTTCCTACTAATTAGGAGTGTAATTATGTATCAGCTTGCATGCCACTCACATACAGAGCCTCTCCCACACATGGGCTCAGTGTGCACAGCAGAACACAGAGACCCGGAAAAGTCTGAGGTGAAAACAGAACTTGTGTGTTTCCAGCATTTTAGCTACGTGTTAATTTCCATTCAAGTTGAATGCTGGAGCTGTATCTAAAGTTCTCTGAGCTTATTCAGTTGAAAACATTACAAGGATAGTTGGAGGAACGTGCCCTGTTTTTTATAGGTAATGATTGTACCTCCACACTAGAAGACGCCAGCTAATACCTGTTTGACATCAAAGCCATGATTTCATTACACACTCTAGCAATGCTCAAAGGAGCACAAGGCCAGAGGTCAGCATTGAGAAGAACTGGGGAAGTCACTGG
The DNA here is from genome assembly GCF_019232065.1 of Centrocercus urophasianus. Taxonomy (NCBI): domain Eukaryota; kingdom Metazoa; phylum Chordata; class Aves; order Galliformes; family Phasianidae; genus Centrocercus; species Centrocercus urophasianus. The sequence goes on along the minus strand of NW_024885100.1, from coordinate 448,583 downwards.
CATTTCCAGCCGGGTGCTGGACAAGGACAAGGACAGGCTGTGGCTGGCCAGCACAGGGGATCTTTAGAAACAAATGCACACAGCTACAACTCACGAGTCAGTGTGGAAACGCAGAGCCCAAACAAACTCCAGCAGTGCCTTTCCCATCGCAGTAACTGCCTGTAAAACAGGATTATGACAAACACTGAATACCTTCACACTCACATCACTTCAAAGGACTGGATCTCGATACGCACTGCTGTGAATGTCAGGGTTAACAATTATTTTACAGAAGAGAAAACTGAGGCAGTCAGAAGAACTGATGTGCTCAACTTCCCATAGAAATTGAAAGAAAAACTACCAGAAGCAGCAGAAGGAAGTGCAGGGCTGCCTGAATCCCACACCTCCTTTCTGATCATCTTTTCTCAGCCCTTTGAGGACCCCTCAGCACGTGACCCAAACTCACTGCAGGCCTCAGAGCCCACTGCTGTGTCCAACAGCACCTCTGAGCTCCCAGGCTGGAACTCACTCCACACAGCCTTCCTTACCATGGTGTTGACAGCCAGGTACATCAGGACTGCTAAAGTGTGGACCAGCCTTCCAAGGACCAAGTGATCTTCTCCCAGGAGATCAAACGTTGACAAAGGTCTGCAAGTGCAAGACACAGTTCTGAACCAGTGACAGGGATGATCTCTGGAATGGTTGGGGTGGTTGTGAAGAGCAAACGGTCACGCACAAATCTGAATTCCTAAAACAGCAGTCACTTCACAGACTCCAATACAGACCAGAGCTGCTTGCTCCCAGACCAGAAACATCCTCTCCAGTGAGGATCACTTGCTTGACCAGCAGCCTAGCTTTGTTAGAAAGAACTGCATGCAAAAGCTAGCATTGCTGCCATCCTAGAAACAAACCATAAAGACACATAGTACAAGAATCTTGATTCCAGTGGAATCAATTACTGACCCTTCCTTTGGTAAACAAAGACTTGAGTGATTGACAATAACCCGTGTCCTGTAACATGATGCAGTTAATTTCTGTTAAAGAGGGCAGCCTGAGTTCTGTGGCTTTGTATGAACCAGCCAAAGTGCTGTTGGATACTGTGAAAATCATCACCCTGTGGACCTGCTAACAGGCTATGCTTAGTAATGCATTCACTTACTGCAGGGTCTCACATATTTCCATCCAAGAAAACTTCATTGGATAAGTGGAGAGCAGAAAATCTTCCTCAGTGTGCTTTATCCACGAGCCAGGCATCAGTGTGGTGTCACAAGACTCCCACATAACCTCTGGGCTCTATTCTGCTGCCCTGAGACAAGCAGAACAAGCAAGAGATTCACTCTCAAGCTGTCAAGTTCACATCCCAAGGTGTTCACTCACCTGTCAAAGTTCTGGATCAACGGAAAAAAGAAGTGTCCAGCAAGAGAATTGAACTCATTTGGATGGGAAGGCTGTTCCACTTGAGACTGCCCCTGTCCAAAAGAAAAATAAACTTAGACACAAGATGCAGCACCCATAGTTCTACATTCATCTATTGCAGCCATCCCACTGCCAGCTATTGCTTACTTGAACACCTATGGCTGCTAGTTTCCAGGCCAGTCAACTCACTCTCCACTTCAGATCCTCTCACACATCCAAATGTTTCACTAAAATATATCTCAGTACTGCTGGGTTACATATAAAAAACAAGAAGAGAATTTTGGAAAGCAAGTCCTCCAGGATGAACCACTGGGGAGTCACAGGACCTGGGAAACTGGCAACAATTTATCTCCCTGAAAAAGAGAGGAAGTCTGAGACAGTCCACTGCAGATGCAGCTGCACTGAAGGAGGATGCTCTCTGAGGTGCAGCCACAGCTCCCTGCAGTGGCCAGACAAGCCCAGAACATGCAAAGAACGGCCAGAGCTATCCTTCAATGCGAGACAAGGAGACCAAGATTTACTTTCATTCTCCTCCTGGGAGAGGACTACAGGATTTGGTACTGAAAAAAATTTAACAAAAGACTGAAGTGAAACTGACATTTTAAGTAATCCAGTCCTGCCTCTGGATTGGGCTCAATTTCACGTCTATTTTGCTCTCTCCAGATAAAACTACAGCAATCCCTCCTGTCCTTGTTTCTGCTGGATTTGACATTTGTTGCTGCCGTGGCCTCACCTTAGCAAACCTCCTCGTCTTGCTTTTGATTCTCTCATCAACAATTCTTCTCCAGTCCTTGGAGCTGCCACTCTCGGGAAGGAGCTGGATACGAGGGTTTTGGGCACCAGAATGTTTGGTCTTCCCATGGCCTTTGGCACAGGATAGTTCCTGAGCTGCTAAAACCAGCACCTAGATGAAAAAGAAGGGGGGATGGTGTTAAAATAGGGATAATCTGTACTGAGGAAACAAGTTGAATGCACCCAAACCAACGGGAACAGCAAGGCAGAAAGACACAAATTTAGAATTAAGAACTGCAAGGCAAGCAATTGAAACCCAGTGAATGGACTCTGAGGTAAGGTGCAAGCAGTCACTGCCATGAAACAGAACAGCAGCCCCCTGTTCAGACTCTGTAACCCTGACACAGAAAGAGGCACAGGCAGACTGCTGGCTTGCAAAAAGCAAAGAGATCCCAGAATGATGACACATCAGGAGAAAATGGCTGCTTTATGGCAAAAGATCATCACACATTTTTCATTGTATGGGCAACAATTGCTGCTTAATTCAAATGTAACAGAATTAAGAGCAAGAGAAGAATGGCAGGCTCAAATATAACTAAGAGATTCTCATGCCTCTGCTTCCTCCTCACCTCTCCTACAAGGAAAAAAGGTCCCCACTGCATCTTAGGGACACTGCACTGGTGCAACAAAGACATAACAGAAGTGGGAAGCGAAGAGAAGAGCGCTTACATCGAGAATATCCATGCGCTGACGAAGGCTGTAGTTCAGAGAGTAGAACTGGGTGGTCAAGTACTGTGCTACCTGTGCAGAAAAATCAAGGAGCAGTGAGCCCAGTCTGTAAACAGCCTTTCTACTCATTCCAAACATTCTAAACTCTCCATTCGAGGCAATGTTCAGTTTCCTGTTAGCTAACAACAAGACTCTGAGCTTGGGGAAGAAGAGCACTCTATGAATAGGGGAAATCAAATACTTCCAATTCTAGATTCTCCCAGAGGAAGTGAACAACTAACAGGACTTTGCTATTCTTCTCTCCCTCTATGCAGAGGTTTTCAAACAGCTGTCATGGCAGCTGATTACAAACAGCAGGCTGCCAGTGTGCCTCAGCTTCCTCCCACATAAAGCCATCTTCCTTTAGTGCAAGAATCCTTTTCTGACTTGTCTCATCAGGTACACCCATACACACAAAATCATGTCCTGCAGCCTGTTACAGCTCTTGAACAAGCTTCTGCTTTCCTGTTGTTTGTTATCCATTACAGATCCTTCCGTGCCCAGCCCATCTCTGAGGCACTGCCAGATTTGAACCAGCTCTTCACGCTCTGAAGCTGCTATTACCAAACTAGCAAGAGACTTCACCTCCTTAAATTTTTGCCAGTGCCTCAACTGGAAAAAAGGAAGCAGTAAGAGGAACTAACAGGTATTGGATCAGTGGTTAAAACAGCTACTTGTGCCTTCTGACGGAGCTCTGCAAAGCCTTCCAGGCAGGTCTTCTCCTCCAGATGCAACAGTATTTTTGCCAGCTCCACGCTAACCTGCTCAAAATAAGACAACAGGAATCATGCCACTGCAGGTTATGCTTCTCACAGGTTTTACAGAGTCCCATCCACCTACCACTTCTAATGCTGTAGCACAGAGGGAGCAACACAGGTAAAAACATGCCCTTTACTCATGAGGGAGAAACAACACATTAAGATAAACATCATCAAGATGGATTTCTCAAAACACAGAACAAAACCCTCAGCTGATTTCTCCATCCATGTTCATTTTTCACTTTGGCTTTTTAGACAAATGCTAACATCGTGAGACAGGAAGACCTGACCTTACAATTCCTGAATCAAATCCCACCTTTAGGTGTTCCCTGCCACGTTGCTGTGAGCAGTCATCACAGCAGCATCTTTGACCTAAGTTCCTTTCACTCAGGCTTTTAATCTTGATAACACAACCCACCTGCTCCCTTGTTAAGGAGCTACATTTGTACGAGCAAAGACAGGAAGTCCATTTGATTTTATTTCATTTTTGTTGGGAAATAACAATTATTCAATTTCAATTCAATGTCAATTACATCCAAAATTAAAATTATTTTATCTGTGGGATTCATGGCAGCTCTACGTGTTGCCTTTCCAAAGCTTTTTCTGCCCAGCACAAAGCATGGAACTTGCCCTGCTGCCCAAGTGACTGGCAAGGTCTACTTGCAAACACATTTCTTTTTCAGTGCAAGAGCTGCTCAGTGCCACTCTGCTGCCTTCACTCCTGCCTACTTCCCTGTAGCCTCAGCTCAAAAGCAACTATTTCCTTCTATTTCCCTTCCCAAGCTCAAAATTCAGACATTAGCTCAGTGGGTTGCTCTGCTGGGAAGACTGATCTCCTCACAAGGCCAAAGGGATCGCCCAGCACCAGAGCCCACTGCTCATTGTTAGCTTCACTGCTTCACCTCTCTTGCTGCTGCTGGATTCTTCCGAACCAAGCTCTCAAGAGCCTTGACAGCTTCTTCCCACTTGTCCAGATCTTCAGAACCTGTCAGGACTGAAGGCAAACAGAAGGCAGGCAAGATATTAACAGAACAGTTCTGCTCAGGTACATGCCCTAATTTTCCTCTGCCAGCAGTTTGTCTTCTTACAAGAAGGCACAGCTGACCCAGCACACAACCAGCATTAAGAGCTGGACTGCAGCTCTTTATGAATGACAGTTCAGTACTTGAGCCCAGATAACTGAAAAAATACAGCTTCTCTGCATTAGCTCCAATAAAAACAACCGAATGAGACTGCTCTCCCCAAAACAGTAAGAAAAAGATGAAGACTCGTCCCAACATTCACACCTTCAATACAGTCTCGAATATACACTGGAGCCTTAGTCTTCTTCAGTTCTTTATCCTCTGACATGTCGTAAGGTGTCAGGTCATCATCACTGTAAACACAACAAGGGCAGGAGTTAGCCCATAGGGGAAGGCAATTCTTTGCCCAGCTGACCTCAAGGAAGTAAAGAAGCAGCACAAACACCACCGTTACACCACTACTACTGCAGTGCAGAGCAGCATGGCTGCAGCCCAGGCTAAAGGAGCTCCCTGGGAAGTTGTAAGAATTACTCTGTAAGCAGATCTCCTGGCCAAGTGTAGGCAGGGGTCAGGAGACCCAGAGGCATGAAGCTGATTCTTGAGATTTCTTTATATATTATTTGTAAAAAGCCAGGATAAGCAGGTCCACTAATGAGTACATATATCAGTAAATCCAAGAAATGTCTCATAAGTCAATCATACTGAATGAATACAATGGTTGTGCCTGACAGTGGCTTTGCTCCAGTTATTGACAAACGTTCTTGCATACAGTTTCCTACATGATGTCTTACTCTGCAGAACACCATTCAGCTGAACAAGGTCTGCTCCCTCATTCTGGTCAGAAAGAACAAAATCTGCTCCCTCCTCTCCAAGGCTGCTTTTAAGAACCTGCTATTTCTTTTCCATTTCCTACCAGTTTCTTGACTCATACCTGTCAAGCTCAGCATCTGACTCCTCTTCTGGCATCACATGAGTCGTTGCTGTAGGTGATTTCCCATTACTTTCCAATACTGGTGGCAGTGCAGCATCTGCATTCTCATTCCTGCTGAAAGCAATGAGAAACAATAAAACCAATAAGGTAACAGTCTGTATTCACAAGCAAAAAGTTCCCAGCTCCATCACAGCCCCACTGCCTCAATAGTATGACAAATTCTCGTTTCTGTGTTGTCCCACCCACACAAGGAACAAAATCCTGAGGCAGAGAACGTGGTGAGGGGAGAAGCAGAATCTCACAGCTGAAAAGTAATAGAAAACAGAACTTGAGTTAGCTCATTTGCTGCATTCTCCCTCTGCTAAGTTGTACCTAGGATTGCTAAGGAAAGACTCGTCTGTGGTAGGTGGATCTCACTGGTCTGGAGACCATCAGTGACACTGACCAAGTGGAGAGCTAGGATCTTAAACCTCTCCTCAGGAGACAAGTGCAGTAAAGTATTTCTTTGGACTTCGGTATGTCCTTTAATCTCTCTACTTCTCAAATGCTGCCTAAGCAGCTGTCTGTGCTGACTACACCACTAAAACAGGAGCTCTACATCTTCTGTAATTCACTGGAGTGCTGGACAGCTTCATTTGCTAATAACATCAAGTGACTGATTTATCTGCTGTTAAGAATAAGTGCTTCAAGAGCTACAGCAGATGCCATGAAAGCAAAGAACACCACAGAACCAGGAATGGTCAACTGACAGATATCCCATATTTTTCTTACTGATGAATGGTCTGGACACAGAAGATCTCTCAGATGCAGACAGAGAGGCCCATTCAACTCTGCTCAGGGGAACGTAAAATCCCTAGAAACTGCAGCATGGTTTCACTACGATCAGCTGTCAAACAAGCAATTCTAACACATGCTACCACTTGAGTTGTGAATTTAAGATAATTATATTGCATTATAACAACAGTGCATTGCAATGCTTTGTAAGAATATAAAAGACATCTTGAATTCCACATATGGTCCTAAAGTACAACTCAAAAAAGGTACACAGAAAGGCAAAAAGAATGACCAGGGGCTCAAAATTGATTACATACAGGGAATGACTAAAAAATTGAGGGCTTGTCTGGAAGGGACAACGATCGACAAAAAAGGCATGAGAAGAATTAAAAAGTTCAGAATCAAACAACACATCTCTTCCAGATGCAGTCCCCAAAGATTATCAAGGGAAAAAATCAGATCAAACATAACTTTTCCAGTTACTCAGCATATTTTTTGTATCTGCTACATGGAAATGAAGAGCAGCAACGTCTTACTTATCGTCTGGAAGACCTGGGAGGACACTGAGTGGTGCAGCTTGTACCAGAAGGGACTTCAGCTCTCTTGCTTCATCATCTTCTTCATACTAGACATTCAGAATAACTGTTACTGCTCTCTAAGATGACAAACATGCCCAGCATGCAACACCTGACCCCTCTGCAGTGTGCAAATGGGGACTGAATCATCCTCAGCTGAACACACAGCCATCCCTTTTGTTTCAGTCACTACCAGCAGTAACATTAAAGCTGCACAGAGATCAGTGCCACGCGTAATCTTCCCCCCTGTATTTCATGGTAGTGCTTGGTCAGACCTTGTCTCAGTGTTATTTATAACCTTCAAAACGTTTCATAAGTGGCAATGCAACAAGGAGAATGAATCAGGTTTTTAAGGAACAAATGGGATTTTATCACATAATTCTTATACCTTATACTGGCAATAACATGACAAAGATCCTCATGTCAATCTTGAAAATCTCAGGGCAGGCGTTCCCAGCGCGTCAGGGAACACACACTCACCACTCCCAGCTCCCATAGGTCAGACTGGGGTTTCCTCACACAATGTGACAATCTTCCAGTGGTCCATTACTTATTAACAATTTACCATAAGCTTAACCATCAGATTACACCCCTAGGGCCACCCTCACCCGTCCACCTGGTTTTTATGCAATTCCTTTTTGTAATCAGGCAACCTCTCATTTGGAAAACATCGCTGACTCTCCTCACTTCCAGATAAGAAGTGTTAGAAGGTTGGATGTTAGGAGGAAGTTTTTCCCCAGAGGGTGGTGAGGCACTGGCACAGGTTGCCCAAGGAGGCTGTGGATGCCCCATCCCTGCAGGCATTCAAGGCCAGGCTGGATGTGGCTCTGGGCAGCCTGGGCTGCTGGTTGGTGACCTGCACACAGCAGGGGTTGGAACTGGATGAGCACTGTGGTCCTTTTCAACCCAGGCCATTCTATGACTCTGCGATAACACTCTGGCTCACCTGCTTTTAAACTTGTACTCCCTCTGTGCCCCACGTACCAGAGAGGAATTTCACTATAACCTTTACCTGAAACTGCAGGACGGGCCCATCCGTGTTAATCTTTGAACTGATGCTCTCGGCCACTATCATCCCCAGGCGCCGTATCTGAGGCAGGCTGCTGTCCAGGTGGCACTTCACGCCCTCCATCATGCTCGTGAGAAGTTCTGCAGAACACAGACAGCATGCAAACAATGCCAGAGCCAAACGTGTGCCTTCAGAGGTCATCCAGCAAAGGGTAGAAAGGCAAGAAGGGCCTAAGCAACCATGACTTCTGCCTGCAATGGCAGTACTGCCTTTCAACACCAACATACTGAAGCCATGCTTTGTTGTGGGCACACAAGCACACATCACAAACACATTATGAATCTGGAATATTTAGTTTTTCACTGGTATAAAAAAACAGAAAGGATTTCAATCCTTAGCTTATGTTTAGAGCTTTGAAACTGGGTAAGTGAAACCCGCATCATGAGGAAATGGCAAATTCTGGCCAGTGCAGTAATCAGAGGGAGGAGACTCCCTCATCACCTAGGCAAGCTGACACAGGTAACTAACATCAGCATTTCTCAGTCCAGAGAGAACTGTGACTGCCATCCTTATCTGGCAGACCTACTGTCAGCTCAGGAAAGCTTATGTGTTCAGCAGCTGCCAGAGAGAAAACAGGTTATAAAACTTGAGCACAGTAAAACTTGAGGCAGTAGCAGGTCTTGTGAAGCACAATGAACTCCAGCCTGAAATGGCAGAACAGGTTGTCCAAGTCAACCTTCCAACAAGTGAAAAACAAAGCCAGACAAGAAGCAACTCTAAAAATTGGACAGATATTACTTTTTTTGCAATAAAAGTTTTATTTTCAGACCAGAACCCCACTCTGCTACATGTTATCTAATTACAAAACAGTCCTTGCCTGTAACACACTATCACTACTCACCTAACAAGTGAGCACACTGAGGGAGCAGAAGAACACAGGAATGCACACGGACAGAGCCGAGCCAAACAGCTTCTGATTCGTGGTGCTCTTCCCTCCCATCTCTTTTGAAGTGTTACTCATGCTCCAGCACCAAGACAATTTAAGCACGTGATTCCTCCACCCAGTTCCAGAACCAATCCAAGTTTTCCTGAGACAAAACTTAAGAGTTCCTAGGGCCACTATTCAGCTAAGAACTTCAGTTCAAAGATACCGATCTCCAACTTCACACTTTAAAGCTCTGTGCTTGGAATCACTTTGTATCACTGCTAAAGGAAAAGGATTCCAGCAGGACACCCAGCCTGACAGGATGAAGACAGGACAGTTTTGTTCATCTACACATCAAAACAAATCATTCTCTCTTCCCAGTCAGACCTTCTGTTAACCACATCCATGCCTCACTTCTGCCACCTCACCTTGCCTGCAGCTCTCTATTTCGGGTTCCTTCAGGTGAGAAAGGCAGATAAGAATGGCCTTACTAATATACTGCTGCTGCTCCACTGGAGAGTGTTTCACTGCACTGCTGCTGCCCCAGGTCTCCAACAGCTCTCGCAGCACCTGAATCAGAGTAAAAACAACTTTGTTCATCCAAACTATCTTGAAACAGATCTTTTCCACATGTCAGTCATACAGCACATGACACCTCAGGATGGCCCACAGGTCTTAATGCCTCTCAGTGCAGTCAGCCTCCCTACCCACGGTGCTAACTTTGTATTTCAGAGACCAAAATGGTCTCGCGCTTGGCCAGCTGAGAAGTTCAGACCATCTTCCTTTAATATCTTGTTAAATGTAAGATTTTTGAATGATAAATACGTTTCTTTTTCTTAAACACAGTATCATACTGCTTTCTGACAATAATACATTGTTCTGCATATTATCTGCTATCACACAATGTTTCCAGTCCAATGTTCAAAGAGCAGCTGCCAGTGGTCTCACATTTTAGAGCTTGTAACCACTGCAAAAAACAAACAAACAAACAAACAAAACCCAACACATCAAAATGATAACAAAACAGGGGTGATTTCCAGAAATACAAACTTCCTGGAAGTTCTGGTGGTACGCTGCTAAATTGGAGAGAGAAAGGATCTGTATCTCCACTGAGGTTAAGGGAGAAAAAGAGATTCTGAAGCATCAAGCATTCAGCACACAGACGGCTCATAACCAACTCCAGCACTTTCTGTCACCCAGGTCAGCTGAGAGAAGCTGAGGAGGACAAAGGGCACCTGTAACAATCCAGACCTTTGCAGTTTTGCTACCTGGAGGACAATTTGCCAAGTGAATATGAAAAGCATCAGCAGTGCAGAACGTCTTTGGTTTTGCACAACGTGTTGGTTTTGCATCCCAGGGCTGCCATTGCTGCCACGAGCAGCAGCAAGAGTGACTTAGGGAAGTTCCAACACCCCACCCCACACGGACAGACATTCATAGCGTAGAATTCCTTCCAATCAGACACCTCACCAAGGCCATGCCTTAACCTTACCTTGATCAGTAAGGCACGACGAAGGCTCTCCAGGGACAGATAGCCAAGAAGATTCTGCAGCACTGCAGTCTGTAATGAAAACCACAGGTCTTGCTTTAACTGGGCATGAAGTCAGCGTCCAGCAATGCTGAACGTGTGTTAAACTTCAATGTGAAGGACTGGTTGACAGCATTCAAACAGAAAAACTAATTAAAAAAGGAAAAAATAAGAACAAAAAAGCAATACAAGCAATTGCTGATGAAATATATGGCAAATCAGGACAGGAATGCAGCACTCGTACCAGCAATACCAGACAAATACAGAACAGACACAGTCTAGACCTGGAGCTCAGCTAAATAAAACCAAACCCAACAACAACAAATTGGCACTATGGCAAAGACTGGCATTGCTTCACTGCTGTTCAGCTCAGAGCCCTTACCGTGCAGCCATACTGCAACAGCAGCATCTTCTGTGTCACGACAAACTGAGCTTTCTTATTTTTCACAACCAGATTCCCCAGCAATCTAGACAAGACATCTGCCCTAGCAAAACAACAGCAAAACATTAGGGATCTATGGAGGGATTGTCACACTGCCTCTCATTACATGAGATTCTTTGAGCAGCTATTTGCACTGAAGTGAACACCTCTAAATGTTACGAGTCACTCAATGATTGCAAATAATGTTTTTTTTCACTGCATGCCATGGCTCAGGCCTGTAGGGAGCAGTGCAGGTTCTAGCTGAGGGGGAACAATCAGCAGTTTTGTCCCTTGGTCCCTCACGAAATGGCACTGTAAGAAACAGACTACACACGTGTGTGTGTGCCAGCATCTGTCCTAAGTGTCTGTGGCAAAGTTCCTCCCTGAAGCAGAGCAAAAGCTGGAAAACAGAGTTCTTACCCCGGCGCTCTCTGAACAAAACCAAGGACCACTGCCTCCATCCAGCGGTCTGGCACACACTCAACCAACCGCCAGCAAATTCTTTGCCAGATGCAGTCAGACTTGGTGAGATCCGTGAGGTGGGGCATCAAAACGCTCAGAATTTCCTCTGAAGGAGGAGAGAAAAGAAAGAAACACATCAGCTGGGAAGAAGGACTGCAACGCTTCTTGAGGTCAGCTGCAAGCATAAAGATCTTTATGGACGGAGAAGCAGAACAGTCTGCAATTCTATTTTCTTTCTGTGGTGGGAACACCGTGCAGCCTAAGAAACTTGCAAGCATTCCTCACTGCAGTAAATAGATGTGCAATCTCTCCTTCTTGTCCCTGAAGCCCTGTCAGCAACTACTGTGACTTTAAACTCCTAAGCCAAGCGAGACTGAAGGCTACTCATAGGAGATGATTATTACATATGGGGAGTGATTTTTGCTGGTATTTACAACACACTTTCAGGTTACTGGATTAGATGCACTAGAAGAGCACTTAATAGTTATGCCCCAAATGGCAAGATGAGGGGAAGGGCAGAAAGCTCACATATTTTCGAGGTATGAGCACATCACACTTGCATGAGATGATAGAAGAGCATCGCCATCTATCAGATCTGTAGCTGAGCGGCCTCAGAAAGCAGAGAGCAGCCTGTGCTGATCCACAAATAAAACCTCAAAGCTACCAGGTCAGGTAGAACACTCACTTTGTCTCCCATGAACACAGACCTTTCCCAGGATATGTGAAACGAAAGAGACTGAGCAATCCAAGCCACCTGGAATGAAACAGACAGAAGCTTAACGAGATCATCACCAGCATCACACAAAGCTGGTACACACATACCTACAGGCCACAAGTCTGAAAATGCAGATGAGTTTTCTTTTGAGGCATGACTTCAGCCACCCCCTCCCTCCCCATCTGCCTTCAGGTACAAACCAACCCAACATTATCCACGCAGAGGCGGAGTGAGAGCACTGAATAGCTCAGTGCTGCTTCAGCACAACGGTGAGTGCATTAGTGGTTGGTTCTGCACTGGTCTTCCACACACTTCATTTAGCTCACAGCTGGCAAGGGATGAGGATATTTAATAGTTCACAGGGCTGCAGCTTTTAGCAGGACTTTTAACAGCCTCAGTCTCAATCCTGGTATCTTATCCTCTTAAAGCACAACGTACTTCACAATAGAAGATGAACTTAAGGCTCCACAACACCCATTATTTACACCTCGAGCACCAGTCGAGGGCTCCACGCACAAAACACTCCAGAGGAGCCGCCTATACGCGCCTGTTCTGCATTCCCACCTCTGAGCGAAGCAGAGACGTTGTGCAGCACCTGGAGAACCGCGCCGCCCAGCAGAGGGAAGTAATGCTGCGGGAAGAACACGGCGGGGCTCCGGCCCAGGAGGCTGTTGCCGACGAGGTCGGGCAGACACACGATCCTGCCCAGCAGCGCGTCCTGCCGCTCGGCCGAGCCGGGTCGGGAATGCTGCTGGCACTGCTCCCAGATGAGCGCGGACAGGCGGCCCTGCCGCAGGAACCGCTCCAGCACCTCGGGCACCGCGGCCAGCCGCCAGTCGGAGCTGAAGGAGGAGAGCTGCGCTGAGTGCCCGCCCCGCCCCGCCGCAAGGAGCTGCGCGCGCGGCTGCCGTGCTGGCACCGCCGCCCCGAGGCGCCCCGACCCCGGCCGTGGGTGGGCTGCAGGCAGCCCGGGACAGGGGTGGGGCTGCGAGGTTCCTCCCAGCTCAACCGCTCCTGGATTCTGCCATCCCCTAAAGGCGACCCCGAGCCGCCGAGCCGAGCAGCACGGCCGCTCCGTGACCCCACGGGAAGCCCCGCTCAACCCCCGCTCCCCTGCCCGGTCCCCGAGGCGCGGCACTGACCGCGGGGCCGCCAGGCTGTCGGTCAGCGCGCTGAAGGCGAGATCGGGCGGGCCCTCCAGGAAGAGGCTCCGCCACGGGCCGGCCGGCTCCTCCGGCCCCGCTGCCAGGTTGCGCAAGAAGGCGCCGAGGCGCGCCCGCTCTCGCTCGCCGAGTGCCGCTGGATCCCCCGCCGCAGCCAGGGCCGCCCGCACGGCCTCCACCGCCTCCGCCTCAGGACGGAGCCCGGGCCCGGCCGCCTGCAGGGCGCTCTCCAAGGCCGCCGCCATGATGGAGATCGTACCGCTTCCGGCCGCCATGGTGGAGGCCGTGCCCACTCCCGGCCGCCATGTGGCCACCAATGGTAGTGCCGGAAGAAGGCCCCGCCCACGCTGTTCTTAAAGGCGCAGGAGCGCGGCCGGAAACGAGCGAGACGGGCAGTTCTCACCTCTACTGCTTTATTATCAGTCGCTCGTCCTATACAAGTACAAACACAGCGTGGCCCCAAAGGCTACAAAGTGATACAAAACGACACAAAAATAATGAAAAAAACAACAAAACTTTATAGTATTGACTGTACAACAGGTGGTTCTTTGCCTTTCCCCAGGCAGCAGCACAGCCCCCAGCCTCGCTCTGCCTCGCAGTTTCCTCGCAGGGGTTGACGATCGGTTGCTAACTGGAGATTTGTAAAAGCAGAAGCACTTGCATCATTTCCTTAAGGAACTGAATAGGAAACTTACCAAAATCTTTAAGAAAAGGTGGAAGGAATCAACCAGGGCAGCAGCTACAAACCCGTTCTTAACATTTCCAGCTTCTTTTCTAAAGCACAGTATTCAGCAGGCTGGGCTGCTGTCTCTGCAGCGTTCAAGTGGTATATGCATTACACAAGGTCAATATGCAGAAACTAATCATAGTTTGGGAATGGGAATAAAGCAAACAGCTCATTAAGTCTCAGACAAATTTTGTAATCCGGACTCCAGCCACTCTGACAATCCCAGCAATTGGGTTCACTGCCTCCCTGCCCTATTCTGCAGCATTTCCAAAATAGCTCAAGATTTACATGCTCATCTGTACAGCATGCTGAGCACTTAGAAATCATCAAGCAGCAGTCTGCTAACTGGAGAAAGCCATAACATCGATCCAGGAGAGATGTTGATTTTATAGCCTTAAAAAAAAATTAAAAAAAAAAAAAAAAATAAATCATCAAAGCCATTTTTCAATAATGTCAATTAAATGCCAGGAAACTAGAAGCCCCACAGCAGAGGCTAACGGCCAGGAACTGCTGCTGCCTCCTCTTGGATTACCCTCACTGCCAGGATCCTCTCTCCCCCCTCTCTCCCTTCCTCACCTAGACCCATTATAAAAAAAGGTACAATATTTATTTTCATGGAATTTAAGTTAAAAAATAAAAAGCTGTCCATTCTTTTTGCTTTATCGTGAAGAGTTGGAGCTGGAGCGGCTGCGATGGCGCCTTCGTCCGGGAGACCTGGACCGCGAGCGCCGGCGGACAGGAGATCTGCGCCTCGGAGAGCGGGACCTGCAGGAAGGGACGGAGAAGAGCTCCGTTAGGAGGCACAGCAGCTTCCAGCAACGTCTGCAGTGTTTGCAAATTGGTTCCTTCCGTATCCTCCAGACAAATCTCAAAGATCACTCTGAAAGAGATCCAACAACTCCAGAAAGCAGAAGGGCAATCCGAACAGGAATATTCTAGGAGGAATCTTCTAGCTATTTTACCATCCCTCTGCTTCAGAATTTGAAAGACTGCTTCACATCCAAATAACAGACAAGGATCTCATCTTCTACCTCACACACAACAAACAAGTTCTTTCTACATCAGATTCTCCTTCATCTGGAAGGCTCATCTGAAATTCTAGCTCCTGAAATATTCAGTATTTACACAGGTCACACAGTACCACAGACACACTTCTCACAGGAAGTCCAACTCTAAAGAAATAGCTGAGCTTCAGAATCTGCAGTGCTACAGTTGTCTGTACAGCCATCAGTACGACACCAAGGTGAGGGCATGGAATATTAACAGAGCCAGACAGGACAGTAGAAGATGAGGGAAGCAAACAGATCATCCAACCTAGCATTTAGTGCAGTAAAAAGCACTTTATGGAGAAGCAATCAGCTGGTTCAAATTAGGAACTGCATTAGTAAGGACAAGAGTTTCAGCAGGTTTCCAGGATAGTGGAGCTCACCCACATGCTGAGAACATCAGTGTTAAGTTTTTTGGAGCCTGAGGATTCAGGCAGCCCCGAGTCACACGACAGATGCACGCGTGTCAGGTCCCTCCTTGGGGTCACACGCACCTGATGCAGGAGGATTGCTTTACTCTCATTTTCCCACTGACAGAAAGGAGATAAGGGCTTCTGAAAAAGGCAACCAGACCAGGCTGCCAAAAGCACCCTACTAGCCAGCCACAAGCCTGTCCCCACTTCACCTCAAAGCACTACACAGAAGGGAACAGGCTGGGATCTAAACATTTCTGATGGACTTTATTCAGGAAATAGACCAGGGTCAACTCTGGCATTAAGCAATTAATTATCATAGAGTCACAGAATGCCTTGGGTCAAAAAGAACCACAGTGCTCATCCAGTTCCAACCCCTGCTGTGTGCAGGTCACCAACCAGCAGCCCAGGCTGCCCAGAGCCACATCCAGCCTGGCCTTGAATGCCTGCAGGGATGGGGCATCCACAGCCTCCTTGGGCAACCTGTGCCAGTGCCTCACCACCCTCTGGCAGAAAAACTTCCTCCTCATATCCAACCTAAACCTCCCCTGTCTCAGTTTAAAACCCCTTGTCCTATCGCTACCCACCCTTGTTGCCTTTCCCCTCCTGTTTATACGCTCCCTTCAAGTACTGGAAGGTCTCCCTGGAGCCTTCTTTTCTCCAAGTTAAACAAGCCCAGTTCCCTCAACCTTTCAAGAACTGCAATCTGAGTTCAACTGATGCCCAGAAGGTGGTTCGTTTGTTCTTTTGTGCTTTGTTTTGGTTTTTTGAACCATCATTGCAGGGGAAGCTCAGGTCCAATGAGATGAAGTCGTCCTCATGCTGGGACTCGGCGATAAATTCTTGTTACAGTGAGAAGGAAATAAGACATTATACAAGGCTCAGCTCTCACCTTCTCCTCATCCGAGGGGGTGACCGACGCCACATCGGTGGTGGTGGCAGCATCCTCCTGGGTGGGCTGAAGCGCCGAGGAGGTGGCCTGGGCCGCGGTGCCAGCACGGCCGTGGCAGTGATCTCCTGCCCATCGATCTGCCCTGCTCAGAAAGTCACAAACATAAAGGGAGCGTTTTCCAGCACCAACAGACCAAGCGACGGAGATTCACAGCTCTGTCGCAAGCAACACAACCCTGTGCTGCTGTTTCCACCACACACTCTGAAGTTCTGCTGACCAAATCACACGCACACCAGACTTCTTAACCCAGTTCCCCATCAGACATTGATCAGGATTTTCACAGAAATTTAAATGATTTTCAGTTTGGAAAAAAAGCACCATTTTAATAGTTTTGTTTTTTTTTTTCCAATCTGCCCTGACACCACACAAAAGCCAAAGGCATCTGCACTGAAAACAGAATGACAGCATATCAGATCAGCTCCCCAGAAGGTACCCCATCATCTCCATCTCATTTTCACATCAAATCCACCCGCTCCAAAGATTGCTTTCAAAGCACCCAGCCTCCTTGCAGCACTTGACACCCACCTCCATCCATGTGTTTCAGGGCTTTCTCAGCATCATCTGGGTTCTCAAACTCCACATAAGCGTAGCCTTTAGAGAGGTGTGGATTTAGCCTGTCAACTGGCATGTCAATCATTTTAATCTTTCCGTAAGTGGAAAAAATTTCCATGATGTGATCCTGCCAAGAAGGAGCAGAACTTAAGGATGTGCAGCTCTCCCACCGAGCAGGTCTGGCCACTACAGAGCACACAGCACCAAACCACCTTTAAATCAATGCCACCTGCAGGAGATACATTCCCCTAATCAGGTGTGGAAAGCACACTGGGGTTACCACAGCCTCTACTGATGTCTCTGTCTATTTTACTTCAGATCATTCCAGACCTTATCAGAATTCCTGGCTGAACATCATCACAGGCTACAGAAGCTGCACTAGTGAGAAAACCTTCCTGGGGTTTTAGGAAAGCGAAGTTGTGTCCTCAGATAGAAAGTCCTCAGGTACAAGCCTTCATCTCTTTTTTAAAATAGCATCTTTTCTGCACCCTAAACCTGTACCTCTGCACACCTCTAAACTACATTCCAGCAAAGACAGCTCCAGCCAATCCAGCTCCCCTGGAGCTCCTTTAGTGAAGCCCCAGGTGACTTTAATGCCTCCCACATGATTTCTACTGTTGTACTGACTTACACAGCTTTCTTCCTAGGAAGGTGAAGTACAAGCTCTGGGGTACCAACAAAGCACACAGAGCTTTTAACACTGCTGAATCTCATAAGGCCGCACTGAATTTGACTTGGGGAAGTTCTACTGAAGCATTCCTCACTCATCAATTTGGACACAAAGCAGGAATGTCCAACAGCACTGTTCTGGCAGCAGTCCACAAACAAAAGAAACACTGAAGGCTTTAAAAAAGCCACCAGCACACAACCCACAACAGAAGCACCTGCTTGGCATTAGAGGAGAGCACGCCATTACCTTGGTGACATTTCTAGTGAGCCTCCCAACGTGCACTTTTGTAGGTCTGGGCGATGGGCTGCGCCGCTTCCGCTCCTTTTCATCTCTCTTGGGTGGCTTGGATCTGATTTTGACAAGAAAACATTTACAGCTTCCAGGGAAAACGAGAAGACAAGAACTAGAAGCCAATTTCTAGCATGCGATTTTAAGAGAAGTACCATTTTTCTTGTCAAGGTAGCTTTTCTCTTAAGATATTACAAGTTAGGAATTGCTAGGGTGGTGGCTGTGCTCCTCTCAGAAAGGAAGATTTGTATTTGTCTTGTCTGCTTTTGCTTTACAGCCTTCTAGAATTAAAGGGGCTTTTTTTTAATTTATTTTAAATACATTAAAGGTTAGCTAGGTTTACTAAATTTGATTTATCAAGGATTTACTCAAAATCATTGCGAGCATTAAAGAACTCTGGAGGTGCAGGAACAAAAATCATCACGAGACAACAATTAAAGAGGCAAACAAGGCCAGGAGCACCAAAGCACAGCACAGCCAAATAATGGATCTAGTGACCTGCGTGTCTTCTGTTCACCACAGAAGACAAGAAACATCACATCTGAATTATTTAAATAATTGTGTTACAGTTTGCTTGCAGGCTTTTACAATTACAAGCCACATTTGTAAAAAGCACCAAAAAGAAAACCCCAAATCCAAGCAAGCAGAATATCTGTATTTATGCCTCTTCCAAATCTTACTGTCCATAAATTGTAGGGTACACAAAGCAAACTGGATTATAATTGATTTTAGCCTTCCACAATCTAAATAATTATTTACAGAATTATCCAAAGAAAAAAAACCAAACCCAACATGTGGGCATTACAAGTTGGACTGCCACCCTTACAGAAAAACTCTTTCATTGGTCTCCCCACTCCTATCATTTTTACACGTACAGCACACACACACACACACACACACACACACACACCTATCCACCATTTTCAATCCCAACTTTCCTGTCAGGCTTGACTACAACTTACAGGAAATACGTGAACACCTTTACTGTCATCTTGCGCCCCCATTTCCCCATTGCAGTGGGTGAACACTGACTCAAACTGCCTCCACAAAATACAGAAGGTACCAATCACCCTTAGAAGAAACTCTTTCCTCATTCACCTCCACAAGGCACGTGTATGATTCGACAGCCATCCAAAGGAACCTGCCTATTCTAACAAAATTCACATCTCTGAGTCACAGAGAAAGTAAGAAGTCCTCGGCAAAAACCCGTTTGATCACCACCTTGAACTGCACAAGGAAGTCGATCTGCTCTCTAGAACTCCTGAAAGACACGGAGCACTCACTTGGAGCGGGACCGCCTCCTGTTGTCATGCCTCCGTCGGGACGGGCTGGGGGATCCAGAGGAGCTGCTGGAACTGGAGCTGCGTGAGGTGCTGGAGCTCCCAGAGCGGCTTGAGGCCGAAGAGGAGCTGGAGCCACTGCTGGAACCAGTGCTGGAACTGGATCCTGAGCTGGAAGTGGAGCTGGAGCGGGACCTGCGAGGGAAAGAAAAATGTGACTGGAATGCCCAGAGAAAGAACGGCTGAAGATCTCCTGATAATGAGACAGAAAGCAACTGCAAGTTAAAGCAATGAAAAGCGACTCTCCATAGTTCACTGATCCAATCACACCTCACCGATCCAAAACCCCTTCAATCGCTTCACCGTGACCAACGCAATTCCAAGCTTGTGTAAGTCCAAGCCATGGAATTCAGCCAACCACGGGTGGCTCTGAAAACACGTACTTGTTACTGCCTGGAATGGTAGCTACCTGGTGCTGCTACTCCCACTGGAAGCACTGCGCCTTTTGCGCGTCTTGTCCCGACCGCGATCCTTTTCACCAGATTCCTTAGTGGCTGCTTTGTCCTTGGATCGGTCCTTTGATTTCTCTTCAGACCTATCCTTGCGTTTGGTTGGTGAGGGAGCCCTTCAAGAACACACGGCAGAAGGGGTTGTTTAATATGGAAAACACACAAGAACAGAAAACCACACTCAAACGAGGCACAGAACAGCAACACAGAACACGGAACTTCAAACGTGACCAAGATTACCGTGAGAGCAGAGTTAAAGCACCAGGTAAGTTGGGGCTTTTTAGAAGAAAGGAAAACTTTTCACGTCGCAGAGCAGCAGCATTGAGGACAACAGCTTTAGCATACAGAAACTGCCATATGCAAGTTCACCAAAGAGATGCACCTCCAACTCCTCTCCCTTGCTGGGAAAGCCCCAGCGCCCTACGACACCCCCACTTCCATTAGGCCTTGAAAATTTGGAAAGTAAACCTAGTGCTGGATTTTTTATTATTTTCCTTGAGTCCTAGCAAACTCTTTCATTCCCATCATTTTTCATTTCCATTAACTCCATTTCCCTTGCAGAGGTGTCCAAAGCAGCTCCAAATGGGCCTCACTTGTGTCAAATCTCAGTTCCAATTCCTCAATTCTGAGAAGCGCCCCCTGATTGAGAGCAGTACACTCCAGAGACCAGCCAAGAGACAAGGTGAGAGCGCTCAGAAACAAGAAATGAACAGACACAGAACAGCAGACCTGCTGTGCAGCAGCGGCAGCATACCAGAGGACAGGTGAGGTCTGCAGGCACTGCAGCCAGGCCCAGTGCTGCTTGGCAGTTACAGCCTGGGCCAGCTCACACCCTCACGGCATACGGACTCGTATGCGTGTTCAAAGCTACAAATTCTGGTAGTCACAGAAGTACAAAGGATCCTATACACCCCCCGTCCATCCCCTACACAAGACACACGTGCAGCTCCTGCCTATTGCCAACATCCTCATTCTCCTGAGGAGCAAGCTCTGCTTTCCTCCAAAGTCCCTCTGTGCCACAGAACACATGCTAGGCAGGAAGAGATGGCTGCTGAGTGGTGATACAGGCTGGTTTGTTCAGCAACAGAGATCAGTACGTTAGTCTGAGGAGCAATATATTAGTTTAGCAGAAGGAAGCAGTGAGCGCTAGTCCTAAAACCTTCCATTTCTGCTTTGCTTGGTGGGTGATCAGCCTTGTTTTCTCTTAATTCCACTTCACAAACAGCACTGCAGTCATGGCAGACTACTGATCTCTGCATCTCACCACGTGCAAGGATGCTTTCCTTGGATTTTCACACACGTTGTGTTGGAAGTTGCTCACTGTGGCCTAAGAAGCAATGGAATTTGGCCAAATTGGGGAAAAAGAGCTACAGCTCAACCAAAAGTCTCTGTGATGAGGCTGGCAGTGGAAAAAATGGGGATAAACTAAGTGGGCATATAACCAGCCACAATGCAACTGCAGGTGCCCAGGGGGACTTGAGCACACATTCAGGAGTTCTTGGAAAAGAATGAATATGTATGGCAGTGTGCTGCACACACAGGTATTGACTGCTCACATGTAGAACCTCAACTCTGAGAGCTCAATTTCAAGCATTTTCTACACGAGGGTGCATCTATCACATACTCTGTGACATCTAAACATGCTGCTGCATTTTGCTGATTCTATCTGGATCACAAAGCTGCCTCCACATATATTTAATAACCTTGAAAAGAATTTGGCAGATATGCGTTGCTGTGAAACATAGTATCTACCCACACAGGAAACACTTGGGAAACAAAGAATCATAGCAGGGCCTGGGTTGCAAAGACCCACGATGCTCATCCAGCTCCAACCCCCTGTGTCGCCAACCAGCAGCCCAGGCTGCCCAGAGCCACATCCAGCCTGGCCTCGAATGCCTGCAGGGATGGGGCATCCACAGCCTCCTTGGGCAACCTGTTCCAGTGCCTCACCGCCCTCTGGGGGAAAAACTTCCTCCTCATATCCAACCTAAACCTCCCCTGTCTCAGTTTAAAACGCCGTTGTCCTATTGCTTTCCACACTCAGAAACAGCCATTCTCCCTCCAGTTCATACAGAATGGGGACGAGCATCTCTGTGAACTGCCAGCATCAGCAGAGGCATTACACAGTAATCACGCTGCATGTTCCTGGTGCACCAACAGCTGCATCGAAGGCAAAATTAGCTAACAAGGTCCTGCTGCTTCTGGTTTCTGGTTCTGACCATCACCACCTTGATCCTCTACACTGCAGTGACACTCAGCTTTGGGAAGAGATCGCTACATTCCTGATTTTCAGCTTTACAGTTTTTCCCTAAGCAGCTATTGACTCTAGTAAGAAAGATGACAGACCCACAGCTTAGAAAAGGTCCCTGTGTCAAAGCAGCTGGCCTACTCCAAAGATCACCCAAGTTCTGGACCAAAGCAGCTGACATTTTCATTTCCTGGCCCTCTTCTCCTGAGCACACCACTCAGGCTTGTCTTTTTTCTCCCTGCACACCAAACACTCCCACACCACTGCAGCCAGGACACCACAAGCTCAAAACCCATTTCCCAATGGCAGCCAGCTCCAGCTGCACCTTGCTGCAAGATGGGAAATGAAAGCTCAGAAGACCAACAAGTGCTTTGCCATTACCCTGCCTGCTGCCAGAGCGCTGGGAAGCACTGCATGTAAACAGCTGCCAGCAGCACCACTCTTCCGTGCACCCACAGGGCTGGCACTTACCAGACACAACAGCCAAATGAGGCTGACACATCCAGCAAACTTCTGTCAAAGGCAGCTTTCAGGCAGCCCTTAGGCTAAACAGCGTTCTTCTTTAACCCAATTAAAATATACCGTTCCCAAGAAAGTTTCACTTGGAAACCTCAGCCTGGGAGATGCAGCCCCTGGGCACTTTCACATGCACATGCTCAGGCGTTCACTGGAACACACCTCCATAAAGAATAACACTGCAGCATGAGTGCATTAGCAACACAAGGCATTCCTAAGCAACACCTCCTTTCCTAAAATGGAAACAAACTCCAATACCCCCCCAACATCTCAGCATTCGTGCAGCACCCAGCCCAGCACAGCTGGCCTCAGAGCACTCTAACAGGCCGGCCACTCCTGCACACAGTGAGCTCTGAGGAGACCTATGCTCATAGACAGCTGCAGCCAAGGCAACGACCTCGGCTCTCCCTAGGCCTTCTTGCCCGGCAGGCGCGTCCTGGAACTGCAACTTGCTTATAGGCCCTTGTTTGTCAAGCATAGGAAAGTTTTCCTCGCATGAATTAAGACTGACCCGAATCGGCAGCTTCTCTCAACGCCGCCGCCCGGCTATAAGGGCAGCGCAGGGCCGGGCCTCAGCCGCTCACAGGCTGCAGTACGGCGCCGGGCGGAGTGAGACCCGCGGGGCGCTCCCGACGCTTTGCCCGCCCGCTGCTGGGCGGCGGGACCCCCGGCCCCAGCTCCGCTGCAGGCCTCAGGCCCGGCTCCGCCCCGGCCCGGCCTCCCGCCTTCCTCCCCGCCCCCGGCCGCGGTAGGCCGCGGCGCCATCCCTGTCTCTCATCTCCCTCCATAACCAGTCCATCGGCTCCCGCCGGCTCCCCTGAGCAATCCCGAGCGGCGGCGAGGCCGCACCGAGCGGCGGCCGGACGGATGGCGACCGATGCCCGCGCAGACAATCAGCTCCCGCCCCACTCACATCCTCGGCGCCCTCCGCAACCACCGCTCCGACCCCGTCGCACACGATTAGCGCAGCGCGGGCGGGAAGAGCCTCCGCGTGGCGAGCAGTGATGACGTCACGGGGAGGGAGGGATGGAGGAGGCGGCAGCAGGTCGGGCGCCTTAAAGGCACCGTCTGAGTGCTCCGTGTTACAGAATCACAGAATGGCCTGGGTTGGAAGGGACCTCAAGGATCATGAAGCTCCAGCACCCTGCCACACGCAGGGCCACCAGCCTCCCCATTTCATACCAGCCCAGGCTGCCCAGGGCCCCATCCAACCTGGCCTTGAACACCTCCACGGATGCACGGGGCATCCACAGCCTCTCTGGGCAGCTGTTCCAGCACCTCACCACTCTCACAGCAAAGAACTTCCCCTGACATCCAACCTCAATCTGCCCTCCCTCAACATCAAACCATTTCCCCTCATCCTGCTGTTATCCACCCTTTTCAGGAGTTGACTCCCCTCCTGTCTGTAGGCTCCCTTTAGGTACTGCAGGCTGCAATGAGGTCACCCCCAGCCTTCTTTGCTCCATGCTGAACAAGCCCAGCTCCCTCAGCCTGTCTTTGTAGTGGAGGTGCTGCAGCCCCTGATCATCTCTGTGGCTCCCCTGCACCCTCTCCAACAGCTCCCTGTCTTGCTTGGCCTGGGGGCTCCAGATCTGGACGCAGTACTCCAGCCAGCTCGTGTCCATCTGGGCATTGCCATGTTCTCCTCCAGCCCATTCCAATGCCTGACCACTCTTTCAGAGAAAAAGTTTTTCCTAATACTCGTGGGAATGCAGTGTTGTTCCTGCATTAAATCTTTAAAAGGACAATTGATTTGAAGAATTAGAACATAATGTATTTGTATTCTGTAACTTATCCTTAGAAATAGTTGATGTAAAAAGTAGGAATACTGTATACCTTAGCAGCCTGTTTTAGAAACATAACTGCTGATTTCCGTGATTAATTCTTTCTTGCAAAGCTGCAATAGTTTTTAAATGTTCCAAACAATGTGGGCATAGTGCTAGGGATTAGAAAACATATTGTAGGGTTGTTTTGTTAGGATAAGAAACTCCCAGCAAAAGAAAAACAGATTTTACAAACATCAAAGAAGCCAGGGCCTCTACACAAGGCTGGGCTGCCTCACTCTGTGGGAAGACTGGGAGGCAACAGGCAGGCATCAAGATACTCCCCTCTATCCTCCTTCCGAGCTTATCTCTATGCAAGGAAGGACAAGCAGATGTCCAGAAACAATGACCAAGTGTGGACAAAGTGCTGTAAGTTAATTAAATAATTAGAGGTTTATGCTTAGCCAGCAAAGATTTAAGTTTAGCCAGGTATGTTTAGTTGAGCATCGGTAAGATTATGAATCTGCAGTCCTCAGCCAACGAGGAACCAGGGGAGAAAGAGATAAGCATCGAGTAATAGGGCACAAAAGATGTAATGCTGTTTTCTGTGTGCTCTCCTGTTTGCAGGGAGGGTTACCATTGCAACTGCAAATAAAATCTGCTTTATCAGAGATACCGTCCTGGATATTTCCAACATACTCAAACTGGACTTCTCTTGCTGCAACTTGAGGCATTCTCTCTTGTCCTATCCAGTAATGTAATACCAATACCTGGACCAGCACTCATGACCAGTCGCCGGCTGGCTGTCACTCCATTCACCACCACTCTCTGGGCCCGGCCTCCCTGCCTGTTCTTTACCCAGCAAAGTGAGAAGGCTTCACCAGAACTGGAGCTGAGCTGTCTGACACTGCATGACATGCTGAGGGCTGGGGATGAGCGAGCAAAGGAGGAAGGGCCCAGCATGCAGCACCAGCCACCTCCTGCAGCAGGCAGCCTGAGACACACGGGATGTAATTTCTGGATGTTCAAATTATTGCAAAAGCGCAGCTTCAAAATGCCACAAAGGTGGGATGTGGCTCTGGGCAGCCTGGTCTAGTGGCTGGCGACTCTGCACGTATCTGGGGGGGCTGAAACTAGATGATCTTTGAGGTCCTTTTCAACCCATTCTACGATTCTTTGATACTATGACCTCCACCACCTGCCCTCTGCAGCTCTCATCTACAAGGTCACTCGTGTGTAACAGCGTGTGAGATGGCCTTTAGCTGCAAACAACTCTGGATCAAAGTGCAGTCTATATCTGGTTAATGCCCCTCTTTTTCGCCATGGAAGAAGTACAATGCAAAGCAGTACAACTAAACAACTAGGGCTGTTTCTTCCCTGGCTTTCTGTAGATGATCTGCAGCAGTCTCTGTACCTTCTTGGCACATAAAACGTGTCAAGGTCTTTTTCAAGACCAGTGCAGGTCTGTGAAAGAGGGATTTGGAGAAGATGTGTGGATGGCATCTGCTTGGCAGCAGCCACCCAATGTGATCCCTGGTACAAGCTGTATTCTGCAAAACATTGTGCTGCGCTGTGCTTTCCGGGGGCTGTTTGTTCGGGGAGGTGAGGCCCCCTGATATGTCTGCTGAGCAGCAGATGCAGGACTGATTTTCCAAGGATGCCTGCAGGTGAACGAAGCTGACAGAAAATGGAAAAAACCTCCACTGCTGTAGAAGACGCGCACACATGTATATGTGCATTGTTCCCATATTTACAAGTATATTCCTATGTACATGTGGTGTGTGACTGTTGTGACCCACTGTCCTTGCCATGCATTCCCTGCATGGGGAAGGGGAAGCCCAGGAGGTGCAGTCATGTGTGTGTACCCAGACTTTCTTTACAGTGACATATAAATGGTTGCTTTTGCTTCTCTCAATGGTATGAGACAGCAGCACCTACAGACCTGATGGGTGGACTCCCAGGCACCAAGCTACAGCTTACCACAGCTTTTCCTGCCACCAAGCAGACACAAAGCTCCAGGAGGGACCTGATGGACTCCCACAGAGACATGCTGCTGGGCAGGACTTGCACCCAGCTCCCCACAGAGCTGAGTCCTGGGGGCCCAGACTGGGCACTGGGACACAGCTGCACCATGGCCACTTGCAGACCTGAGCAGCCGTGGGTCTGAGTGCGGTGGCACACCACCAATGAGGAGCAGCACTCACACATCACTGCCGCAGAGCTGGCACAACCCTGATACCCCGGCTGTGTCTGAAACAAGGGGGCTGCCCTGGTCAGCCACAGCCATCCGAGGAGGTCATAACAACAGGGAGTGATAACAGACCTCAGAATGGCTTTGTGAGTGGATTTGGAGTTACCCTGTTTATTACTCACCCTAGTCCTCCAACAACCCATCTGTCTGTCAGGAGAGATGCACACCCTCCCGAACCTGCTCTTGTTCTGCTTTCTTCCCCACCCTTCTCTGATGCACTGCTCACATCAGGCAGAGCAAAGCCCATTAGTATCCTCCATGCCCTTGTGGGACTGGGGCATCAGGTGGGACCCTACAGAGCATGCGAGCAAAGAAGTTTCTCTGCCAGCCAGAGCCCCCTCCTCGTTCCCTGTGTCTGGGCCCTGTGTCATCACACGGCTCCATGGCCACCAGCCTGGTAGCAGAGTGCTAACAGTGCCCTAGCATTGCGTGGTGCTGTCTAGTGGCCACTGTGTCCCTGCTCTGCTCTGTGCTGTGGGGTTGAGTGGTGGCACCAGCTAGGTATATGTGCTGAGAGTGATGGGATGCCTGGATACTACACCAAGAAGACTGTGGGACTGCACAGGGCTGGGATGAACTTCTGTAAGATCAAGAATGTTCTCGAGCTGGATGGCATCCAGGTGACATCACAGGCTGTCCACCGCTTCGTCAAGCAGAATAGCATGGAGCCAGAGACAGCAGTAGCTGACTGAGGTGCAGAACAGCCCTGGTCCATGGAGCAGAGACACGTGGCTGAGCAACCCCAGCCGCTGGGCACACAGCTCCGTGCACTGCCCAGCACAACTCCTGCCATCAGCCAGGACAGCAAGGAGGACATTCAGATTGTCAGCATGACCTCGCTCTGCCAGGGTGGTGAGGGCTCACCTGCAGGACAGCCCCCTGGGAGGAGCATGGCTGGGTCCCCACCCAGTCCTGCAGGGCGAGGGCTCCTTGCTCCTCTCCTCTAGGAAGTTTGGGGATGGGATTGCCTATTGAGGCATTTCTCTTCTGCCCTTTGCAGGTGACAATGCCCCCACGGCTCCACAGAGCTGCTGACACTAGGGACCTCAGCTGCCCCCATAGAGATGCCACCCATCTTGGTGAGGCTGGTTGTGCCCCCTGCCAGGAGCCCACCCTGGTGGTAAAGACAATGCTTCTAGACAGGGCTCTTCAGCAGAAAAAGGCAGGATGCTGCGTGACAAAGCAGGTTCCAGAGGACCTGTTAGCTCCAGCTGGAGCAGGCACTGTGATGCCTACAGGAGTAGGCCTGCATGGTGCCCTGCTATATCTTGGTCCAGACCAGGCTGGGAGAAGCATGGGGGAAGAAAGTGCCAGACCTCACTGAAGGAGCAGCTGGTGATTTTTCACTTCTCTCATGCCTCCTGCTGTTTCAGGTCAAAGATGCCAGTGCTCAGACTGCCGTGCCCAATCCCACAAGCCCTAGAAATTAAGATTCCCTCTTGAGGAGGAGCAGCACTTCCTGCTGCTCCTGACTCCCATGCCATTGCTGAGTAGCTGGATGCTGTACACACAGAGATCCAGGAGCTGAGGCAGGCACTGCACACAGAGCTGGAGAGGCAGTGCCACCTGGAGCACCAGCAGGAATATCAGCAGTGGCTCCAGCAGGAAATGCTGATGATGCTGCAGCAGCTCAGCTCCACATGAACCATGATGCTGTGCCGACCAACCAGCCCTGCATCCATTCAGCAGCACGGCTAAGCCCTCACCCACAGTGCCAGTTCAGGATGGAGCTCCTCTGACCTTTCGTGAAGGCAGGGTGTTCTAGCACGGCTGCACTGACAGCAGGGTGAGCTGGCACCACAGGAGGACAAAGTCATGAAGCTAATGCTTCTGAGTCTGTGGCTGCTGCCTAAAGGCTACATGGATTATCTGCAGAGAAAGTCTGGTGACCCCAGCTGTTGGTGCTACAGAACTGCTACAGCATGGGTTTCAGAGGCATGATGCTCTGAACTCCCTTGCCTGGACAAGAGGGGATCAGGGGAGGCTGAAAGACTTTCACTGCTGTAGGGCTGTGCATGAGCCAAGGAGGTTTCCTTCTGGTCATCACAGCACAAAATTTGCTTGTTTCTTTCAACTCCTTTAGTTTGAGGTAAAAAATTAAAAGAGTAAAAATAGTTCAGGCATGTTGTGTATGTATGTGTGTGTGTGTGTGCATACACCTGTATATGTACCCACATATGCATATGGGATTTTGCACACATGGGATTTTGCAGGTCCTGGAGGAAGAGGGAGCTGGACAGCTTGTCTGTCACCTGCAGACACAAGCCTGGCCTTGGTGGTGGTGGCTGTGCCACTGTAGGTGTACCTGGGAGCATTAGAAGTCTGCTGCCATCTCAGTGCAGTCGTTCAATTCAATGTTGGTGTAATTTTGGAAACGTCTGAAAAGCAATGGACAAAGTAAAACGAAAGATCAGCTACTCCGTTCTTTGGCAGAAAGCAGGGAATGATTGTTCCATCTCCCCTCCTGTGTCTGGGCACCAGGCTCTCACTCTTCATCTCAGCTTTGCACTTAAAATGAAAAGCCTGGATGACCAGTCTTCAATCACTGAGTTTACCATGGTGCCTGTTAGCACTGTGGGGAAAAATGGGCAGAACACCTACACAAGTAGATTGGCTTTAAGCTGCCCTGATTTCTGGAAGAGACTCTCTAAACCTGGCAGTATTTTTTACACTCCCTTGTAAAATATTTCCTGAGTTTTCCATTCCTCAAACGTGATTTAAGAACTTTCCTCTCTTCTCGCACTTGCATGGCAGCACCCTAGCCAGTGATAAAAGAAGATCACAGAATCTTCATCACCTGAGTTGGTTAAATAACCCACCCACCAACATTGCTTTTGACCACCGGAACGTTAAGCAGCCTGCTAGCAACGCTAGGGCCATCGAGTAATTGTTTAAAGCGGTGCTGTAACATGGAAGCTGTCTCCTCTCAAGCCTATCCTCAACCATCCGTCGCTTCCAGCTCGCTCCAAGGAGCAGCCCTTCCACCCATGGTTTTATCAGTGGTTACCTTAGGATCGGTTTCTCACCTTTTGATGAAGTGCAACGCCAGGCCCACCAGCAAGAGCGCGAGCAGCAGAGCTCCCACGACAAACAGGGCAATCTCCCAGCTGTGGAGGGAGGCTGGGGGTGTGAAGGCAGAGATGGGGTGTTGCAGTCAGGACCCTGCCCAGCACGGTGTGCCACGAGGGGGCCGTCTCCAGCCCCCATCTCACTCCTCTTCCACCTGCCTGCAAACACCCTGTGGAACTCTAGCTCTGGCTGGCTTCAAGCAACCAGCACTGGGGCTTCTTGAATGGGGCTACCCCAGGCCCACCGGCAGATGCAGGCACCCAGACTTCCAGGGGCACCGAGATGGCAAGGTGACTCCTTCAAGGTGACTTCAAGGTGACATCACCCCTTACAGTGAAGCAGCCAGCCATCGTTACCCCACTCCCCATCACCCATCAGTGCCAGAAGACAGCTTTGTGTAAGCAGCAGCACCAGATGTGCGAGCCCAGCCCTGCTGGTGCTGTATGCTGATCCCCGTGCCCAGCTCTGCTCCCACTCACAACTGCTCTGCGATGACACCGGCGTGCTTCTTTGGGCCGTACACTCAGGGCTGGTTTCCAACTCTCTTCCATCCACAGAAAAACGGTGGGGACTGGCAAGGAGGTCCTTGCACCAGCTCTCCACGGGCTGCTGCTGCTCTGGCAGTGGAACATGCATCCGACCTGAGATCTTCACCACAGAGTCTACACACGTCAGGTTCAGCTCTGCAGAGAAGCACCGGCATGCCTTGAGCAGGGGGGAGCCCACCTGCTGCATGGGAACACCTTGCTCCTGCTCCAGGAACCACCTCCTCCCCCCATGCTCTCTTCACCACCCTCCGTAGGACACCGCACTTCATAACAAGCAACCTGAGCACATGCTCTGGCTTTTCTTTTTTCAGCCACAAAATGGGCTGGGAGTTGTCCTCTGAATCCAGTAAAATCCTTTGAACTCTGCTTCATAAATTATGATCTTTACCCACTGGTCAGAACTGTCTGAAACTGCTCAAAGGAACAAAGATGTGTTCATAGAATCATAGAATCACGGAATGGCTTGGGTTAAAGGGACCCCAAGGATCATCAAGTTCCAAATCCCCTGCCACAGGCAGGGTTGCTAACCACTAGACCAAGCACCAGATCAGATTGCCCAAGGCCCCATCAAACCTGATAGAAATCAAATAGTGTTAGAGCAGGGGAGAGCTGACAGCCAGCATGATTGCAAAGCCCTAATTTCCTTCAAGCTCAGCCAATAAATAAGAAATATTTCTTCATAACCTCGAGAAGAGGTAGGGCTCTAAGACTTCCAGAAGTGACTTTTTGCTCCAGGTACTTCAAATAAACATAGGAGCCTGGCTGAGAAAGGGTTGAGAACTATCCTAAACTTTGCGGGTTTAGGACATTCAGTTTGTCTCACAGACACCTGAGGGCACCCTTCACAAAGCCCTTCTGAGGCAGCTGTCCTAAATCATAACCAACATGAGCAACTCAGTGGGGAGTTCAGAGCTGCCACCCCAGGCTGTCTGGCTCAGAAGCCCTGCACAAGGGACAAGGACCATTTCTGAAAGTGTGTGACACCCGTGTTAGGGGTAATGAGGCCCATCTCCACCATCCCATGACATATTGGATGAATTCTGACTTCAGAACTGGCCCTTGGACCTGACTTACAGAAGAATGTGTGGCTTCGAGATGCTTTGGTTAACCTGGAAACTCCCATTTCTTGCTCCCTCAAGGCTGCCCTTCCCCTATAGGCAGCCCACTGTGGACTCTCAGCACGAGCAGCCCGTAGGTGGGGCTGAGAAGGGACTGGCTGCTGGGCAGTGAGCCCTCCTGGACCTCCAGAATAATGGGAACACAGCCCTCCCTTTGGTGCCCAGTGGAGTGGCTGAGGGGGGCACGGTGCAAACCAGGGAGATGTAGAGGGGCACCAACCTTGCAGGTAGAGCTCAGAGACACCACAGGAGCATTTCTCCTCCAGAGAGCTCACCAAGGCCTTCCTCAAGCTTTCCAGCATCCTCTCATGGTTCAGGATCCACACAGAGCAATCTGTGGGAAGAGAAGTGGTTGCCTCTTGAGTGCAGCTCAGCCCCAGTGATGGCATCTCCATCACGCTCCCGATCTAAATACTCAGCTTCCTGCCTGAGCTCAGGAGCGAAGCTCAGCAGGCATGGATACAATTTGGTGGGACCTCAAGCAGGAGCTGCAGCCTGCAGGCGTCTCAAATGAAACATGCAGCCACTTTCACACAAGCGTGCACCAAAACCACGAGCAAGAGTGCCAACTTGGGACAGTGGTGTGTTTTCCATCACATCAACAGTGCAGGGAAGGTTTCCTGCTAGCCCCTCACCTCCCCCAGGCAGCCGTGGCCTGCACCACACTGCTTCCACATTCTGGTGGGGGCACGCAGCTCTGCTTACTGGGTATCAGGAAGCACAGGTCCAGACCCACGGCAAAGGTGCCCTGAGGACAGCTGTTCTGCAGACCAGGGGTAGGCTCTGAGATGGCAAACTGCAGCTCTGTGCTGGCATCACTGGAGGGGCAGCGGCTCAAGGACACGGACCTGTCCACCAGAAGAGCAGTGTAAGCACATCAATGCCATCATCAAAGACATTTATCTGTCTTTGAGGCTCCAACCAGACACCCCCCCTCAGTGCTCCCAATCCCTGCACTGCCAGGGATGACAGACAGTTTGCTGGAGCTGAAATCAGCCTTTACAGGGCTGTGACAGATGGGAGCAGCTGACCCCATCAGCTGGACTGCACTGGGGCTTGGTCATAGTAAACCTATTCAAGGGGACTGGTTTCTGGAGGAGGCCTTTCAGTACAATGTTTCAGCCAGCCAGAAGCTGGAGATTTTGATTTTCTGAGAAAAGGGCGCTCCTATGGCTGCTCCTGGTTCATGTGTGCTCCCAGGGGCAGGCTGCCAACACAGAACCTCTATCCGAGCCATGTGAGAGTGGAGCAGAGGACTTGCAGAGGACAGTTTTAACTAAAAGAGCTGATTTTGTGGAAAGGAGAAATTCTACTAGCACTCCTACCAAGAGAAAGTCTCAACCCCATTTCTCGCTAAACAAAATTCACCTGGCAGTGGAAGAGCTGTCTTACACTGAAGTAGAAGCATTTTCCATTGCAATACACTACCCATCTATCTGCTTTCCAACTCAAGGCTGGTGAATACACCTGGCTGCACAGGACAAAGCAGCAAGTTTGGTGAGATGCCAGCCAAGGCTCTGGGAGCCTAGAGCCCAGGAACATCTTCCAGAGAAGTGGCCTCACCTGTCATAACCGCAGGGCACAGCATACAGCCGGCCGAGGATGTCCAGGTGTCCTCCCACTGTGCTCGGCCCGCACGTGAACACCACAGCATCCACTAGGTTCTCTGATGTTGCCTTCATGGCACCAGGAACCAAACTGGTGCTGTACAGAGCAATAGCGCTGATGCCTTCACTAGCAGCAGAGATGTCCTCGAATGCCAACTCTGTCCCACCTGGAAATATCAGTGAAATAAATGGGTGAACATCTTGAGTGTGGACCCACCCCACAGTGCCCACAGCCTGATTCATGGTGCCCAGTGCCCACCCCATGGTGTCCACACGGTGCCCAGTGCCTGCCCCACTGTGCACACTGCCTGCCTCACCATGCTCACTGCCCAGCAGTAGCAGCCCTGATGCCCCAATGCTGCCTCTCAGTGTGATGCTGCGTTGCACTTTGCCCTCCTGGCCCTTGAAGACAAGTAGGCTGAGCCCAGCTAGGCTGGCCCCTGGCTGCCCTTCCAGCTCCACGAAGTGGACGGTTCCACCGCCCGCCAGGCCCAGCTCGTTGATGCGGATGGTGGCTGTGGATGGTGCAGAGGGGCTGCTGCAGGCATTCTCCTCGAGCGGTGTCATCACAGTCACCTGCAGGACATACAAGAGCTGCTGCCATCTGCCTGTATTCCCCTGGTCAGGCTCAACAGGGCTACTGCCCTTCTGCCTCCCACCCGTTCCCCCGTGCTAGCCTGACCCCAGCAGACATTAGCAGTGCAACAGTACAGCCCTCCCTTATCTGACTTATGCACTCTGCCAGCATTCTCTCATGGGGCCTATTTGATGCTCAACATTAAAAAAAAA
Organism: Centrocercus urophasianus; assembly: GCF_019232065.1. Taxonomy (NCBI): domain Eukaryota; kingdom Metazoa; phylum Chordata; class Aves; order Galliformes; family Phasianidae; genus Centrocercus; species Centrocercus urophasianus. The sequence goes on along the minus strand of NW_024885100.1, from coordinate 415,059 downwards.
GAACAACTGGAACAAATTAAAATTGAATCCTGCCAGTGATCAAAGAGGGTCCTTCATGCACCGGCATGTGGGAAACTGGGTTTGAGGGATGTGAAGTGCTGTGCCACACATTACAGAGTGGCACCAAGCAAGTGGGACTGAAGAGGTGGCTCAGGGTAACTGAAGGCTCCAGAATGCTGCCCACAAGCAGGCTCCCAGGTTTTGGGACTGTTGACATGTGAGCTGCCCCAGGGATCTCCTGGTTCTGAGGCATGGGGTGTGGGGCTGTTATCTGGCCAACAAGAGGCACACAGGAGGGTCAGAAAGGTGAGGGCAGGTGAGAACAGCAGCAGCTCACTGGAGGTGGAATGGCTCAGCAGAATGCCCCACTTTCCCTGGTGGGAATCAGGGACACACTGAAACACGACCATTGCTTTCTCAGTGCCTGCAGATGGAGAGCAGACATCTGCCATCAACCCACCTGGAAGCTGCTCTGCTGTCTAGCACTCAGGCTGTGGCAGCGGCTCAGGGACTCATCCTCTGTGCTGTGTGAGTCATTTTCATACAGGATGCCCTGCCCTGGCACCAGCACCTTGAGCAGCTGCTCTGCCTTCTCTGACCCTCGGGAAGTGTACACCACGGCGTCCACCAGCCCCTTGGCAGTCACAGCCATGTTCAGCACGTAGCGCGTGCTGCTGCTGTAGTAGAGAGCCACAGCGTCCGCCCCATTCTGGATGGTGTTTGGGGGCAGCCTGACCATGGGTGCTGGGCGCACAGCGCTGCTTCCCACCAGGAAGAAACCCAGACTGTCTGTGCGGTGTCCAGACAGCTCCAGCACCCGGTAGGCCCGTCCTGTCTTGCCATTGTAGAGGACCAACCAGTATCCCTGGAGGTCAAAGGATGTTTGTCCAGTGTAGAAGAGTTCAATGTACTCCGTGTCTTCTCTTCCCCCTGGGTTGTCTGGGTTCACCTCGTTGATAAGTAGTTTGCCTGCTTGTCTCGAGGGCTCTGCTGTTCCTTTTGGTATCGCTGATGGGGCGCCTAGGAAAGCAAAAATGTCATGAACAGAACGTGGCCCTGTGCACGGCACCCCGAGCAAAGAACACAGCTTTGCACACTGCTTTGCTGGAGAATGACCAAATTCAGCAGAAGACTGTGGATGTTTGCCCAGCACCCCAACACACACGTTTCCCCTCTTGTACCAACACATAGAGATTCCCAACCGCCTTTACAGTGTCCATTGGGAGCCAAGGCTGTGCCAGCCCTACATGAACCTGATGCCCCACAGGTGACAGGAGCTGCCCCTCACAGCACACCAGCTCATGTTGGTGTCCCCTACACACAGAGGAACCAGAGCTTCTCACAGCTTGTCTGCATATGGACACCAGTAAAATAAAGGAGCTGAACCTGGGACAGCTGGGCCCACATGCTCATCCTCAAACACAGCGTTCCCCAACACACCAGAATGATGACCAGTACCTGGGGTCAAGTCTGGAGCAGGGATATCCTTGAAGCAGGAGCTTTCTGCTGTGATATTCCTTTCATCAAATCTCAGAGCCCTGGGGCTCTCCAGGAAGGTCTGGAAGGCAAGCAGCAGGCTGCTCAGCTGGGCTTCTGACTTTGCAGTGAGCAGGGTGGTGAACACAAGCCCCTGGTCCTGGCAGGCTGCCTTCAGATCTGCCAAGGCAAGCAGAGGTCTGTTTCAGTGTCACCACATCTCTAAAGATGCACTTTCACCTGGAAGGGACACAAAGCTCATCAGCTCCTCATCTACCACCACCGTCCCCTGGTCAGACAGACACAAGAGAAGGGTTTGGTGGGGCAGCCTGTACCACCAGTACCACCCTGCAGCTCAAGTCTGGGACCAGATGACACAGCTCACTGACAGACATCCTCATTCTTTTGGAAGCCTTGCAACCCCAGCAGCAGATAGAATGATCTTTTTGGGGCCTCTAAACATGCTGAGCTGAAAGTGCTGTTGCTGACAATGCACACTGCAGAGTCATGCTGTTTTCTTCATGTATCCACATGTGCCCATCCCATTTGTGCAGAAATCTAGCAGGGATACCAGAAAAACAGTGCAGACCAGTAAGTCCACTCGCACTTCTGCTGCAACTTGGCTCAGTCCTTATGGATCACAAGGACAGTTAGTCTCCAAGCTGGGATGTTGGCCCTGTTGCCACATCAAGAAAAAGGTAGATGTGGCACTTAGGGACATGTTCAGTGGGCAAGGTGGTGATGGGTTGATGGTCAGACGGGATGATCTTAGTGGTCTTCTCCAACAGTTATGATTCTGTGTTTCTATAGTCTGACAGCAAACACTCAACGTTTGCAAACCAGCACTGATGTGTGCTGGCTGCCAGAGCTGCAGATGGAGCACAATGCAGAACAGCATCACACTCTGCCCAACTCTCAGCACTTTCATGATCAGAACCGAGTTCAAGTTAGCTGAGATCCAAGCCAGGAGGATGCAAACCAGAAGGAAAACCAGGGCTAAAAATCAAAAGCAGATGAGCAGTAACCACTGACAGCACTCAGGCTCCTCCACTCCTGACTGCCTCACCTTTGAAGTAGGCTGGAAAAACTCCACAACTGCAGGATCTGTCAAGGGCCTGCACCAGAGTCACCAGGATCTCTTCTGACTTTGGGAGCCACTCCTGGCATTCTAGGAAACAAAAAGCTAACTGTTACCCAACACAAAGCTAACTGCAGCCTCAGGCACAGCTCCAGCTCATTCTGGGACATGGGTCCCTGGGACATTCTGCAACTCAGCTCCTGTTCATCACCTGGAAAGCCCAAAAGGCTCCACTTCACCCCGGGAGTGGGAGTGAATAGTAGAGAGTTTCAGCCCAGAAAGGGCGGCCACAAATAACAGTGCAGCAGAGAACAGTCAGACGTCCTGGCTGCATTTCCTTGGTGTACCTATGTGTACCCCAGCACAACCCTGGGTGGATATTCTAGATATCCTGGCCGTGGAGTACATGCTCTGCTCTTCAGGAGGTCCAGTCTACAGAAGCAGAGGTAACCAATACCCACCTGCTACACGAAGGCAGAAGGAAACAGTCTGACTGAAGCGTCTGCTGGGGCAATCATTGAATGTGCCAGGGGTGGGTCTGCTGAGGATATAGGACAAGGAGTCCCGAGTCACTGAGCAGCAGTTGCACTGGCTCATGGACACATCTCCAAGCTGGTGCCTGAAAGATACAGATGTGAGAATGAGACAGAACACAACCTGCCAGCCAGAGACCGGTCTGCTCATCACCCACTGCTCACACCTGCCTGCACCAGAGGGGGAAAATTCTCACCAGAGAGTAAAGTCTTCTCCTTTCCTGGGGTCTGGAGAGTCATCCCACCCTCATCAGTACCTCCTTGTCTAAAAAAGGAGCCCAAGACATCCCTAAGCCTTAAAAAGAGAAGAGCATGGGCCTCCTTTTATCTTCTGGCAACTCACTTTTTGCCTGATCTGAACACAAATAAGTTAGTACTCATGCTCAGGCTGTGAGCACTGGCAAGGCAGTAGGGTACAATAGGGAAACTGGAAATGCAACACTTGTGGGTGAAATGATTAGGCAGGAGCTCAGTTCAAAGGAAAGGGGATGAAGCCCCACTATGAGGAGCTGCATAGAACAGAGCTCCTCGGGGAAGGCTATAACCTCCTTATGGGACAAGTCCAGGTTTATTTGACAAGTGGGAAGAACATGTGCAAAGGAAGGAATAGGAATGTGCTGTGATTAAGTGATGACTGCCACAGGAGTGAGTGGACCACACTCTTTCCTGATACAGTTGATTACTGCAGTCTCAGGCAGGCTTTTCTCATGCCCACCCAGAAAATCACAGAATCAAATAGAATCACAGAATGGCTTAGGTTGGAAGGGACCTCATCTAGTCCCAACCCCCTGCTGTGGACAGGGCTGCCAACCTCCAGATCAGACTGCACAGGGCCCCATCCAACCTGGGTTGAATGCCTCCAGGGATGGGGCATCCACAACCTCTCTGGACAGCCTATGCCAGCATCTCATTGCCCTCTGAGTGAAGAATTTTCCCCTAACATTTCACCTAATTTGCCCCTCTTTTGGTTTAAAGCCATTCCCCCTTGTCCTGTCACTATCAGACTGTGTAAGAAGTCAATTCCCCTCCTGTTCACAAGCTCCATTCAAGTACTAGAAGGGCCTGAGTGGAGATGCCAAGAACCCACCACCTCAGGTGGGATGCGAGATGACCCAAGGTGCCATCAGCTCTCATTTGCACAGGGCAGCAGGGACCCAACTGGAGACAGATGTACCCACACCCCGACCTCCCAGGTGGCCTCAACCTCCTGGCAGTCAGGGCTGCTCTCAGGAGGGCTGAAGACGTGGGCAGGGATGACCCCAGGCACCAAGGAATGCTGTGACAGCAAGCTCTCTCTCACCTCACGCTCCTATAGGCAGGTCTGCCTGGTGTCAGGGTGTCCAGCAGCTCAGGGCTCGGTCCCTCAGTGCTCGTATAGACGAAAGCATCCAGCAGGCCAGCTGTTGTCACTGCTTTTCCTGGAGCAAAGCTGCTGCTGTTGCCTCTGTAGAGAGCAATGGCATTGGGGCCATCCCTGAGGACAGGATGAGTGGAGTTCTCTGGGAATGCCAAGTCCACTGCACACCAGCAAGGAAAAGAACAAGGACAGCATGTCAGACATACGAGAGTGACACCCCAAAAACCATGCTGCACAAGCCAGGCACAAGCAATTCCCCCTGTACAGGAAACTAGCATGGCTCCAGATACAGTAACACAGAAAACAAGTGGGATACTCAACAGTAACACAGAAAACAAGTGGGATACTCAACACCTTTCTGCTCCCTGACATTTCCCACTCTCATAGCCCAGATTTCCCTGTTCACGGGCAGCTCCACAGGCTGCAGGAGGGCAGAGGGGCATCCTGAGCAGCACTTGTTCTGCAGGTGCTGCAGACTGTGAAGCTGCTTCAGGCAGGAGCAGGGAAGCAGGAAAACAGGTGCAGATGCTCATTTTTAATTCAAAAAAGATGCCTGCAAAATGAACTAAGATTTACGGCAGCAGTTATTCTGACAATACACAAAAAATATTTTAAAATAGCAGTACTTTGTTCTAGCATTTCACTAACAATCCTTGTTATTCACAAACACACATTATCTGCATGAATACAGATAATCAGCAAGAGTCCAGGATACCAGCAGACAGAATTAAGGCTGCAGTTTGGTGGGGTTTCCCTATTTCCTTCCCTGTGCATAGTGTTCCCTTTTCCCCCAGCCACTTCTCTGCCAGCCAGTGAGAGCTGCTGAGCACAGCAAGGTGCAGCACCCTTCCCTACCAACCTCCAACCCTCCCTTGATGCAGCTCTGTGATGGCTGGGCACCAACACATCGTGGGGCTGCCATCATGAGGACACACCTCAGTTGCTGCAGCTTGCCCCTTCCTGCACAGCACTCGCCTGAGCTTTGCTCAGCTTTGTGGACTGTCCCATCTGCTGACTCCAACACAGCCCAGTTCTTCAGCTTTCATGAATTGCAAGTGGGAACCAGATCTGTGAGTGACGAACGCACGCCGTGACTCACAAATGGTGAGTCAGAGAATTGCACAAGGCATCTGCAGTCAGCATCCCCAGCCGCAACATCTCCTTTTGAGCGCCCAAAATAATGAGACGTTTCCTCCACCTCCTCCTCCGGTGGCCTGGGAGCACTGAGGGGAAGGGACAAGTGGGAACTGTGCTGGCAGGCGGTGTGGTGAGAGCACAGCCTCTGCTTCTGAGCAGGGCCCCACAGTGGCCATCCTTCCCGACCTTCTCTGAATCTCTCCCATCCTAATATATCCTTTATGAGTTCAGGACACTGCACCATACAAGATACCAGCAAGTAATGGATTTACATATTAGTATCAAATCACAGAATCACAGAATGGCCAGGGTTGGAAGGGACCTCAAGGATCACGAATCTCCAACCCCCCACCACATGCAGGGCCACCAACCTCCACATTTCATACCATTCCACGCTGCCCAGGGCCCCATCCAACCCAGCCTTGAACACCTCCAGGGATGGACAGGGCATCACAGCCTCTTTGAGCAGCCTGAGATATCTCCTCACTTTTTTTCTCTTTTTTAATAATTTTTTCTCTTTTTTAATAATTGCCAATATTTTACTTGCTTTATGCAGCTCCTTTTCCTTTCATTAGCTCTTTTATCCGTCACCGAGTACCGAGCTGGAATTCTCACATTCATCCATCACAACGCCAAACCACCACAAAAAGAGACAGCATCCTCCAACCCCAGACTCAGCAGACAGCTCCCCCGGCTCCGTGCAGCCAGCAACGTGCAGCCCTTACCTGGGATTTCACTTTGTGCTGGGCCGATCAGGAGAAGCCCATCCAATGAAGTCTTGCCATAAACATCCATAGTGAAATAAATGTCTTTGGTCCGACCATCAATCAGCACCAGGACGACGTCCCTCAGCATGGTGGAGTGGGGACCCTGGAGCTCGATGAACTCAGAATCTTCCAAAGAAGAGGCAACGTGGACCTCACTGATCAGGACGGCGGATGCGTTCAGCTGAGGAGTGAGGACGCAGTGGTTATCTGTGCCTGGGGTCGGCACGGCCACCTGGAAGAACCACTGAGCGCCCGCCCCACGGCACCTTTCGATTGACTCGTCCATAGACCTGAAGGTGGAGTCCTCCAGCAAAGCATCTCTGCCGGGGGTCAGCACCCCCAGCAGCGTATCCGCTCTGTCTGTCTTCTTCGTCTTATGCACCAAGGCATCCACCAGTCCTTTACCTGTGACGCTCATGCCTTCCTTGTAGCTCCCTTTTCCATAATACACAGCGATGGCGTCAGGGCCGTTCTGGATGGTGTTCTTAGGAATAACTATTGCTGGCTTCACAGAGGCAGAGCCAACGAGGAAGAACCCTCGGCTGTTAGTAGCCTTGCCTTGGAGGTTCAGAACTTTGTAGGCTTGGTTTCCATTGCCATTGTAGAAAACCAGGTAGTAGCCATCCAAAGGGGCTGTTTGACCACTGGTGTGATAGAGCTCCACAAACTCAGAAGTGTCCTCTCCTGGGGTGTCAGCGTTGATTTCATTGATCAAGAGGGTGTGCTCTGTTTTCTGGTCCCTGGGGCTTTTTATGGGACTCTGGGCAGCAACTTTGGAAAACCAGATGTACATAAGCCCCATCAGTCCAACCAGCCAGACAGCTCCCATGATGATAGCCGGGATTTGCTTCAGTGCTGACCTAGAGGAGAAAACTGTCCTTCTGACAGCCAGAGCAGCACAGAGGGACACTGCTGCTGGGCCACTGCAGGGCACCAGGATGAGAGCCCTGGATGCAAGAGGCACTTCTCCAGGGAGTGAGCAAAGCAGCGGTCCCACAAAAATCCAACTGAGAAGAGGATGGTTTGAACAAGGATTTCCCAGCTCAGATCCTTAAAAAGGCACGGGGTGGGGGCAGGGAAAGGGGGAAGAAAAGACAAAATCTAGTTAGGAAACACAGAAACACAGCAGTGCAATTTAATGGTTTAAAAGCCCTGCATGTGTGGGCATCTTGAATTTTCCCTTCTCTTTCTTCAGAGGTTTGTCAAGATTCACTGCAGTGGCTGCAGTGGGACAAAGCCATCTCAGGCTTCACAGCCCTGAGCTTTAACACTGATGTCACTGCTAATAGCTGTCTCCATGGGAATTTACTAGGGACGGTGGTCTCTTTTCCCACTCCAGGCACGGGTCTCTGCAAACCCCCCGTTAGCACCCACCGGCAGACTCGGTGCTTCCCAGCATCCAAAGAGATGGAAGCTGAACTCACCTCTCCCCTCAGCCCGTTCCCACAGGTGCCCCATTTCCATGTTCTCTCCTCATTTCACTTAAAGGACAGAGAAAGAGAGGGGAGCTGCGGCTCGGGGCTGCACGCAGACGGAAGGAAAGCCACAAGAAACCACAGCAAGCAACAAGCGACGCGGAGCCGGACGCACAGTCTGCGGGGCAGCAGAGCCGGCGCAGCTCCCTTCAGCTCCGCGAGGCGGCTTTGCCTCGTCCCCACTTCGCAGCCATGCTGTTGCGGCCACCGCAGGGTGACAGGGACAGAGATGAGGCCGTGGGGCCCCGCACAGCCCCGCACAACCCCGAGCCGTCCCCGCACTCACCGCCGCTGGCTGCCCGGACGCACCGCCGCCGCCATCGGGGCAGCACCGGGGGGCGGGGCGGCTGCGCTGCGCTGCGGCCCGGAGCGGCTCCGACGGGCGATGTCCCTCTGAACAAGGGTGTCACCTCACGCGGCCCTGGCTGAAAAAACCCGCCTTAGAGCTCCACGAGCTCCGTGTCCCCACATACGTGTCCCAGGAGCTCCTTCTCCCAAGGCGAGGGACAGGCGGACGGATGTTTGTCTGCTGTGCGCCTGCCTCTCCGCGCTGGGACTCGCAGCCCCACCGGAGCTCTGTGCGTCGCTCCTCGCACAGCTCAGCGTTGGAACCTGGATTTGGAGGGCTCTCGGGCAGTGCCGCGTGGCTGTGCGCAGCCAGCACTGGTGGCTATGGCACAGGGTTCCCGTGGGACCTCCGTGAGCCCTTGCACCCCGATGCCACGTCTGTGCCACAGCACCCAGCCCGGCCTGCAGCCCCCCAGGTGGCGCTGGGCTCCCCCTCCCTGGTGAGGGGCTTCCTGACCCTCCTCCCACCGATCTGGTGCCCTGCTCCCCCAGGCCTGCTGTAGGGCTGCCAGGCCCCTGTGCCGACTTCTCCACTGGTTTGGCCCCGCTGCAGAGCATGGGTTTCTTGGAGCTGCTGGGAGTGGGTCAGCCTGCAGAGCATGGGGGGCTCAGAGTTGCTGGGAGCAGGCCGGCCCACTCTAGGCTAGCTGAGCACCCGGCTGTTGGAGTGCTGCTCCTGCTGCCAGCCAGATGTGAGTTCCTGCTGGTGACTCAGCAGCCTGCTGTTTTCCGTGTTTTCCTCCTTCTTGTAACTGGAAACCAGGGCTCCGGCATGACGGGGAAGCTCTGCCAGAAGGACTGCAGTTGTTCTGGGAAGAGGCTGAGCCCAGCATGCTCCTGGCAGTGCGGGGCAGCCCACAGGGAGTGAGAGCACGGGGTGCTGCATCTCACAGCCGCTGGAGCGATGGTGTCTGGCACTGGGGCATGCCTTGCAGGGATGAGCACTGAGCAGAGCTCTGCAGTGTCACAGTTGCCCTGGCCTGCAGGCATTGCAACTGACTGTCCTGTGAGCCTGTGTTCTTCCTGACAGGGTTTGCTCATTTTTACCATTAAAGACAGGGCCACAAAGATGGTGAGGGGCGTGGAGCACCTCCCTGATGAGGAAAGGCTGAGTAAGTGGGCTCTGTTCAGCCTGGGGAAAAGAAGACTGAGAGGGGATCTGATTCATGTTCATAAATATCTAAAGGGAGATGTGAGGCAAATGGATGAGGTTCTTCTCAGTGGTGTGTAGCAATAGGACAAGGAGCAATGGCCTAAAACTTGAACGCAGGCAGTTCTGTGTTAACATCTGGAAGAAATTATTTATGGTAAAGGAGGTGGAGTGCTGGACCTACTGTAGGGAACCTGCTTTAGCAGGGCAGCTGGGCTCAATGATCTCTTGAGGTCCCTGCCAACCCCTGCCATTCTGTGATTCTGCAGTTCTGTGATTTTTGGAAGCACTGTGTTTATGCAATCACAGGGCTTCTGACGCACAAAGGGTGGTGTAGAACTGTTGGGAGGGGAAAATCCCTTTCCCAAGGGAACCCAACTCAGTCCTTTCTGGCCTGAGGTGGCCACGGCTCCTGGTGGCCCCCATGTGGTCCCAGCCTGCTCCATGTCCCCTCACACCCCTGAGCACTCTGCTGGTGCTCGGGCACACAGAAAGCTCCTGCTGCCCCTCGTGGGTCTTTCATACTGAACCCACAGCTCTGGGGAGGCAAAAAACATGGCAGGCCCACTGCAAGGACAGTGTGAGGCAGGGAGCCCAGGGCAGTGGGGTAGAACCAGGTTGGGTCTCCTGTTCACATCCCACTCATGTCTGATGTTCTCGGGCCCTGTTGCTGATGCTCGCATTCTCTTTGTGTCTGTTTTGCGGGGATGTGAGCCAGCAGCCCTGGGCCACAGCATGAGGAGGAAAGCTTTGAGCTCTCACTGCCGTGGGGGGGGAGGTCCAATCTCAGTGGGGGGCTCCCTCTGGGGGCAGAGCAGGCTGCAGCCTTCCAGTGGAGTCCTTTGGTGTTGGAGCGAGCTCAGCTGTTGTGCCTTGGCTGCAGGATGTGCGCCAGCGGGCCTGGGGAGTAGCAAGGATGTGCTTGGAGCCAGCATGGGGCTGAGGTGACAGTGAGTGGGTGTTCAGCAGGGGGTGCTCACTGCTGCATCACGTCCCACTGGTGACATGCAGGCACTGTGCCCAGACAAGGATGTGTGGCCAGGCGGATGCGGCCGATGTGCCACCAGACACGTGGACTGAGTGGGGAAGGGATGTGGGGAGGTGAAGGAGAGAGGGGCAGCGAGGCTCAGGTCAGCAGTTCCAGCAGGCAGGAGGCACTAAGAGCTCAGTGTTTATTGGTTTTGCTCTGATGGCTCGTGGTTCGTACGAGGAACGGGCTGACTCTGCTGTGCACACAGACACATGTGCTGCTGGAGGCTACCTTGGGGAGGCTTCCAAGCACCCTGAAATGAGGGCAGCCTGCACCCAGCTGCTGGTGCCTGGACAGCTGTGGGAGGCACGAGGTTGTGGGCCATCCCCAGCCTGTGCCAGCACCCAGCTGTGGTGAGCCGTGCCTGCCCGTGTATGTGCGGAGCAGCACTGCTCTGCTGCTGCAACAGAGGCACCTCTGAGCTCCTCCCTGTGTTCACAGGACCTTTCCATTTCACTGCTACTTCTACAGCGCAGGCTGCTGCATGTGCTGCCTCTAAGGCTACTGCTGCAAGCAAGTCTAACACGCACTGCCCTCCTGAAGCTGGAGACCTCTGTACTGCTTCCAGCAAAGCGCTTTCAGAGCCGCTGGCCTGTCCCTTGTAGGCTGAGAGATGTCAGGCATTTGCTGCTCGAGTGAGGAGCTCATCTGAGGGGCAAGGTGAAGTGTTCAGGCTGGAGTTCACAGCCCCCAACAAGGACACGCTCCCCACCCTTAGGATTAGATGTCAGGGCTTAGGAAGACTGCAGGGGAGCTGTGGCAGAGCTACAGGAGCTGCAGGCTTTGTGTGCTGCCAGGATCCTGCCTGGAAGGGCAGCACCACACACAGGATGACCCTGGCAGCCACTGTCTGCTTGGAGGCTGTTTTCAGCACCTCTGTGTTGCTCGCCTGCAACCATTCTAGATGAAATCCTGAGGAAATCCCCACTATTTATCCACTTCAGCTTTTTTCCTTCCCCCATTGCTGGCTGGATTGGCTGTGAATTGAGAGATCGGTAGGGGTGTTTTTTCTTTTTTTCCTGGCAGACTAAATTGATTGGTACTGTGCATCCCACGTGATATCACAGGGACTGTAGCACAAGGATGTAAAGTGCTCACAGCAGATGAGAGAGCGCTGCAAGGCCTTCGGGGCAGCCTTTACATTGCAAAGAAGGGACTGAAAATCTGTTGGATGGGGTTTAGTGGGTTAGTAGATGACGGATCAGCACCCAGTGCATTTCTACCTACTGTTTACTCTTCTTCCCCACTGAGCCTCTGTCACCAGTGTCACTGGTCACATCCAACTCCTGACTTTCAAGTGCTTTCAAGTGCGCCATATGGGAAAGGGCTTTGGAGATGGAAAACCCTCCAGTGTCCAGCCCCAGCACTCCCTGGCTCCTCTCTCAATTTGCAGATATTGAACCGAAACAGCAGGCAACAGCTTCTGCCTCGAATCCCCTGATGGAGCTAAGCACTGCCAGCCCCCAGTGTCAGCAGTGTGTGTGCAAACCCCATCTCAGTTCAGCCAGAAGGGTCAAGCCAGGCAGCTATCAGCTATCGATGTTCTCAGGTCACCGAACAGCTTTGCATTCTGCAAGGTACCTGAAACAGGCACTTACTGCAATGCCTAACTCAAAAAGAAACTGGCCAGGCCAAATCATTTGGTGCTTCTTGAGATTTTGCCTTCTGTTTTTAGGCATTGCTTTTTTCTCTTGGTGCAGAGTGATGCCTGCCAACCCCAGCAGCTGTGTGGGATGCTGCCAGTAAATTTCTGATTGGATCAACACTGCAGCTTTACAAATAAGATGGAGTGTTTATTTCTCAAGAAACAGCAAATGCACCTGACCTGGCCTCAGCACAGGGAAAGCTCTTTGCCCTACCTAAAGTAGAACTGCAATGTTGAATGTTCCTCCTCCCCTCACCCGGGTATGCCATAAAGTTGCCCTGACCTCCCCCCTCCCCTCCCCAAACCCCTTGGTTCATTCCAGGTCTCCTCCAGGAAGGCTGCAATGCTGCTAAGTTCTGCAAGCTGCCACCACACGCCATGGAAGCCGGAGCTGTTGGGGAACAGAAGGAGAGGGAGTGAGGCTGGGCTTTAGTTGGTACCCAAAGACAGAGGCTGCAGGAGTGGGAAGCACACAGAGACTGCAGGAGTAGGAGTGAGCGCTGGTGGACCGTGACCTGGTCAGAGGGCAAATGCAGCAAGGCTGGTGCTGATGGTGGGCTCTGCTTCCTCCTCTCCCTTCCCTTTCTTTTCCCAGTCTTTTCCCAGCAGCAGACTGCTGAGATCTCCACAAGGGCAGAGGAGGGGCAGTTCCTTTTCCTACACCACGCAGGGTAAACATCAGATGTAAACTTATTTGGGAAACACGATGAAATCAGGACGCAATTCAGGTATTTAAGCACAGGTGTCCAGTTTCACCAGAGATTCTATGAGCTCAAAGCTCTGCAAGGTGTGAGAGCTGTAACTCGGGGCTTACAGAAGATCTGCCTTCTGGGAATGACAGCAGGAAGCTGGGGAGATCCCAAGGGTAGCTCCAATGGGACCAGACACTACTGGTGGGCACCTAAACTGCTCCCCAGGAGCAAACCCCTACTACAGGGCTAGATTCACTTCAAGGCAGATGACAGTAATGGCTATAGGGGTATATTTCCATTTCTGGATTTCTGATCCTCCTGACAAATGGGAGTTTTCACCATCTCTCAGCCCCTTGCTGGGCCCTGGGATTTCTCTGGGCACTGAGTAAATGCAACTGCAGCTAATTCAGGTGAGCGGGCAGCTTGTTCAGGTGGCTCTGCAAAGTTCTGCAGCCAGCAACACCTCTACCAGCTCTGTTTTGCTCAGACAGGCTCAGGCTGTATCCCAGCAGAGCATAGATCTTCTCAGACTGGTAACAAGGTACACATGGAAAACACAGAGACCACGAGACCGAGGCAGGAGCCTTGCAGTGGTAGGGCAATACAGACAGAAAGGAGATGGGATCTCTCTCCATCCTCCTCCCCTAAGCATCCAGGTGTGGAGGCAATGGCATGCAGGCCAGGAAGAAGCATTGGGACCCCAAGCCTGCTGGGGATGTTATAGGAAGCGCAGGCTGAGCTCAGGACACCAGCCCAACCCTCGCACCCTGCAGTGCTGCCCAGGGGCTCCCTGGGCATGGACAGAGGAAGTCGGGAGGAGAGGTGGCCTTCTGCAGGGACCGTCTGATTCTCAGTCCATGGACACAGGGTTTAACAGGACAGCCACATGTAATGACCACGGCAGAGGGGCATTGCAAGCTGTGGCCACCTAACGCCATGATGGAGCTGTATGCAATGGGCACTGAGGGAAGGGACACGTACCAGCAACTGCTCTAAGTGCTGTCGGTCTCAGGCTTGCTGGCTGTTTCAGGCCTGCAGGAAAGGAACAGAACAAAAATATGCAGGCAATTACTGAGGGGAAGACAATTGCATCCTGAAGCTAAAGCAGAAACAAACCAGTGGCATCACCTTTGCAGGGAGAACGCTTGCTAGGCAGAGCACTGGTCCTCAGCCCAGCGATTGCAGGTGAGAGCTACTGATGTATCTCATGGCCAAAGGACATGGCAGCTCAAATCATGGGGAGCAAAGTGAGAACCTGCTGGCAGTATCCCACTGCTTGGCTGGGATAGTGCTCTGCCCCGACTGCCATACTGGGGATGGGAAGGGGAGAGAGGAGAACCAGCCCCACCAGGCTGCTCTTTGCCTGCCCGGTTGCAGAGCTTTTTGTACACTGACAGCTCCAGCCTGAGCTCTCATCTTATTTGCAAGGGTGTAAAACCCAGATGGCTTCTGTGTCCCAAGCTGGACTTAACACCAGAATGAAATAAGACCAGGGCTGAGCTGTGACAGTGCAGATGAGAAAACCAGCAACCACAGCAGATCAGATTGTCAAAGACCCTTCCAGCATGCAGGGTCCTGCTGCCCATTCTTGAAGAGCATTTCAGCTATGAAAAGCTGAGGCTGTTTGTCCAGGCATTTGCGAAGGTGGTCAAAACACACTTTAAACCCTTGGCTCTGAGAGCATGAGAAATTCTTGCTTTCAGCAGCCCTGATAGAAAGGAGACTCGCTGCTCCTGGGAGATGGGCTCTCTGAATGCCCTTTCTGCAGTGTGCTGGGATGCACCAAGAGCCCTTCTCCACTCTCCCCACCTCTCTCTGAGCTGACACTGCACTGGTGCAGCTGCCAAGGAAAGGGCTCTAATTATAAACTGGCAGATACTTGGCATGCCTAAGGAAGGTTACTTCAGCTGTCAAGATAACCTGATGCTCAGGGGCTCTGTGTCAGCTCTAAATTGCCCCGACAGAGGATTTGGGATGGCTTACCTTGCAGAGCCAAAACAAGGTTGAACTATCATTGCACATGCACCCCATACACACATGCTGTACATGATATGATCTATTGCATACAGATAGTGCACCACACACATCGCTGGGAGGGCGTACCTAACCATAAGCATGCGTATGTAAACCACCTGCAGCTGCATCTAGTTCATGAAACCCGAACAAACGATTTACGTGTGCTAAAGCAGGAGGAATTGAGCAAGGATGCTCTAGAAGAACACACAGCCACGTGTGTCTGTATGCACACGCATCCATCTGTGCACCACGTCAGACAGAAGCACGACGATGCAGCGTGGCTGTGTGAAACCAGGCCCCCCAAGCTGCAGATTACAGAAGTGTTCTCTGAGCACATCTAAATATTGAGCAATGAAACAGTGAAGGAAAAAGAATCCCAAGCAGGTGCTTTTTAGTAGCTGAACAGCACACGGTAGTCACACTCTTCTCTTGTTTGCACAAACCCTATACCCACACTGCTCTCCTACTTTTCCCGAAGTGGCCAGGAAACTGGACAGACAGCTGCCTGGCTGTGAGAGCACACCTGGGGCTTCCATAGGTGCAGTTTCTCCCCTTCCTGTCACCTGGGTCATGGCAAACTCCAGGCTGAGCCCACTCTCAATCTCCTCAGCCCTAGTCCGTCAGCCTGGCGGACTCTGAGGGATGAGCCTGCATGCAGTGGTTTTGCCATACTAATGAAGCCTTTCCTCTTCATACCCACAGCACAACTCCCAGCACATCTGCACAGCGATGGAGGACAGCTCAGACAAGGCAGACCAAGTGCAGTGCCTTGCATGGCCATTGCAGCCGAACAGGATGCTGGCTGGATGCTGGGTGCCATCAGGGGCTCAGCTGCCACCCAGAGGCATTTCATTGGGAAAGACCTCTCCATTTCCACTGCATTTCCCCAGACAGGACACAGAGTGAGTGATGGAAACCCTTGCTGACATGTCAAGCAATTCAGGTCACTCATGAAAACCTTTCTTCACTGGCCCACATCAAGGAAGGAAATGGTGCCACCTGCTCTCCAGTCCTCCTCCTCCTGCATGGCCCGAGCTTCTGCCACACATCAGAGGAGGAGAAACATCCCGGGATTATTTTGTGTTCCTCCACATCCCCCATTCTCACAATGTCACCCTTCCCTCACCCACTCCTGCAGCTCCTCTTGCCTCCTGCAGCAGCCCCCAGCCCCAGGGCCACCAAACACCCCCCAAAGGGGCCACCAACACTACTGGGAGGTGCCAGCAGCTCTCCTCTCCCCCCGACCGCTTAAGGACACATCTGGGCTTAGCATAAACGGAGCCCAGGAGAGCAAGAAAACAAAGGAGGGAGGTTGCAAGGAGAGCTACAGCCAAAACAAGGGTACCCACAGAGAGCTGTGTTTACCAGTGACCCTCACGGTATCTCCTGGAAGCAGACGGGTGCTGTCTTCTCCTCACATAGAAATCTGTGTCTACAGTCTCCTGAACCGCTTGTTCTGGAAGCAGGACAAAGAGAGAGACAGCTCTGTTGATAAGCTCCTTGAAGTCTTCAGCAGGCCCTGCAGAAGTTTCTGTGGCAATAGTTGCTGGTGGGGCTAAGGAGGTTAGGAATGGCTGCTCAAGTGCCGCATCCCACGTAAACACTGTACTGCCCCCTTTCCTTCGCTGAAAATACCTCTATCCTCTCCAGCCTGATTATGATTTTCCAGTATGTTTGGAAACCCAGCACACTGACCTCCTGAAATCGCAACCGCTGCACAGCACAGGAGACCAGAGCGCACGCACTCTCCAAGAACCAGGAGGGGCTTCTGCAGCTGTGATTTACTCAGCCCCACACAGGCAGAATTAGGGAGCCATTGGCTTCCAGCACGCTCGCTGTCCTTATGTGCATACAGAGGAACGGTCACCAAACGGCTCCGTGGCCATTCCATTGGCCTCCCTTCTCCTCCATGCTGGCTAACAGCAGGCCTGATGAGTGCAGCACACCCTCAGTACATGAATCTGTCTTTCCTGCTTTCCTAGGATGTGCCTCACCTGCTCTGTTTCTCACATTGGTTCAGGCAGCATAGAAGAGCACAAAACAGAATGGCCAGAAATGGGTCCCTTTTGGAGAGCTGCCATCAGTGCGTTGCTGTTTGGTCTCTTCCTTACCTGCTGGTGAACTGACAATCTGTGCCTGTGCTCTGTGTGCTGCACACACATTTCACCATTGTCGAACGGTGCACACACAGTTATTATGTTAAATGTGTGTGCAGTTAGCATAAAAATAAGCTGAGGTTTCCAAACACAGATCTGTAGAGTTTACAAAAAGAGGAAGGAAGCGAGTGAAGTGGCTTTACCTGTGTGTGATAAAGCAGAGGAAATTGAAATTATGAGGACTTCCTTCCTTTTAATACACACAATTCTAAATTGCTGGAGAGCTAGTCAAATATCCAACACATGCCCCAGCTGGTCTGAGAGCTGGTTTTGCAGTAAGCCTTTGGTGAGTGGCTCCTTGGGACGTGAAGATCCATTAGAGGTGCTGCAGACCAAAGGCAAGAATTTGCAAGGATGCTCATGATAGGACTAGTATACTCACATGAGTATTTAAATAGTTGAACAGGTAATGCTGGTATTCCAAGTGACTGCATCTATCTAGAACACCCTCAGATGGGATGCCAAGTGCACGGGTCCAGTGGGAATCACCCACTGTGTTTTCCCACTAAAGCTAAAGGGGGAACAACCAAACCCAGGGGGAAGTAGGGAGGCCAAAGTAGGTTTGGAGGTGAAAAGGTTTAAATATTTTCCTCACAAGAACAGCATCTGAACTAAGATTATCTCGTTACTGATAAATGCTTTTCTTTCAGCAACAGATTTCCTCTAAAACAAAACATGGATTTAATTATTTCACGTTGTTAAAAAAAAAAATAGTTTTGTGGGTGATAGTAGCAAAACATCTAAAGCTTCCAGGAGCTGCCACCAAAAGCAGTTGTTGACTACATGATTTTGAGGGCTGGTTGGGAACCTGCTGGTGGTTGAAGGGCTGAGACAAGCATGAACCCCACACAACCCAGCCTGGTGCAGCTCTCCTTCATTTGACCAGCCCTGCCCACTGAAGTCTCAACTTGTGGTCTCACTGCTTCCATGTGAAGGAAGGGTTGCTTTGTAAGGGGACAAGATAAAGTTTGGTTTTGAAATCAACAACATCCCTTGTGCCTAGCAGATACTGCACAGCACTGAGTGCTAACGAGGAAGGAATCTGAACAGCTGGCTGGAAGTACAGATGTTCATGCACGAGAGGGCAAAGCCAGGAGTGTTTCACCCCATCACTTCTGGTTGAAGTGGCAAAAGCACAATCTTAGAGTTTGGCCCAACTCACCAATCTCTTCCACAATATTCTCAGTGCTTCCAGGAGGAGTGGTTCTCTCCTGTTCAGAAACAAAACAAAACAAACAGAAAAGAATAACAACCTCAGGTGGGTGCCTCCTTGACCTGACCCTTTGCTCTGAGAGAAGAGCAGGAAGCCCTGGGGCTTTCCACCATTGCTACGATTAAGACCACGGGCATCACAGGAGCAGAGCTGGAGCCCTTCTGCTCTCGGCTGCCTTCAGCTGCTCCACCCAGCAAAGTGGTCGCCATCCCATCCGGCGTGAGTCCTTCAGTTCTGCTGCTGTGCAACCACGTCGAAAGCAAAGTCCTTCTCAGGACTTCTTTTCCTTAAAAAAGCAACATTCAGAGACCTGAAAATTGGCACTGCATGCTCCAGAGTTTGGGTGAAAGAGCAAAGAATGGCCACTGCTCATCTTTCCAGAAGACATCACTGGTGTGGCTGACGTGCACAAGGAAGAACGACGATGAACAAACTCAGCAACCACAGCAGAGAAAAAGATGAACCAGGAAAAGAAATGAGGCGAAATGGCAGCTGAAGTCTCACAGAGTTTCTTAGTGGAAACGGACATTGATCCCCAGGTGGTGAGCATTTGTGGCTTTGTAGTTTGGGATAATAAAGGAAACCATTCCACTGACTTCAAAAGATCAGAACAAAGAATCCCTTCCTTTACCATCACAGGGAGAAAAGAACACAACTCCAAGTTGCTTTACTTGACATGCAAGTATCATTTTTGGTCCTATACCCGTCAGCCACACGCTGCTGTCACCGTCAGTGCCCTCTGCTGCTGACAGCCCCTTGCCACAGCTGCTCTTGGGCACAGAGCAGCTGAATACAGAAATCCCCTTTTAACCAACCCCAAAATATCTTCTGGGCTCTTGACCATGCCTTGCATGTTCTGCACTCATTCTGCTTATGGCAGCTTGGAAATGAACGTGACTTAAGGAAGAGGGCTGTGTTGGAGCTAGGGAGGCACAAACATGCAGGGCTGCAGCCAGCTGCCACGCTTTGCTCTCTCTCAGCAAACAGCACTGAGTGCTGCCAGCGAAACTCTGCTGCAGCTACAAACCAGAAGCAGGGATACAAGTGACTCCTGAGCTCTCACACGAGTATTTAATGATAAGGACGTGTTAGATTGTTTCCCTAGAGCCTATGGATTACAGTGGATCAGCTGCGAGCCCAGCGCCTGCCTGCTGATGCTGTGAACAGCGGGTTTGCATTTCGGGTCAGCTCACAGGCGGGCGTCACTCCTCATATGCTTGTAAAATAAATCTCTGCACTCCGCTCCTAAATCTGCTTCTCTTGTCTCCAAGCACAGCTGTGGCTTACTAAGTTTCCTTGCAGGGAGCTGGTGCAAGGAATCACGTTCCTTACTTGCATGGCAGGTGCGAGCAGCTTGATCAGGACCTTGATCTTTAGGCTGACAAGACTCTTGCTGGGTGCACAGACAAACTGCTGCTGCTCAGGCTTTTCTGAATTGAGAGGTCTCTTTATTTGGTGGCTCATGCTGTAGCAGCCAGGGGCTTCAAGCAGCTCCCAGAAGCCATCTGAGCAACCCAGGGAAAGGTTGGCCCACCAGGGCTTCTGCATTGCCCTCCAGCATCCCAAACCTGGTGCCTTCCCAACAGGTCAGTGCTGATCTGTGGGAAGGAGCGGCTGAACAAAGGAATGGAAAAATACAGGACAAACAGGAAAAGCAAACCCAGATATCTCCCCTAGACTGCACTCCAGCCTTCCTTCTGGCAAAGCTGAGCTGTGACATTAACTTGACCTATCTGGTTTAAAGACAGCCAGTGGCTCCTGCTGTTGGTTGGGATATCTGAACGGGTCACACTGGCAGGGCCCTGCATTCCTGTGGGGGCCTGACTGTAACTCAATGCGGTGCTGGTCAGGCTGCCCACACGCCAGCGCCCTGCCTGCAGGAGCCCCACACTGCCAGGTGGAGGGACAGGCAGTGGCCGAGGGCAAAGGGGATGCTGGGACCAAGACTGCTTTCAAACAAGAGGCAGCTTTTAAGAACCATGGGTTTCCCAGCTGTTTGAAACACTTTTGTTTCTACAAAGTGTTGCCCTTTGACACGACCTCACAAACACCAGGATGCCCAGAGAGCCCGCAGCCTGAGAGCAGAGCGTGAACAAGAGCAGCAGGAGGAGCAGACCACAGGGCCTGACCAGCTGCTGGTGCACGACTCAAGACTGCTGGCTTCCCTGGGTATAAACAGTTTATGGGGAAATGACAGCAGCTCCTCCTGCCAAGCAATTACACATGGGATTAGTGCTTCCCTCACACCTGACTTGGTGTTACGTGGTCATGGCTGCCTGGCTCTCAGCAACTTGCATTTCCTAAACCCAAAGGGTGTCTAATGCAGAGCAAACATTATGGACTCAAGCTCAAGCCTGTCGAGGAACTGTCACCCAGAGATGTGCCAGTGCCACCGGACATCGCCAGATGCAAGAAGTGATTTTGCTTCACCCTTCCTCAGACTCACTGCAAGAGCTCAAATGACCACATCTCTGAGCTGAGCCACGTCAAGGCGCATGCTGGTGGCAAAGCAAAAATGACTTAGAACATCTTAAGAGTGATTTAAACTAACACACAGATCTTCACACTTGAGTGGGCTACAGTGGGCACGTGATAGACAGCTTCAGCAGCTCTGCTGGGGAGTTTTATTCAAGCCTACAGAGAGTTTTACCACTTCTTGGCAATTCCCCTCACTGAGTTCCTCCTGGTTGCTCCTCACCGTTCCTCTCACCACTCTGACTTGCCCTCTCCCCATCCTGTGGACTCTCTGCGCTCAGTGACTCCCTGCCCAGTTCTCCACCTACTGAGTTGGCTGTCAGCCCTCTTTGTTACTCTGGGGAAGCTCAGTTAGCCACTCCTGACCTGCTCCTTTCAATCCTCTTGTCCCACAACTTCTTGAATTCATCTTGACTCTTCACTTCCAGCCCTGATGAGAACACTACTGACAGTCAACAAATCCACAAACCCTGGTCCATAGACCTTGGTCCTATCTGTCTTTCTATCCCCAAACACCAACCCTTCATTCTTTCTCAGTCACATTCTTTTTTACATTTCCTACTCACCTGCTTTTCCAATTTACTGTCCTATTCTATTTTTCACAGTCCTCTAGCCCACTCTGTGCTCACATTGCCATCAGTTCTTTCCTTCCAGGTCCTGCTGGAAGCTGCAATCACCTTCTCTGTTCTCAAATTGTGCTGCGTACAATCAAAAACTTTTTTAATATTTCCACCTATTTCCTTAATATCAGTGTTTTATCCTGGTGTCTCTGCCAAGGCATCATCTCCTTTGCCAAACTTGACGTGCCATAGGCACTCTGTCTTTTCCTAGGAAGACCCTTCATCACATCCTTTCTGTCTTACCTCCATAGCCTCAGAGCATTGGCTGGCACCTCTTGACTTTGCCCCTGCACGCAAGCTTTCATTGTTCCTGGTCAGTCCCCTTCCTCACCTCATGGTTAGAATACTAAAAGCCTTAAATGAGCTATTACTCTCCTTCCTCTTGCAGCTCCATACTGCCCTTTCTTACGGCTTACTTATGTATGGGTGGACTGATTTCATTTTCAGAAGGCAGGCTAAGGCTGTGTCTCCTGGGAGTACGGTGGACTCTCCAACCTTCCTCATGTGCATTCAAAGGCTTTGAAGGTGAACAACCTGTGCCATATGCTCAGCAGTGGCCCCAAACAGCCCATCAGAGTCTTTCTGAAGAACACACAGTTCTCTCTGTAAACCTGGTCTTGAGGGCTGCCTCCAAGTGTTCTGCTGAATAAAGCCTGCAGTGAGACTTATCCAAGCTGAAGCAGAGAAGTGAGGCACGGAACCCAGAGCTGCTGAGCCCTGGCCATAATGCTGTCCTACTCACCAAAGACTGGGAATCCAAAAAGGGTTTGATACTAATTATTATTACCTCACTGTCAGCTCCCAAATCCTGGGTCAGTCCAAACTGATCCATCCCAAGAAAGTGGTATTTTTGTCCCACTGGCAGACGGAAGTCTTTCTCCTGTCTAGGAATCTACCTTTGGGCTTATAATGGTTCTTCAAAGGGCCGAACCCAACCAGGCTCCACTCCTTGCTGTAGACCCGTGTGCTCCTTTGGAGCCCTCTGTAATGCACTAGCATTTCTAACAAAGCCCTTCAGCTGTCCCCAACCCGAGGACTGTTATGTGATCGATTGTAAATCTGTCATTACGCATTCTGGCATCGTTGCTCATTCCTGCAATTTGGATAGCTAGCAACTATGTTGGATTCCCTTCTGATGACCAGAAGATCTTGAAACCTGGTTTATCAGAAGTGAGGCAGGCTGGAACAAATGGTGCTGCTGGTTTATCTGTGAGCTCACTTTGTGTGTTTGCCAGGACTGGAGAATCTCATCCCTTCTGGCCGAACTGCAGAGGCTGAATGCTCACCACTGTGCCCTGCCTCTCTTTGGTTTGCTTATCCCATTTGCTGAGGGAAGATGGCCATCGAATCATGGTCATGTCCAAATCTAGGACATGGTGTATACAAGGTAACAGGATTGTTGTTTGCTTGTTTTTTAATTAATCCTATGTAGATATTTGTCCTTCTGGTTGCAATCAGGGAGCTTCTCATGGCCACAGCTTTTACAAAGGCATGTAGTTCTTTAGAAATCCATACATTTGACTGCCATGCTGTTGTTTGGCAGAAATTCGCAGCTGTGCTCTGTGAGTGCTGCTCTTTGCTGTAAATCTGATGCTTGGCAGTTCTGCTGGCTAGCTCACATTTCTGCAAGGAAACAGAGCGAGCACACCATCATCCCCAGCTCACTTCCCTGCGTCCTTCAGGTTGCACAGCCTTGGCCTTGTTCTCTTCATCTGGCTTTCTCCCAGATGCATTTGAGATTCAGATTAATGCTTTCTGAATTGACGTTGAACTGGACGTTTGTCCAAGGGCACAAAGACCAAACGAGCACACCGCCCCATGCACGTCTATCACGAAGGCACGGCGTGGACAGTGATGGCTCATGCCAGGACTCTGGCAGGTACCAAACTGAGAGGAGATGTGTTTACTATCAACTGGACTGGATTAAAAAAGGATGCCACAGCAGCCAAGTCAATAATTCAAGCACCCACCACAGACACTTCTGTCTGCATGCAACTTCCTGAGACATTCAGTCAGTTTCTGTATTGCCTTTAAACCACAGAATGATCACAAGAATGACTCTGCCAAGTAACAAGCATTTTGTTTTAAGACTAAAGTAGAGATTTGCTCGTCTGTTAATCTCTTTGGTAACTTATTTAACTGGGATTGAAGGCGATGCATTCTCTTTAGTGCTAGTGGTGGCAGTGGTGATAAGGAGATGGTTGGACTAGATGATCTTGTAGGCAGTCTCCAACCTTGTGATTCTCTGATTCTCTGATTCTCTCTGGGACACAAGTAAGTCCTGAAAACCCCGAGTTTAGTGGAAAGGCCCTTTTTCTTATTCTGGCCCATTGGCCACAGCAATTAGTTAGACATGTTAACTATGTTCGTCCCCGTCATGAAAACCTGAAAAAAATCTACAGCAGTGATCTGCAAATTGTGAAGCAATTTGAAATAATTAGTAAGGAGAACACTGAGCTAATTAGTGTGAGCGGAGTTCTGCTCCAACCGAGTTGCACTGAGTTTCCACCAGCAGCTCAAGCATCCGCACCACACGGTGCTGCACCACAGAGGAGCCAGGACTCATCACCCAGTTTTGGCAACCTATCTGAACAGAGGTGCCAACGCACCCAACGGATCACCTTCTGAGGATGCCTGTTTTCCTCTTGTGTACAGTAGCAGCAATGGTTAATTAGCTCAGGCTTTATGCGTGGAACTTGCAGGCACCTAAGTCTGCAGTCAGGCATACTCCTCCCTCTCCAGTTAGACAAGTTAAGGGTTTAGGCCTCTTGTAAGTGCTAACAAGCACTGAAAGGCTTTGGAATTTCTGAGCTGTAATGCTGTGCTTCTAGACCTCATTCTATTCTTCAGTGGGAATACCACAGTTAGTCAGGGTGGTACAGGCTAAGGGCAAGGGAGCTGGGGCATGGTTAATCACACCCTTTATCAAGGCTACGTTAGGCATTTTGTTTTTGCTCCTAACTTCAATGCTCCAAATTGTGCCTCGGGGCACCTAAGTGAAATGTCTGAAGTTAAACAGTGTGAATACCCCTGAGGTCACTTCTGCCCACCTGAAGTGGAGGGCAGGGGTCCTGCTGCAGGCCTGGCAACACTCAGAGCAGAGCACAGACAACACTGTGATAGAGATTGCCCTTCAGTTAAACAGAGTCCTACACATCAAAGGCCGGAACACTGCCACTGCAGAGCACAGCACGGAGGACAGACTGACATGCCAACAGGATAAAGCCATACTGATATTATCATTGGTATGATATTAAGAGCTTGCCTGCCTGTTTATGGTCATTTTCCTCTGCTGCTGCCACCTGGCCTGCCTGATCTCATCAATGCCTCATTCAAACAGCCAGGAGAAGAAACATGCAAGGCTCTACCAAACGTGCATCAGTTTTCCATCAAATAATATCCACTCTTTCTAATCTTTCCTCAAATAACTGAATCACTTCTTGAGTCAGCCACGTATTCCTTCTTCATCTCATCTCACCCAGCTGTATGAGCACCTCACACGACTAAAGATGCCCCATCACAGAACGTGATGTGATACCAAATGACAACAATTACAGTACAGCTTAGGGCTAACACCAAGGCTGAAATTTACTTACACAAAGTCCTCAAAACCTGGAACAGAGCTCTTGAAAATGCCCAGTCTGAACAGCCATTCAAGAGCAAAGATCCACAGAGGAACATAAATTTCCATCCTCTACCATTCTAATATACCTGCTTATTTGCCATCTTACAGCCCTCCATTTACCTTCTTTAACAAGAATCTTACATCCACTACTGAAACTAGAAATTATTCAACAAGCCTAAAAATGGGGAGCGTGCAAGATGACAATGTTGACTTATTCTTGGAATATGCTTCTATATCACCTCCCAGACATGGTGTACACAAAACCTCCTACAAGCTAACAAAGCACAAACAATTAAAGAATTTTCTTCTCCTTTTCAGTCTTTGTCAGTCCCTCTCTTGTAAGGCATGGAGCAGATCCATGCACATCTACATTGCTGGTTGCTGGCTCACATTACCCACTGCTGGGACATGCTGGATTCTTATGGATCACATGAAGGTTTATGTCACAATTAATTTTTCAGCCAACTGGAGTTAAATCTTGCAAGTTAAAAAATCCTAATCTGCTACACTACAAATATAGCTGTTACTTAAATGTCACCAGCTGCTGGGGCGGGGAAAGTGATTCAAGGGGAAGGAAATTCTGTACCTGTAAACCTCATTACCGACGATAGGCTTGAAAGGCACTGAGCCTCTGATCAGCTTGCTGGAACGTCCTCGCTTCCTTAACCGCAAAGAAAAGCAGGGCAGAACTGTCCTCTCACGTTAAAAAGAGAAGCTTGGAAGTTCATCGTGCTTCAAGGTGAACCTCAAGTTCCCTGTGCTGCTTGGAATGTGTCTCTTTAAAAGTCAGGGTTGAAGCAAATGTGAAACATCTGTTTTCAGATGTATGTCCTGATATTGTAGAACCACAGCATGGGCGGGTGGGAAGGGCCTCCGCACCCCTGCCATGGACTGGCTGCTCCCCCCCCCTCAGATCAGGCTCCTGGGGTCCATCCAAGGCCATTGGCACCTCCAGGGATGGTCACCCACAGCTCTGGGCAGCAGTGCCAGTGCCTCACCACACTCTGGGTAAAGAATTTCCTCCTCACATCTCACCTCTTTTAGTTTAAAGCCATCTCCCTTGTCCTATCGTTATCAGACCATGTAACAAGTTGGTCTCAATCCTTTCTTTTATCAACTCCCTTTAAATAGGTCCCTGTGCCAGGGCTGGAGCTGGATGCAGTGCTGCAGGTGGGGGCTCATGAGTTACAGACAGCACTGCATTCGTTTACTGACCTTGCAAGGCACTTCCAGCAGCACTGGTAGCACTGAACCTTTTGACTCACGTCAAACACAGCACACACAACTATGGGCCCCCGATGGGGTGTCAGGAGAGTCACTGCCTTCAAGTTGGGGAAGTTACCACGCGTTTACCCAGTGCAGACCCCGCAGAGATGCCCGTTCAGAGCTGGGATTTCCTCTGCCGCAGGGCACATCCCTTAGGATAGAGCTCAGCTCATCCCCAGCTGGGGCACTGTGCTTCCAACCACTGCGTGGCCCAGAGCTGACACCGAGGGTTTTCTAAAACCTGTGGCTGTGTTGAAAGACTTCCAGATTCTGCCTTGTCCTAACAGGAATGCATTCACTACCCTGCATGGTATCACAGCTTGGCTGGCCATCTATTTTACCAGCAAGTAGGAGGCCCACGCCTCTTTGCCATCTGTCACCACTCATTTTCCATTGCTTCTGAGAACAACCTGAGAATAACCCCGCTCTGATTTAGCTCGATGAAGCAGGAAGCCCTCGGAGTACATCGTTCCTACATGGTCTGCTTACTACTCTGTTCTACCCTCACCCATCCCACCTTCCTGCGTTTTGTGGCATTAATTCTGACTGTTTGCTTGCTCTGTTTTGGCTGCCACGAGTGGACCGCTCAGTTTCCATGAGAACAGGGAATCTCTGGAAATGGCTTGTAGTTCATTTAGTACAGTCACGTGCAAAACCAAATAGAAATTCATAAGAAAACGGGTTCTACCTTACTAGACAAAGGCTTAGATGAGTGCAATGAAGGACAGACATCTCTAGATCCCTTTGGACATCAGTTTAAAAGACAGGAGAGCTTTCTCTGGTGGAAGATGAGATAACGGAGGGTGTCTGCACTGACGCTGACCAACCACGACTTGATCAGAGTCCATTTAATAAGTTCAGTGCCCCTAAAGAATCCGCAAGGCCTCCTGCTGGCACCGTTTCTGTTATTCTCAATCTCCACCTGAATGCTTGCCCAGCCTGGTTAGGTGGTGTTTTCTCTCCATCAAAGCAGGTTTCATGCCACCTCCCTCCCACAGCAGCACCAGCTGCCTGCTTTCTCAGAACCAGGCAGGAAAGCCAGCAGAAATTCTGGACGTGCCTGCTTAAGAAGACTGATGTGATCTCCAAAGGAGCTTTTGCTGCAAATCCTACCTCTGCTAGACAATACTGAGGATTTCATTTTCCGGAGATCCTAACTCGGCACCAACCTACACTCACTTTGAAAGAGACAGGAAATGCTCAGAAGGAAAAGAATGCTGCTCCTTCCCTGAGCAGGTCCTCCTTCAGCCTCAGGAGAGAGAAAAGCCCTCGTGTCCACCCAAGGCCAACTCTTGGGGGGCACAGAAACGACACCTCCATCATGCCACGCACCTGGGGAACCATGCCCACTCAAATCCTGCCCCAGAACTGTCCCAGCACACTTTGCATGACCATAATTACAAACTCTGCCTTTCTGGCACTGATGGTGTTCAGGTGATGTTGAAAAGCTTTCCATTGTGCTTCAGGAGGAAGATGGTGTTATTTTGCAACGATGCGTTTTCACATGAAAAATCATTGCTATTTTTGATCTGCAGCAGATCTAATGAAACCAATAGCACTGACTTTAGCAAATGAAAGGTGCCAGTAAATAAATAACCACTGGAATTACTGCCTCCACTCATGTGCTCTGCACAACAGTCTCACATTTCGTATGTTTGCCTCTCTCCCTCCACGTGGATGCATTGATTCCTCCAAATAGCTCAGGCAGCTCTGGACGAAGAAGGAACGATGATCTCTTAGGGAGCTGCCTGGCTCCCCAAAAAGGCTGTTTATAGCAACACCTTCAATGCTATGAAAAGAAACCTGTCTCTTGGTTCTTTGGCAGGCTGTGGTTACCGACATCAAGGTCTGTCTCTCCTCTATGGGGACGGCTTCGTCCCGGAGTTCCCACCTGGACCCAGAATGTGCTCACTGACACAGAGGGGCATTGGCACTGCAAGATACGTGTCTCAAGAATGAAGACTATAAACAGCTGCTAGCATAAAGTAACACAGCCTTGCATAGCTGCCATGCAACTCTGTCATCTCAAGGGCACAATCTGATGTATTGCAATGAGGATAACGATAAAAATATAAAGGCATGCATCTTGTTCCATTCCCTAAATAAGTGCCTTGGCCAAATAAGAGAATTTTGCAGGTTGCCAATAGCAACTCTCATGTTTTCAGAGCACACTGTGCACCATCTTCATGTAAAGCAGAAAAATTACCCAAGTCTCTCCCATGGCTCAATAGCCCGTGTTCAGCCTAGGCTAGGCCAGGTGCCTGCAGAGCTCCTGTGCCCTACCACACCATATCCTTGCTTGAGCAAAGTGGCCAAACAAACACCACTGCCCGTCAGAAAAGTGGGAGACTTTTACAGATAAAAACGTGCCTGATCATTTCTTAAAATAAGGAATGAAACCCGCTTCTGTTCACACAGGAGGGGATGTTGTTTAGACAGACACACACATGCACAGATACTAACGAGAACGTTAATCTCTTATACTTGCAACATATATAAAAGTAAGGTCACACACAGGTTCCTCTCACTGACTGCTCAATGTTGCAAAAATATGGAAGCACTGTTATTCTTCAGAATAGTGAGGCTTTCCGCCCACCTCTTCCCCATCCAAGTTTATGGGCTGTGCATTTCCACAGGCTTAGCTCCCCAAGCAGGAGCTGTAGGTCTGCTGGGGCCTGAAGGTTTGGATGGGCCTCGTACCTGAACCCTTGTATGGCTTGCCAGATGTGGAGAGTAAGCTGCTTCCTTTCCTGAGTGCTCCACAGCTTCAGACATCGCATCGGCGCTTTTGTGCTGGTGATGGTGGGACTTCTGGTCGTGGTGGCCCTCCCTTTTCCTGGCGTCTGTGTCAAAGAAGACGTGGGTTAACCTCTCCAGATAGTGCTCCAGCTCCTCCTGGGTGTGCTCCAGTTGCTTGCCAACGTTACTGGGAAAAAAGGAAGAGGAAGGTGGAGGGCTTTTGCTTTCCATCTCTTTCTTGACCTCCTCCACATGTCGGTTATGCTTCATTAGATAAACCACGATGACAAACAAGATCAGGCACAGATACACAACCCAGACTTCTTCCATTTCGGTGGCTAATGCTTGTCAATGTACTCAAAGGGAAAAAGACAGATGTGCCAAACACAGTAGGTGTGTCAGTATCCACAGGAAAGGACTGTTGCCAGTAATCAGAGCACCGCAGTAACGTAATGTCAACGTTCAATTTTCTAAGGCAGCGTGGCTTGCAAACTTTCCTTCAGTTCCAAGTATGAATGCAGCAATGGTGGACAGCAAAAGAAAATTTAGGCAAAGAAAACAGAACTGTTTTGTCCCTGGAGTAAAATAACTTCAGCAGAAAGATGGAGGATCATCTGTCACAGCTTCATATGTCTTAGAACAGCAGTATTCCTCCTTGGTTTTGTTAAGAAACTGCAGGTACAGTGCTTACTACTCTTCAAAATTCTTTTCTTTTTCTGTCTTGCTTGAAGTGGTAAGGTTTTCTTCTTTCTAATTCAAAGAGAAGATAAGGTAGGATTGGGTTTTTCCTCGCCTGTGGAAGATCATGGATTGTTTTATCCTCTGGGGGTCATGAGGTGCACACCCAGCACTCTGCAAACAGCTGTCAGAAGGGAATCTCAGTCACTTGAGATTGCTACAGATTCGGTAGGCCTGGTTTTGTTGGGAGAGGGGCTCCCAGGCCTTGGGAGGTGGTTCCAGCTGCACCCGGCGGGGATCCCTTGGAGAGCCTTTGTAGGCTGCCCAGCAGTGGCTCTGCCCCCCAGCTGCTCAAGGCAGAGGACAGGCAGCCCAGGGACCAATGAATGCATGTCCACTGACCGAGCCCGAAAGGGGATTGGAAGAACTTACCAACCACAGTCAACAGCCAAAAGGGAAACAGCGACAAAATCTGCCAGGATGGGGGCCAGCCTGTGAGATGGGAGGGCAGCCACCAGCCATCAGCACCGCTCTCCCCTCAGAGTCAGGGTCTGCGTGGAATGGGATTGCGTTTCCTAACCTTTGCTAGGGGATCTTTTTACAGATGAGGCTGCCAAGCCTAAAAGGAGCAGAGATCACACTCTGCTGCCTCTGTGTGTTAATGCGCTCGGTCTCACTCTTCTGCCGCAGAAACAACTCCAAAATTCCTCACTTTGTTCCCAGAACTGAGATCTTTCCCTTGCTTTGCCAAGGCGAACGGTCTGAGAAAAAACAGTGTCTTGTCATCCTCCACTTCTGCTGTCCCAAGACCAAAGCTATTGGTCAGGTTCCACTCTAGAGGCACTGTTGTACTTTGCAGCCCCTTTTTGCCTGGTTTTTATATTTTTTCCTGAGGTCACAACCACTCTGGAGGCTCTTGTGAGCAGTTTGCTGGTACAAGCCTGGCCTGCAATGGGCGCACTAGATTTTGGGGGGCACCACCAGAGGGATATAGAGCTATGAACCTGCCTGCGCCTCTCACACCAATCTCAAGTGGACGGCACAAAGCTTAGGACAGGAATACAGGCAGAGACAGGTCAGCACTAAGCTACATTTTCTGCCAAAACTGGACACTTTCTCTTTTTCCCCACTGCTGCACGCTGTGAATTCTGTAGGGTGATATCTCCAGCTACACATATTATAGCAACTAGTAGAGCTAAGCCCTCCCCTAGATCTGACACTGCTGCAATAAGACATCACAAAAGCCATAAATGTCACCAAAAGTCTAAAGAAAGTAATGGTACAAAGGGGAAAACAATTCAAAAGTCATTAAGACTGCATTATGACTTTCATTAAGAGGAACAGACTGATAGAGAAGCAACAGCATTTCCTAACCTACAATAATATTATTTCCTTCGAAATTAATGAAATGGTAATGCAGCAGAGATACTTCAGACACTGCAGAGCTGACACAGACTACCTGTGGAACTGACACCCAAACCCTGTGCCTAGCCCCAACCCTAATAACTCCAACCCTAACTGAAACCCCAACACTAATAACTCTAACCATGGAATCATAGAATGGCTTAGGGTGAAGTGCCATGGGCAGGGTTGCCTACCATAAGACCAGGTAGCCCAGGGCCCCATCCAAACTGGCCTTGAACACCTGCAGAGATGGGGCATCCCCACAGATAGGCACCACCATTGGTGCTCTCCAGGCAAACCCTGGGCATAACCCTTTGGGCATAATCCTAATGCTAACAAAATTAACACTAACCCAAACCTGAATCCTTACTATAACAACCCTAACGTTACCACTAACTTCAGTACTCTAAGCATAACCCTAAAATAAAGGTAACCCTAATCTTAACCCTCACCCTAAACCCACCCCTATCCCTAAACTCTAATCCTACCTCTGATGCTAATAACCCCAACCATGATAAACCTAACTCTAAACCCTAACACTAACTCTAATACCCCTATCCCTCTACCCAAACTCTAACCCTGACTCTAATAACTCTAACCCAGGCCAAGCACGGCTATGAAGTCCTGCAAAAGGAATATGTGTTGGCTTTGCAAGTCAGCATTATATAAAAACCTCTGAAAAACCACAGCAGCCTCTCACCTATGAGAATGCCTTTTTTTCCCTCTGCTTTCCTTGCAGATAACATGGCTGGATTAAGTCACACTGAATATTCATCTCACCGGTATCTCTATTCTAATAGTGGATACCTAAAGAAAAGAGACCAAAGCAAGAATGTGTAAGGATGCTTCCTAGAATGCTCCTGCAGCCTTCCACAGCACAGGAACATCCCATGTCTCACCAGCTCAAGACTGATCTGAAAAAAGAAAGGAAGAAAACCAAAACTATT
This sequence comes from Centrocercus urophasianus, assembly GCF_019232065.1. Classification (NCBI taxonomy): domain Eukaryota; kingdom Metazoa; phylum Chordata; class Aves; order Galliformes; family Phasianidae; genus Centrocercus; species Centrocercus urophasianus. The sequence goes on along the minus strand of NW_024885100.1, from coordinate 383,232 downwards.
TCCCAGGCATATTCTGCATCACCAACTAGGTAAGGAAAGAACTGAGGCTCTGAGCTCATATACAGCATGCCATTAATCTTAGCAAATGGCATGAAAACGTTAAAAGTATGAGATCAGTGCAGCTTTCATATGCTTAATCCTGGAAATACAATGAATCCTGGTTGTTATGCAGAGTCAAAATGCCTGCAGTACTTCCCAGCAAACCACAAGGATCACCTACTCTATTGGCTTCCAGACTGAAGTCTTCTTTCTCGTTTCTACCCACTGCACATGCTACTCACGTTCAGTTTCTCGTTATGCCCTGACAGTCACAATTTAACATATTTTAAACAAAAAATACCCTGGCAGATGCAACAGGCTGCTTAGTAATAAAATCTATTTCTTTTTGTAGGCAGCAGGAGGTTTTTTTTTTTTCCCAGTCGTTCTCTGTAAATGTTTCCCACCAACACTCTGTTGCTCTCGGTACATGCTGGAATCTGCCTACACTTCCATTTCTTGCTTCTCATACAGGATGACTGACTGGACTATAAAAAGGAAGGAAAGCACTGTGGCCTGGGGCCACCTGATACCACGTTTCCTTTTAAAGGACTTCTGTTCCTCCAGCTTTTTTAGGCTGAGTGGGGAAGAACTTCTGCACGAACGCAGGGCACGGGCTGACTGGCTGAAGCAATACAGAGACCCAGGAGACACACATTCAGCCGATCAGAAAGCAAAAATTTAATACAAATCAAATGCAAGAGAACCTTTGGGCTCCCACAGCTCTTTTCACCACCACCCAAAGTTTAGCATACAGCTCAGTAATTCTTGGGCTACTTGAAAGTGAGCTCAGAAACACAAATCTTTCCCTGACTGGAAACTATTGCTCTAACATTTCTAGGCTTGAACAAATCAGCATCTGCTGTTCTCTTCTAAGTCAACACCTGTCAATTAAATAGATGAAAGAGCAAGGATGATTCTCACTCATTTTCGTCCCAGATTCTGAACTTTTTTACTCTATGAATGGCAGTAATTACACACTGCCCTGTGCTTCCTTGACACCAGAAGCTGCATGGCACAGCTGTCAGGTGGAATGGATTCATCCAGACAGCCGGTGCACTTAGATTGCCTCCCCTCTTCTCCCTCTGCAGAAACTGGGTCTTCTTCACAGAGCATTCCATTTTGTGTGTGCTGCTTTCTCACTTGCTAAAAAAGGCCTCCTCTACTTGAAGGCAACAGGAGAGTGGGAAAAACTCTTAAGTTAACAGAAATTCTGCAGGAAGAAAAGCAGAGCCTACCAGACTCCATGCTGCAAAGGTGACTTTCTACAGTGTAAGCATGGAGGACTACTGGAGTAGATTGAGTCTTGGGCTCGTATGCCAGGTTGGCAGATCTGTTTTGCACCTCTGAAGGCACTCAAAAGGAGAATCCTTTCCATAGGAAATAAACTGAGATTCCTCTGTAACATTTTCTATAGCACAGCATCCTTCTTAAGGAGCTTTAGCAGAGTTTTTAGCCATGGTTTCAATCTAAAAGATTGTCCTAGAAGAAATTAAAGCGAAACTCTTCTTGAGAAACCGTGAATTTGAATGTGCCTGTGTCAGGTGTGTTGGCTGACTCTGGAAGGGATTCTGCTGATCCTTGGCTTTTACTGCATGCTCCGGGGCGCTTCCTGATGACCCGGCATTTCTTGTTCTGCACTTCCATGATCTTGGCAGCTTTTGCATCTTAAAGAGGGGAGAAAACAGCAGGAAGGGATTTTATTCACCTCATATGGCAAGCTCCCACACTGCAGAGCTGTACGTAGGGCAGGAGCAGAGTCCCTTCCTCTTTAATTTCCCCCTGCATGCAAAGTTTCCCTACCACATAGCATAAGCTTCAGCTGTTTGCACAGCTCCTCCTCCATCTTCTTCCTGTAGTCTCCAAATATGTTTCTCATGATTTGACGTTTCTTCACCAGCGGAGCCTTGTCACTGCGCAGCGTCCTGATTGCACGGAGAGCCTCCTCAACTGGAGCAGCACAAGGGAGAAACACCTCAGTTTAAGATTCTCTGAACCCTCCAGCAAGGGAGATTTCTCGTTTATTAGAATACTCACCCTGCTTGGGAGTGGATTTCTGTGTCTTCAGGCCAATTTCCAGTTGTTCCACACACCAATCCACCTCTTTCTGCAGCTGGTCATCTGACTGCTATGGAACAGAGTGAGCACGAGGAAATAAAGCACCCCAAAATTAGAGCAGCAGTTGCTAAACAGGAAAAAAGTTGCATAAAGGCAGGACCATCCCGAATTTCAGGCTCTGGAGATTACAAGCTTCCATACAACTCCCCTATTGTCTATATTTTCACTGGATAAACTTAAAGCACTGGACAAACGTTTAGTTGCAATTCACTGTCTCTGTTTGATGGATTTAATAGCTGGCTGTCACTCAGATGACACAGTGGAAAGCTGGTCAGGACCATCCATAAGAAAGAAGCTGTAAATTCAATTTATGGATGAGAGGAATAAGCATTAACAAAACAAAAAGCTACCCAAAAACTTGCCCAAAATCCAACATAAGCAATGGACAAAATCAGAAGCTGAGCCCTGGTGTCTCAGCCCAAATACTTGCTCAACCAGAAATGCATGAAGTCAAGGGAGACAAAGCCCTCAAAGATGGAAGTCCTAACAAACAAAGCCAGCCAGTGGAAAGGAAAAGAGCTGCATCCTACAGCTGAAGCACAAAAGTTCTCATGCTACCTCTTCCTCTTCCTTACAGCAGTCTCTTTCCAGTGAATGGGATGGGATTTGCATCACTTTCAAATCTTTTCAACTCTCTGATATTCAGCAGTGTTTACTGGCAGGGCTGTTGTTCAAGAAGCAGATAATGCATACATATAATACAACTTCAGTCTAGAACATTAAAAGCAACTTTCTTGCAATTTTATGTCTCAGAATTGCTCAGCTGGCAGGGTTTAATGATAACAACTACAACAATGCTGAATAGAAAAATAAAAGGAAGACCTGGACCATAGCAGAACATCAGAAAGTGTCACGATGTGTTCAGATCAGAAAATCTTAATGGTGTCTTCACATAACTTGCAGCTTCGGCTGAACTTGGGCCTGCCTCACGGTGGGAGCCTTCCCGAAAGTTCTCAGGCTTTGCACTGCAACGTGCCATAGCCACGGCTGCACCACCTCAGAGCTTTCCTATGTGCATTCTATGTGCATTTCCCATGTGCACTCATCCTCCCTGATAACGTGCCAGTCAAGAGCACGGTGCCTCCTTCGGTGCCCGCTGACACCAGCATGGCACTGGCTGATGACAGTTCTTGGTTTATGTTAAATAAAACATGACACCCAGCTTCCCAGGATTAGGATTACAACTCTAAACATCAAATGCTTCAGCACAGGTCTGAAACAGAAAACAAAGGAACGTTACATTTGTTTCCATTGATCAGGCTCAACAGGGAGAAAACTGCTGCTCCAAGTCAGCAGCAATCCCTGTCTTTCACATTCACCTCAATTCATGTCACATACTAACTGCACTGACATTAAGTTTCTTTTTTACTGAAGGATTAAAATTATAGGATTCCATCAATATTTGAATACCTGAGAGGTCTCATCCTGATGGGCTGCATCTTTATTCTGGCATCCATTAGCTTCCACCTTTGCCTTCCTCTCAGTCTCAGTTTCTTTCATGTCTATTTTACTGACAGATGCATTCTGTTTCTTCTTCTTTTTCTTCCTTTGTGCAGCTCCCTCTGATGCTGATTTCTCTATCACTGTGCTATCCCCAGGGGCACTCTCTGGCTTGGACATCTTTAGTGTGACATGGCTTTCATCCTCTCTGGGCACAGCACTCGCAGTTTGATCCAAGTCAGACTCCTCCAATGCTGAAATCTGCACCACATCTACTGACTCAGCAGGCACTGCATTATCCAGCACCTCACGATCTGCTGCACCCTCCATACGTTGGCTGGCTGGAACTAATGGGACCAGAGGATAGTCTTCTTTAGGAACGGCAAAGCTGAAAGACAACTTGGGTTCTTGGCCAGAGGCAGCAAAACTCAGAGCTCCACTGCAGAGTTCTTTTGCTCTGTGGTTCTTACACTGGTTTGCATCTGCTTCAGCAGCGCTGACACCAGGGACTGCTTCCAAAGGTGCACCAGCTGCTTCTGGGTCTGCTTTACAAAGCAAAAAATCAAATTGAGTGTTGTAGTGAGATGATGTGAACCCCTCTGGTTTTGCCTTAGAAATCTGGTCTGACTGTTCCCCATATGACATACCTTCTGTAGCCTGCCCACTGCCTTGCTGTACTTCCACATCAACAAGTTTTGTGCCTAGAAAAGAAAAATAATGTTTCTATCATTATGACTGTTTCCTACTATGGGGATGCCATTGCTATTCCCCCTGTAAAGCACTTCCAACCCAAAGCTGTGAGATGGGAAATTCACAGTAAAGAGCCAAACAGCACCACTCCCCAGAGGGACTGCACAAGCTCACCTGCCTTCTTTGTGCTCTTCCAGTCCTCAGCTCTTTGAAGATGACAATCCCCAAGCACGCAGTTTATCACTTCTTGCTTCTTTATAAAAGCAGTCCCATGGGAGCACAGGACCTTGAGAACATGCTCTGTCTCTTCTGCTGCACTCAAGAAAAAGACCGAGAGAAACAAGAAACAGGTTATGGTGGGCCCTAAAAAATCTCCCATGAGACTCCAATGACCGAGTCTCTTCTGAACGTGTACTGTGTTTATACCACCTCTGATTCATGACAGACAGTTAGATGAAAATAAGCTCCAAGTGCTTCTAGGAGCTGAAACAATACCACGAAACATCCTTAACAAAAAAAAAATAGATCCTCTAGCATCTTACCATACATACGTGAAGAATCTTACAGTGAGGCAAATGTGCAACTAACAGCACTGAGGCTACTGACTGCTTAACAACCTCGGAGCAACTGAGAAATCCAGGAGCACGGTGTCTGTTCTCTGGGAAAACTGGGGAAGAGCTGACTGAGCAGCAAGTGCACCCTAAAACACAGGACTCTTGCTTGAGGCTCACACAAACCAGCCAAACAAAGGGTATCTTGCAGGAGCACTGCAGATGTAATGCTGAACATCCCACGTTATGAAAGGAGTAATGGCACTGCATGAGGCAGAAGCACCTCAATGGGGCTGTGGTCACCCAAAAAAGTGGGACGTACCTTCACAGCCCCTGGGTGTCAGCACCCTGAGCACACACATCTCCAGCTGAGTTTAGCTGGCCGCAATCAAGGACTGCTTGCCACTAAGAGCAATTACAAAGGGAGAACTAGAAAAACCCTCAGAGGAAGTGCTCCTCCCCATTTGTGAGCTATTTTCGCTGAAGATCTCATAGCTGGCCTGCCTGAGCTATGCTGCACATCATTGATCCAGGCCATGATCTCAATCCTGATGGGATCCGCCCCATCACCACAGATTTCTATGGCAATCTGCCACTCCACAGCCTGGCTACCTTCAGCAATGCTGCTTCGGTCTCCTCCCTCAGGCACTGCACAGATGGGCCCTTTCCAGCCAAGTCTGCCCCTCCTGCCTTGCTGTAAACAGCCTCTAGGGGCCATTCCTGCTGCCCTGTGGCAGGAGCTTGAAGGTTGAAGCACAAGACACGGGGGTGAGCAAGCACCCTGATGCCCCAGCACAGTGAGTGGGCACGTGTTAATTACTGCTCCATCCTCAGGTGCACCAGCAAACACTCTGCTAGGCATCTTACAAAAGGCTTCTTCCCTAGACACTGAGTGTGAGCCATTCGTAGAAGCAGGACACGTCTTCACATGTTAACAGCTTCTCCTGAAAAGCATTTCACTGATTTTATCTTTCCCCTTCAAACCAGAAAAACGAAGCCCAAGCCTCATAAAGATAAACTTATTGGTGTTTAAGGGCCTGTTTCTGATTCTGTATTTCTCCAGGTCCGGTAAACTAAAGTAGAGCTGTAGCAGAACCAACCGACAGGCAACCAGAGATGAAATAAGAGACAAGGCAGAACACAGGACGATCCAAAGCCATAGGGAAAAGAATAAAGCAGCTTACAGACAGCTCTGGAAGTTCAACGCCTTAATCACAGACCAGCTTCGTGCCGTTTCGCATTAGGAACAAATCCCGTGTCACGCGAGAACAGAACGGAGGAAAGAAAGAACAGAACAAATCTGGCCACGCAAGGCTGGAATTTGGCTGCGGATGGCGAAAGAGGCAACGCACCTGGGGCCGGGGCCACGATCTGCCCACGGGAACCTCCGGCTGAGCGCTCGGGGAAGGGCTGTGCCTGGCTCCAGCGGGACAGCCGGCACACCGCGTGTGAACCCCGCAGCCCCGCCGCACCCCGCGCTGCGCCGCTGTCCGCCGCCAAAAGCGTCCCCGCGGCGCGCCGCGCCCTGCGCCTCCGTTCCGCCCCCGCCCTCAGCTCGATCCCCTCCCCCCGCCCGCTCCCCGTTCATCAGATTTCCTTTTATTTTTATGACACTTTTTATTCGCATTGCTTTTTTTCCGCCTTCCCCCTCCTCCCCCCCCGCATCACCGCCGGCAGCCGAGGCGCAGCGCTTGCAGCGCAGCCCCGGGTGTCGCTCCCGCATCGCCCCGTCCCGGGGGCTGCAGGCGTGATGTACGCGAGGCTGGCGGCTGGGCGGCAGGCAGGACGCGGCACGAGGCCCCGCTGACGGCGGGAGGCTCCGGAACGGCGTCAGTCCTGGCTCGAAATGCCCAAATGTCAGGGAAAGAGCTGACAGCCAAATACGGAAGAAGACAATAATGAGCAGAAGATTAATGAGCTATCAGCAACGGCCTTGAAAGGCCAGAAGGTGGCTGCAGTTCTCCCTTAGGAGCCACGGGGCTCTCTCTCCCTCCAGCTGTGAGCTGCCCACTGCCCATCTGGATGCACCCCTGAAGCAAGTGTCCTCCTCCTCCCAGGGCTGGAGGAGGCGGGGGCTGTCCTGAGCCTGCAGAACCCAGCCAGGCGGCACGCAGAGCTGAGAGAAATGTTGATTTCCAGGGCACGACAGCATCTCTGTCTGCAGACAAAATCATATGCTGTGGGCTCCACGCCCATGCAGAGAAGAAGGCACAAAGGACCAGCAACGCCTCGTTTTCCTGGGTTTGATCTCTGCCCTGAGGATTCAGCCCACACCGATTCACAGCCCCACAATGGCACCAAGTCAGTGAGCTGCACCAGCCTTGCTCCAGGGAACACAAGAGGGAGGGCCGGTCGGTCAGAATGTGGTCCTCAGCTTCCACCGATACAACAGGAACTTTGTAATGGGAAGAGCTGCGAGCTGAACTGGTGGCTGCTGACATCCTGCCAGCTACAGCTGCCCAGGAGCAAGGCAGCAAAGAGAGGGATGGATATGGCTTGAGTCTGCCTTAGGCACAGGCAGGTTGTGTGCTGCATAAACAGTGCAAACAGCTTCACACCGCTGTGAGATGAACACGTGAGCACCTGTCTGCGGACTCCACACAGGACAGCTGTGCAGTCTTTCAGGTCTCTCCACAGACTGACAATCCCTCCTGATTTGCTTGTTCTCCCCACTCCACCAACTGAGCACCAACAGAGTCATTGCAGGCATGGCTGTAACTGGAAGCAGTGGTTGCGCTGGAAAACACAGCTCTTTGGTATGAGGCTCCTTCAGGGGAGTTGCAGGAAGGAAGGGAAAAAAAAAAAAAAAAAAAAAACAAGAAAAGAGAAGTGGGGTGGTTACCAAAGCTGCTAATCACAGTGCCAGGATGCCTTGGAAGGCACAGGGCAGCCCAGTGTCACATGCCTAAGGCATCCCGTCTCCAGACTTCCTCGCCCGCGATGTACGTGGCTTGCACATGCAGGCTATCATCCAGCATCAGGAAATCTGCACCAGATAGGAGAGAAAAGAAACAGCTGTCAGAGGAACAGAGGAAGAGCAACTGGGGCAGCTGAAGCTGGCCCAGAGGAGCTGGGCTCTAGGTTTGCCTCCACACTAAGGAGTTTCTCCCCACTCCAGAAACAGGGCAGGACTGCAGTGTAGAACCATCCTTGCTCTGCTCCAAGCTCATCTGAGATGTGGGATCCTCTCCAAAAGGCTCATGAAGCATCACCAGCACCCACAGGAAAAAAAAAAAAAAATCACCAAAGCAAAAGCCCAAAGCAGATCCTGGGCAGATTGAGGGTCCCCAGTGCCCCCAGTGAAGCAGCAGAAGCATCCTGCATTTATAGCAGGCCCTACTTTTCTCCAGCATGCAGAAACCCTTCCCACCATCCCCATAACAGTACCTGCATCAGAATCATAATTCAGGGTCCCCTTTCTGTCTTCAATCCCCAAGAGCTGGGCAGGATGCAGAGATGCTGCCTCCAGCGCAGTCTCCACTGAGCACCCTTGGACAGTGGAGGAAGAAGCGTTAGTGCAGCAAACAGCCTCATCAGCAGAGCAGCCCAGTCCTTGGTTAAGGCAACTGGTGGCACTGCGGGGACCTTTGTGACAACCAAACCCATGCACAGGGCCCCAGCGTCTTTGTTGGCACTGTCTGTGTCCTGTCCTGGTACAGTAGAGCACTAACACTGATCTGACTGCTACTGCCCTGAACTACAAGGGCAGGAGGAGCTGGGAGGCCCAGTCACAGATGGCTGGAGCTGGGGAGGGGAAACATCTCTGAGGGAAACAGTAGGAAGAAGAGAACTGATTACTTAAGGTACAGGGTGGGGAAAGTCGTTCACTTTTAGGTATGGGAAAAGAGCAGAACAGTTCAACCCTACTTAGTGCTGCAGGTTACAATGAAGCACCCCTCCTAAAGGCGTTTGTCTCCAAGGCCAGTACCACTGATGTCAGCCCTTCTCCTCGTGTCTCGGACAAGAGGGGACATCTATAGCTGAGCAGACACAGCTGGCAAGAACAAGACTTTTTCACGGGGAGGAACAGCTTGTAGACAACGCTCACCCACCTGTAGCTTCCAGAAAGTGTCGCACACAAGTGTCCATGGTTGCCACACTACCACTCAGGGTCTTTGTGCCTGGGAGAGAACAGGACAGCACTGAGCAGAACCCCAAAGGGGCAGAAATCCTGGGTCACGTGAGAAGCAAGTTGAAGGGCTCTCAGCCACTGCTGAGGAGTAACAGAAAGAGGCAAGAGCGTTCGTGCTGGCAGTGAAGGGAGACGCATGAAGATGTCACCATGCAGCTCCCCTGTTAAGACCAGCTGGACTGGTTGAAACTCTAGCTCACAATGCAGGCACCTGCTGCCAGAGACAGAGGGAGGGAAGTGGCAAAGGAACAGCCCTCCAGAATATCTTCCCAGTCTCCAGCTGTTTGCAGATTAGGGAGCTTACTTAGCAGAAAGTGATGATACTGCAGTAAAGACACGGGACAATAAATAACAGTGGGATTTCTTTGTCCTTTCTGACCATGCACCAATTTCTAGCATCCACCCTACTTGGCAAGGAGATCAAAGGTGCTGCAGACAAGCTAAAAATTGTCAAATTCCTCCTCACTCCAACAAGACAGGTCAATTTTCCTTTTCATGAGATGCACCACTCTCCTCGCAATCAAGTTATGGCAGCGATATTAAATGATCAGGCAACAAAACCCAAGATGGCACAAGTGCTGCTTCACACTGACGAGCTCTGCAAGGTGTGCTGAGCTCTCCAGGAATAGGCACGAGTGATATGACCGTGTGCAGCTCTTTGGCAAGAGGCACCTACCTGCAATGTAGGTGTTGAGGCCATCGATCTCCACCACCTGCTGGCCCAGTGTATGCCGACCTGGTGCCAGCCCCATGCCAGCAATAGCATCCGTCACCAGCACCATGCCTGAGGAATGCAAGGAAACAGGCTGGAGCAGCTTTGCAACTAATCCCACTGCGTTATAATCTGAGCTCTGTGCCACGCCAACCCCCCCTGAGAGGTACCAAGACATCTCCAGCCGCATCCAGCTGAGGTGACAGGCTGCGGATTAAGACTTCTTTCAGACAGCACGATAACAAGCCACGGCAGTCGTGGGAGATGGCACAGCATTTGTGATGCTGGTGACACCACGCTGCTGCCACTGTGTGGGCACAGTACGGCCTACCTTTGGGGTGGGCTCGATGGGCGATCCGCAGGGCAGCAGGGTTGGTGTGGATGCCATCAGAGATCATGCCGTAGAAGACCCTCCGCCCAGCAGGAATCTTATCACTTGTCAGCAGCCCCACGATCCCAGGGTCACGATGGTGGAACTACCCAAAGTGGGAGAGGAAAAGATGATGGGTGTCACACCAGGACTCGCGGGCTGAGACCCTTCCTGCTTCATCTCTATCAAACAGTGCCTGGCAGCTGGGCACTTCATCCATTATCAAGCGTAACCAGGCAACCCCTCCAATTTCAAGAGACTGCTACAGCTTTGACTCTCTTAAGTCAGGCAGTAGAAGCATGAAGCCAGAGGTTCTGTGCTGAAATTCCACTGCAAGGCCTGGTACAAAACAAGTTGATGGTGCAAATAAGCGTTTGTGGGGAGCAAGAGAGAAAGCAGTGAAAGCAATGCTGGCACAGGACAAATGCCCTTGGCAACTCACCGGCAGCATGGCATTGAAGAGGTGAGTGATGAAGGTAGCACCGTGCTGCACAGCCTCCTCAGCCTGGGAGAGGTTAGCCACTGAGTGACCTGGAACAGAGACCACTGTGTGATTCTTCTGCTCATCTCTGCATTTATTTTCCTAGAGGAACACCCAAGAGTAAAGATGCTCTGTTAGGGCTCTGCTCTGAAGCTCCACCCTGGGCTTAGGTGAGCACCAGCCTTGTTGCTGAGCTGTCTGACCACAACCAGTGGGGACTGGCAGGAGGGGATTCACCTGAACACACTGGTCACAACAGTCACAAACGCTGCCTTGCTCCTACAGGCACTGGGGAGAGTTGCCTTCTGGCTGGGCTACAAGTCCTAGGATTTGCATTTCCGCACTCCTCAGATATTTCAAGGCTTTATACAGAGAGGTGTCAAAGATGTAGGGAGAAAGTGGGCAGTTCTCCAAGAAATGAAATGTTGATAAAACAAAATCCAGAAAGAAAATGTTGTTTTCCCTAACATGGACAGCAGATCTGTTGCCTTTCTTTGATTGTCTTTACGTGACTGTGAGACAAGATATCTCTGCTGCACAAATACCCAACTGAATTAAGGTTCAGTTTCACCTTGAAGAAAGGGTGGTGGGAGTGGTGGGAGAGGTCTTCAGCTCTTCTAGTTGTATAACCGAGTTATCAAGACTCAACAGCAACCTTTGGAAAACAGTATCACCTGTCAAATAAGGCCTAAAGCTGCTGAACTTCAGAGTTTGAACCTTTCCAAGTAGTCAGCCTGGAATTACATCCTTATTAAACTGAATGTTAAAAAAAAAAAAAAGAAAATTATGACTGCTGTTCTTTCCTGTGTTTTCCCAGCACCAGTGCTACCCTGTGCAAAACTACAGGAGCCCTTCGACCAACCTTTTGTTTGCAGACAGGGTGACAGATTTACAGCATCAACTGAGTTCCCTGTATGTCACACATCTGTCACCCTCCCTGAAGGCCAGGAAAGAGGCGACAAAAGAAAATACCACCCAGCCCAGCCACACAGAGACACCATTAGAGATATCACAGCCCTGGGCTGCCCGACCCATGCTGCATGTGACACGGACAGACCGAGCCTCCCCCCAGCCCTTACCGAGTGAGACACAGATGCCTCGCTTGGTGAGTTCCTGGATCACCTCGTTGCTCCTCTTTATCTCTGGGGCCAAGGTGACAATGCGGATGCAGTCCAGGGACCCGTAGGTGGCAAGCAAGTCCTGGAAGGCATTTTCCTCGAAGGTGCGGATGCAGTGCTCTGGGTGTGCCCCCTTTTTCTCCTTGCTGATGAATGGTCCTTCCAGGTGAGCCCCTGCTCAAAGGGGAACAGAGTCATCTTTCTTCCTCTTCCAGCCAAGGAACAAGAAACCTGCTGTGTCCATCCTGCTCCAGCCAAGCTCTTCCCATTCCCCCACAGTAAAGCAGAGTTCAGGTAAATCAGAGCTCAGTACAGCAACAGATGCAGCACTGGCCAGCCCCATAGCCGTTACTCTGTCAAACCCCATAGGGCTGATGGCAGAGCACACTGCAAAGGCTGGGGACAGGTTCAGGGAGACAGCAGGCCTGTGCCCACCTATGTATCCCTGCCACCGAGAGAGCTTCAGCTCCCAATTCTTCTGTTCCTAAAACAGCTTCTTTTTCTTAAGAAGGAAAAGGATAAACAACAGGCACCAAATAGGACAGTGACAAAATCACTTACCCAGGATACCAGCTCCGTGAGCTCCACCATTTCTTACACTGATCTGGGGAAGAATCTACAGAAAGGGGTTAGTCAGACACCTCACATACACAGCACTGCCAAAGCAACCCAAACCTTGGGCTCCCACAGAGCTGCTGCACCACCAGAAATGAAAAGCCAAGCAGCTCACAAAGGAAAAGCAAGCTGCAAGCCCCTCTGTGCAAGGTAGCTACCTGCTGGCCTGGGAAACACCGCTGCCTCAGTGGTGTAAAGCTTAAGGGCAAGAAACCTGGGGCTGTTCAGGTCCTTATGTCCACAACTCATCCACTATGGCAGCCGTCTCATTGTCTGAAGATGAGACTGAGGAACCAGCCTTGGCTCTCTTGTACCAGCATCAGCTCTTTATCACCCTAAGGATAAGAGGAGGAGAAAGTCACTCACCTGGTGGTACACAGATGGAGGGGATGTCACCAGGGTGGGACAGAAGGAGGTCACTCCATGGGAGAGTATTTTCTGACCGACCAGGTCAATCCCTGATCTGAAATCATCCGTAGCCAGGGAGAAATCCACCCCAAAGCCTCCTGCACCATGAACAAAACAAAGGTGAAGCCGCAGGCTCCGCAGCAGCCAGGCAGTGCTGCCCAGAGCCCCATCTCCAGCCCGGGCCCAGCAAGGCACTGGGGCTGCACCTGACGATTCCCAACCCCAAAACGCTGTGGAACCATTTGGGGTGAGCAGTGCAAGCCTCCAGCTTTGCACAGCACAGCCTGGAAGCAAAAAGGCTTCACCAGCACTTCTGCCCCAAATTCCCGAAGTTCTGACAGCGCAAACCCAGCCAACGCCATCCATTCCCCCCAGCACAGAGAAAGGGGCAGCGGCGTGCACCTCACCGTTGATCTGCACGTCGATGAAGCCCGGGGCGAGGATGCAGCCCTTACAGTCCAGCTGGACGTCGGCAGAACCCTTCTCGTCGAAGAAGAGTTTCTCGGGGTTGAGGATCTTCCCCTCCCGCACCCACAGATCCTCCCTGCGGGGACACCACGCTCACACCACGATCACACCCTGCCCGGGGCCCCCGCACCCCGCGCCGTCCCACTCACCGCTGCAGGCGGCGGCCCCGCAGGAGGCGGCAGTTGGTGAACTGCACGATGGGGGCGTCCGACACGGATTTGTTGGACGGCATCGCCGGGCCGAGGGAGTCGACCCGCAGCGGGGCTGCGCGAGGGCAGGGCAGGACCGCGGAGCCGGCGGCCGGGCCGGGGCCGGGGCCGGGCTCCTCCCAGCGGCCCCGGGCCCACGCTCGGACCAAAGGCCGCAGCCGGGCCCAGAGCCCGGGACCGCCGGCGGAGGGCGGCGGGCAGCGGGGAGCGAGGCGGGGAGAGGAGCCGCGCTTACCCCGGAGCACCGCCGGTCCTCTCACGTGAGCGCTCCGAACGGCCGCCCCGCCCCGCCCCACACATGACCGGCCCAAGGGCGCCGCCATCTTGGGGAGGTGGCAAAGGGCCACCGCCATCTTGGGGAGGTCGCGGTTTCTCCACAGCCGCCGGCGGGCAGGGAGCTAAATTCAGATGTCAAAAGTCACAGAATCACAGAATGGCTGGGGTTGGAAGGGACCTCAAGGATCATGAAGCTCCAACCCCCTGCCACACGCAGGGCCACCAACCTCCCCATTTCACAGCAGCCCAGGCTGCCCAGGGCCCCATCCAACCTGGCCTTGAACACCTCCACGGATGCACGGGGCATCCACAGCCTCTCTGGGCAGCTGTTCCAGCACCTCACCGCTCTCTCTGTAAAGAACTTCCCCTGACATCCAACCTCAATCTGCCCTCCCTCAGCTTCAAACCATTTCCCCTCATCCTGCTGTTATCCACCCTTTCCAAGAGAAGGCTTTGAGGTCTTTCCCAACCATAACAGCTCTGCAATGCCACATCTGAGCTCCTGTGGAGGCTGGCAGAAGCGTACGCTGCTGTTCCAGTGCAGTGTGCTTCAGGGCTCTTGAGAAGGTGTGCAGAGCACCAGTAGGAAGGCTGTGATTGCTGGGGAATCCCACCTCAAACACAGCATTTCAAACACGGCGGGCTGGAAGAAGTGGGAGGCAGTGGGCACCCATCTCCTGCATGGACCATGGGAGCCGTCTCCTCATTACCTCATCCCACACAGCTCCCGCTGCCTCCTGCCTTGTGCTCAGATTATGAACGCTTGGGGCAGAGTCTTTTTGCCATTGAATCTGTGCTGATTCCAGTTTAGAGCCCTTTAGAGCAGAAGGTGGCCCAGAGGATCAATGCCAAAGGACTGAGGCAGCCCTGGTGCCTTCATCTCCACAAGTTAGCTGTGTTCCCAGCCCTTGTATCACCCAGACAAGGCTGCTGCAGCCCTCAGTGAGCCATGCATGGCACAGCTCCTGGCCCATCCTTGCTGTCAGAGCCCTGTCGCATCTCCATGCTGTTCTCCCCAGCACTGCTGAGCGAGCAGCCCTATGCCAACGCCAGTTAAATGGCATTACATTCGAGTATTCATGTTTTATCAGGCAAAGTTCAAAGGCCTGGGAGGTCAGACAAGAGGGATTAGTGGTTCCTAATGGCTTTTAAGCCTGAATTTGTGAATAAGTAACTCTGGCTTGAGTGGCTGCAGTGGCTTGTTCCTCCCCAGGGAATGAGGAGTCTGCCTGGAGGAGCTGCTCTGCTTTGTCCTCGTGCATTGCACCCGCATGTGACTGCCTGCTGCAGGCATGTGTACGGCGTGGGGCCGAGAGGCCGTGCTCACTGTGAAGGGAAGTAGTGCTGCAGGCTGTGATGCATCAGTCCTGCTCGTGGTTATTTACCTCCTGAAAGGGAACCATAGGCAGATGCAGGTCTGCTAATTGCTGAAGGAGTGGCTGATCCTCAGCCCCAAAAGCTGGCAGTGTGCTGGAAATTGTGTAGCTGCTCAGAAATCTGGCTAGGCACAACACTACACCACAATAACTACACGAACAAGATGAAACCATAATTGTTTATTGGCTTGGGCAAAGTAAGGTTTCTGGAACCCCTCACTTCGCTGTTCCGCTCTCAGCTTCAGGGAAAGAAAGTTAACTGTGACCTGGACATGTAAGTCATTCCTTCTTTTAAATGTTACTTCTAAGCTGACAGCATTGCTGTAGGCAGGCTGCTCCGGTCATCTGACAAGTCTGCAGCAGCCTGGGAGAGAAGACAAAGCTATTCTGTGCTCTAAGTGCCAGCCCTGGGCTGTCCTCACCAGCACACCATGCCACCAGTGGTCCTTCTGATGTCTGCATCTCTGTGGGCAGAAGGGAAATCATGTCCGACCACCATAATGTTAAACTTTGTTCTAATTAAAGCAGCATCCCCACCGAACTCTGTATTTACTCCTAGATGTCTGCTTGCAGACTTTCCCTTCCATTCTCTTTGCTCCATGTTGCTGCAGCAGTGTCCAACCAACACTCTTGCTCTCATTTTATCTAGTTCAGCGTCCCACAGCATTGTAGAGTCAATTACCTCGTCAAGAACTGTGTCTAAGCAGGGTGCTGATGTGAGCTCCTCTGATGAACCATGTTGAGAAAAGAAAAATGAAGTGAAACGTAATGGTCCATGAACATAACATCCCCGTCTAGCCAGGAAGTTAATGTAGAGATCAGCATTTAATACTGTACTTATTCCATATGTCAGTGCTTGTCTGCACAACAAAGCTACCTTTCAGTGTCAGCAGGATGCCAGTAAAGGCCATTGGAATGGAGAATGATGTTAGTTTATCCCAAGAAAACTACACACAGCCTGGTTTGGGAATGTGAGGCTAGGAGCAGCTTCAGGCCGGTTTTACTCATCATGGTTGAATTATCCATCCTCAGGGGCACCCAGCAGCATGTCAGTGAGAATGACTTGTGGCTTTAGTACGGCTAAAGAGACTCCAAAACCAGAAAATTAGAAAATGAATCCTAACAATGTATCTCAGGCCTGTTTATTCAAGCCAATAACTTTCTAAGGGCAGAATCACCTTTCCAAACAGCTAAATTCAGATGTCAAAAGGCACACAGAGCACCCAAACGGCTTACAGCGAAACGGCGTTTTCACATGCATGTACATTCTGACAGCATGTGTGACAGCATGTTGTGACAGCAGTTTTCCTTGGCCGTGGAAGAAACATCCAGGTAGTTACACGTGGTAACGTCCACTATAACAGAGCTTGCCATGGGGCCCAGCCTGCCAACAGCTTCACCAACCCTTTGGCAAAACATCTATGATGAAAGCCAGAAGCGAGCCACTGAATCACAGCACTGGGAGATGGCCCTGACCTCCCTCTGTTCTGCTGCATGAACAAACAGAACAGCCTGCTCTGAGACAACAGGTATGGGAATCTGCCTCAGCAATGCTGTAGGTGCGTTACCCAGCCCAACTTCATGTCGCCCATCTGCTCCACTTAAGGATTGTCCCTTTGGAGGCTCTCTATTTCACAGAATTAAACCAACCCTGCCTTGCCTCACCAAGAATCACACGCTCCTCCTTTAATAAATGCACGCTCTTTCTCTCCACTGCTCCAGTAACAGGCTGAGGGAATCACAAGCAGTAGCTTCACTTGTTTTTCCCTTAGCAAATCATTTCTTTTCCAGGTCAAGTTATTTTTAACCTGGCTCAATTCCCAAATCAGATTCACTGCCTCGCCACAGGAAAAGCTGTAGCAGCACGTTTGGGAGAAACGGGGGAGGCTTACAGATGTGAGCAAAGGTACAGTTACCAAAGCAAGGAGGGCTTAGGCTAGCTCTGCTGCCAAAATAAAGGCTTGTGGAGATGCAGATTTGGTTTCTCATTTTTCACGTGCATTCCCAAGGAGGTCTAAAAATTGTTCTAATGAACAGAGACCAGAGATGCTGCTCATATCTATGAGCTGGACACCATGCTGACCTTGGGAACTCCGGGGGTTTCCTAAGATTAGCCCTCAGCCCGAGAGACAAAAACATTGGACCAAGGGGGTCTTCACCCTCTGCTGCGTGAGGCCGTCCTGTCATCCTGCCCCCTCTGAATGAAGCTGGACACTGCATGAACAGCTAAATCCACATCACTGACAAAAAATAAAGTGCTACCTCCATTTCACTACAAAACTGCAGCGGAGACTGTTCAGCGTCACATTCAAACTGGAGTAAAGCTGGAAATGGGATCCAGATGTTCAAGGGCATCTCCAGCTTTCCCCTTATATACACACCTTTCTGCAGCTCTTATTGCTTGGTTTGGTTTACACTGTTCTGTTTGGCGTTTCTCACTTCGATCCCCTGTAATGCAGCAACCACAGGAACCCAGGGCACAGGAGCAGGGGTTTCACTGGAACAGATCCCCCATCCCTGCAGGCATTCAAGGCCAGGCTGGATGTGGCTCTGGGCAGCCTGGGCTGCTGGTTGGCGACCTGCACACAGCAGGGGTTGGAACTGGATGAGCACTGTGCTCCTTTGCAACCCAGGCCATTCTGTGATTGTAGAATTCTCCAAACAGGAGTTACTTTATTGCAATTAATTTTCAGATGCATTTGGATTTTCTAAAGCAGTCCTAAAAAGCAGTCACTGACCAACATAGGTAGGTTCTGCTTCTACAGCAGAGCATTAAATAATTTAAAAAATCACAGCATTTGGTGAGGAAAAAACCCCAACATACGAAAGCTAACAAAGCAAAAGGTCAGCAAGCTCTTCCAACGCATTGTCTATGCTGACAGCATTGGAGAGCAGGCATCCCTCGCCTTTACCTAGCTTGAACCGACTGCTAATGGACATTACCCTCTGCTGCTGCTGCTGCAGAGCCATTCTGTTCTGTTCTCTCTGCAGGGCTGACTCACTCTGCAGTGCACGCAATCTGCCACATTACACAGAACTATTTATGTGCCAGCAGACGCCACCTCTTCTCAGTCAGGCCCGCCACGAGGCTGTCGTTCCATGCTCTGGGGCTGCCTGCTCTGCTCTTCCAAAGCAAAGTCAATCCCTGGTGGATGCAATCCCTGATGGATGGGGCTGCACTCAGACCTAGCAGAGGAGCGGTCAGTAAATGAAGGAAAGGAGCTGAAAGGTCTGTAATTTTCCTAGTACCTTGACTCACCTCAGAAATCTGGTGACACAGTAGCCTCACCAGAGGACTTGAAAGGCAAGTTTTCACCTGGGAGTCACCAGTGAGGATCTAGAGCACGGCTGTAACAGAGAACAGCCGACGGAGTTAGACTGTTAATTTTACTCCTGGTGTATTTGCAGGTACTAATGCAAGGCAATCCTTTCCCTTTCACAATAACCCTGGCTTTTTTTTTAAGCTGTTCTCACGATTTGCGTGGGTTTATAAATGCAGAAGGCTTGGCACTCCAAGGCATAAATCAAGATGCTGTTGATGGCATTTTATCTGTATTTGGTTATGTAAGTATCCATCGTGATTCTAAGCCTGGTAACCAACACTGTGGCTATGCCAGGGTCCAAACAAGTTCCTATAGGCTGGTGCCTTTAAATTGCTTTTCTTATCCCAGAGATCAGACTACCACAAGCATTTGGTTGCTCCCAAACACGTTTGCTTATATTCTTCTAATCTGGCCAAAAGCAAGGCTGGCAGCATCTCCTCCTCGTAGGCAGACCTCAAATGATTTCACCCAGCCAGGCCCTCCACACAAGACTCCTGCCACACAAGAGCAGTGCATCTCCTCCAGACAGCCCAAATCCACCATCACCTCTCCCAGCTACAGGCTCTTCACAGAAGCACTCATTGCAATCACTGCAAGGAGACTTTAGTATATGGTATTTTTTTCCAGAAGTGTTCAGAATATCTGAGAAAACACAGCTCACAGGGTCCGAGTCCACTGCTGTTCCTCAGGAAAATGGGATCGATGTGATTCAGAACAGGAAACACTGAAGAGACATTTTCCTCCCCATCCAATTCTGTTTCCATCCTCATCCCATTCAAACATGCAGGGCTTTCCACGAACCAGCCCACATCTCTGTACCACCGAGCACTACTGAGAGCATTGCTGAGGGTGCCCTGAAGTCGAGCCACTTGAAACACAAAAGCCATGGTTCTCTCCAGCCCGGAGCCAAGCAGCTGACAGCCTATCACATGAACCCAGGCAGACATCTTTTAGCCAACAAACCAGTTAGCTTGTTAACAATGCTGCTGGGTGGTCTCTAGTTTAAAGATCAGCTATTCTGAAGGTGCACATGTTCCTACCAGGTTAAAGCTCAGGGTGGTGATGCTCAGTGGCTCCCAGAGCTCTGGCCACAGCTGTGTTGTGCAGAGCTGCCCATTGCACTGCTATACCTGAGATACAGCTCTGCCATACCAGCATTCCAAGTGACACAGATAAATCATTCCAGACCTCCCAGCTTGATTACCAAGATGCTACTACATATTTAAGTAATGTTAACTTAGATAATGAATCAGAAAAAGCTCTTTCTGTTCCCCAAAATATTAAAGGCCACATACTTCCCAAATGGGCTCTGGATAACATCTGCAAGCACTAGCTTTGTAAGGGTCCAACATACAGCTCCCATGGGAGCTCCAGCATTGTTTTGTGACATCCACAAACCCCCTGGATGGGAGAACTCTGCTTCAGCACTTCTCAGCTGCAACAGCAGACTTCCCAGCTTGAATGCTCCTGACTTTCAAAGTATGAGTTCCTAAACGAATCCATTTTGTTGAGGAGACAGTCGTTCAGGTACTCCAGCAGCAATCCATGCTAACAGCGCAGCTTCCCCTCCATCCAAGTCCTGCAGAGCAATCAGGACACATGGTCACTCAGCAGCTCCCATTCCTTGCCACACACAGCAGTTTGTACCCTTACTCCCACACTGCACAACCACACAGCAAAGCACCACCTGACCAGGCAGAGCTGAGCGCTGACAGCACTGCAGCAGCCCAGCATTCTGCTCACAAGCACAGCCCAGGCAGCAGCAGCATCCGTCGCTCTTTGCCCAGGAAGAAAAAAGAATGCGTTCAGCAGTCATCAACAACTTCCACATAGCACTCAGTCACTTCCAAGGCCCTGCCTCCCCCTCTTAGAACCCCTCCTCTCCCCAGAGCGGCAGCAAAAGCATTAAATCAGAGGCAGAAGAGTCATTACAGCAATGTAGTGAGGAAGTTTTATTTGGAAACATCGTATAAGTTCGTAACCCAACAGTGGGTGCACAACTCTGATGCCAGAGCATACGCAGTTACTACTGAAACACGGGAGTGTTTCGGACAATTGCTGTAATAAAACACAAGATTCTCATACTCCAATACCATGACACTACAGCAATCTTTAGAATCAAAGTTACATCCAAGGAATTCTCTGCACTTACAATTGACCCCACAGTGTAATCTACCTATATATAAGATTAATATATATAGCATGGGAAATTGAAAATCTTTGCTCCATAGATGTATGAACATGTCAAGTCTTTTATAAATAAACATCCAGTGAAGAGAAAAATTACATTTCTAGTTCATATTTATACATAAAGTACTAACAGCAATGGGTGGAAAATTGCACGCAGGCCACCCCAAGCCACACAGCAGGCTTGGAACTGCCCAACCAATTTAATATTGAATTACACACATGACGGACAAGTCACTAACGTACATTGCGCATTTACAAGAGATCAACTACCAAATTGGGACAACTGTACACATTGGAGAGACCATTTCCATTCTGGAGCTTTGTTGTTTTTTTTAAATGCTGATTTGTTACATCTCTTTACACCATACTGCGACGTTTACTTTGTGGAGAGGATAAGGGCAACAATGAGGCCGTAGAGACCCAAG
Organism: Centrocercus urophasianus; assembly: GCF_019232065.1. Lineage (NCBI taxonomy): Eukaryota > Metazoa > Chordata > Aves > Galliformes > Phasianidae > Centrocercus > Centrocercus urophasianus. The sequence goes on along the minus strand of NW_024885100.1, from coordinate 362,294 downwards.
ACTTCAGCGAAGATCAAAATGAGGATCATGCCCACAAATAACCTGGGCTGCTGTGCTGTGCCCCGTACTCCTGCATCACCCACGATGCCAATGGCAAAGCCAGCAGCCAGACCGCTGAGGCCCACGCTCAAGCCAGCACCCAGCTGAAGAAAGCTCCTGTAGGACAGATGAAAAGAAGGCTCAGTGGCGAGCAACAGGACGTCACCTTCCATCTTCAGGATGAACTCAGTCCCTCTCTTCGGGAAGCGGGGGCAAACAAACATCTAAAGAGAACCTCTTTCCTGCAGAAAGATCTCTACTCATTTAAGTAAGCACAGCACATCTCATGAAGCAGATGCTTCCCACGACTCCTAGCTCCAGTGCTTACTCTGGGCTCACTGTAGCATTCACACTAACACCTATCCCAGTGATGTGCAGCCTATTCATGGCTGCTTTTCCTTCCTGCCTTCAGCAGCCATATTACACAGCCATGGCATACACTGGTGAGAAGTCCTCCTGCAGCACAAGAGTTGCACATGGAGTTAATATGGACAGGTCAGTCAGGGATGCTCTGGCTTTCCAGATGAGGTACCTGAAGAGCAGTCCTTAAGAGTCTGACCACCTGGTTCCTTTGCAGTTACATTTCCACCTGCTGTTTCTTAGATAAAGGCTTACAGCTCAGCCAACCACAATGCTCATCTGCACTCACATGTACAACAGCACAGCTACCTGCTCTGTTAGGCCTCAGAAGCATTGTTTTATTCTGACATCCATCAAGCTAGAGCTAGCTACTCTCAGAAGCTGAGCAGATTAAGTTTCAGACTATGGCTGGTATAGAGGTACAATGCATAGCCTGAGGATTGATTCACCACCTTGCTTCTTTAGAAGCAAGCAACATTAATTATTCACTGCATCTCCCAGGCAACAGGAAAGCTATTTAGATTAACTTGTGAGAAGACCTGCGTACTCCATGTCTAGAATGTGACACTGTGAAACAAACTCAGGCCCCCATCCCATGGCTGCACTACTTTTCTGGAGACATAAACCATGACTGTATCTCACAATACTGCTTCTGATCTGTCAGCTAACACATCTCTATCACTGATGCTAAGACACTGCGTAGGACAGCTGAAGTCCAGTTGCTGTTCTTGAGGTCAGCTTGGGAGCATTCAACATTCACGGCAACCCACGCTTTCTGAAGAGCTTAATGGAAAATCTACCCATTCCAGAGCATCCAAATTTCAACGAAATTCACAGATACAGAACTTACTTGAATAGTGTGATAGTTGGTGAAAGGGCATTGGCAATGAGGACCGCCACTACGAGGCCATAGATAGCTATAATACCCGCCATGACAACAGGAATAATCGACTTCATGATGAGCTCAGGCCTCATGACAGACATGGCTGCAATACCCGTGCCACTCTTCGCAGTTCCATAAGCGGCTCCCAAGGCTGCAAGAGAAAAGACACATTAGGAAGTTCCCCAAATAACGCTGCCTTTGTCAGACCGCAGCATCAGAACAGCTGAGTCAGCACAGGGAAGAATTGTGCAAGGCTAACTTGGTCACTTGACCACCTGGTGTGTCAGGGAGGCGCATTCCCTTAAAGGAAGTGACTTACCCACAGTCCTGGAACGAAACTGCTGCTGCTCAAGCACTACTGGCCACAGAACATCCCCTGAGCAGCCAGCTTCACAGCAGGCCAAGCACTGCAGCACAAACGCATTCCCTACTTAGGTCTGCATTTGAACTTGTTACCTTGGCATTTGTGCCCTCCCTGAGTCCAGAATGCAGAGGCTCTCCTCAGTGGAATTTGGGAAGAAACGTAGCAAAGCAGGCTTTGCTACTGCAGCAGGATGCAGCCTGATTGAGAGCCATAGCTCTTAACGTTACTGAACTTTGAGTTCTTAAACACCCCCAGTGTTTAACAGATCACCTTGTGTTATCCCACATGAGGCCTTTTCTACCAGAGAAGGGGTATCTGCCCCATGCTCTGACATGGGATGAAACACACAGCTTCATCAGATAGATTGAGATAGCAGTGACTGTTCATATTCCTGCTACACTTTGTTCCTTGGAGAAAGGACTCCCTCCTTCCATGCAATACCTCCACCTGATGAAGCATTCAGGTCCAAACACTCGCTAACCCAACTGCTGGACTCAGGAAGAGCAGCACAGCTTGCAGTTCACCACCACAGACACCACAGCCACCCTCCTCACCACCACCTTGGAGGTACTGAACATGCAGCCTGCAGCACACAAACCCAAAGCTTGGTCTCCAAAGCAGCAAATGGGCTCATCACCTTTAACAGAGTACTGCCGGAAACAAGAGCCCCAAAGTACTGCCTCAAAAGAGTTACTTCTGACCTGAAAGCTTTAAAAGTCTCATAAAAGTTCATTCTTTGATTCGGAAGTGTTTAGAAAGACCCATTTTGTTTCAGCCTTGCTCTGGAGTACATTAGGAAGTCCACCTTTGGACTGCACTCAGCACCACTGGAAGATGATGAGTAGCTGAGCAGCCACCCGTGACCACAGCTGAAACAGCACCAGCAGCAAGGTAAGGGCCACCTCATTCCCTGACACCATGGCATCAATACTCAAAGGTTTGAGTCCTGATTAAGTAGCATGAAAAATACTCCTGCCTGCTCAAAACGGCCACTGAAGAGTACTGCAAACAGGCATTTCAAATGCTTGTGCTGTCCAGGCACTCCTTACATGCACGTCTGGCTGACCCTTCATAAGAATTCAGCTTCCTAGAGGGCAGAGTTGTTTGTTCCACACGGATGTGTAGCTGCCTCTTACACTAGTGGAGGATGTTACAAAAGAGCTGCTAGTTTTTCAGATGGTTTAGGCTCTGCTATTCTCCCGTATCTAGTTAAAGCCAACTCAAGCAGCCAAGAAGGAAGGGTAATCCTCTCAGCTCTGCACAATGAAAGTTCAGGAGAGTAAGGGCTACAATCACATAAGACTCCCTCCCAGAAGTGGTTTTAGTTAAAGACTGGAAGGAAAGCCTCATCAACTACAAATTAGTTCTGCATTAACAAAGATCTAACCTCCTCTAACCCAGATCCTTTTCAAGTCTTTCCTAGAAAGAGACACATAAAGAACTGTTTGGTGCAGTTCAGAAGTAGATTGTTCCATCCGTTCTGCAGTTTTATTGCAACTAGGAGATGGGTTTCACTTGCCTTGCATGTGAAGTCCAGAATTCATTGCAGAAACTTAGTTACAATATCAGTGATGCTAGCTGTACATGGCTACACCCTGGGGCATCTAGAAGATTGCTCTGCCTTGAATTAGGAGCCTTTTCTTTCATATTAAACATCCAAGGAATGGATGCAAGTGAAATCAAGATTCAGGTCACCTTCCAGCCAAAGCTTTCAGTAGAAGCCACTTCTGCCTAAGCTTGCACAGTTCTCTCTAAGGCCTGCAAGGGGAGAGAAGTTCACTGTTCAAAGCTACATCTGTCATTACTTCCTCCAAATCTGAGGTTTCTTTGAGGTGTTGCAATTAACACAGCAGTGGATTACAGAAATGGGTTTTGCAATAGTGCATACAGAAAGCCAGCCTGATTGAGTTTTTGGGGAGGGGCAGTTCTAGTCAGTTTCTAGTTATCTATCCCAAAAACCTACAGAACAGACAACTGTTAGCACACTGACTTTATCTAGGCCGTTTATGAAACAAAGTCACCCACACTGTGGCAGCAAGTTGCCACACAGCTTACACTTAGCACTGACCAGCTGCTTGTCCCCCACCAGAACAGCACAAGCACATCCAGCCTCGGAGCTGGCACATCTGCACCCCATCAGCATTCATCAGCATTCTGCCCAGCAGCCTCACACCAGAGGTCCCCACACTTCCACAAAGCTTACAAGGCAGCTTGCCTCATCCCTGTCCACTAGCCTCAGAAGCGCTCCTTGTGCTTTTGGTGCTGCCCTTGAGCTGCATCCCAGGGAGCAGGCCCACCTCCCCACCGCACAGCTGCTCAGCACGGGCCATGCGGCACCCAGGGCACTTCTGTACTTCTGGGCTTCCACTTCTTGACAGCCGTGAATGTTTGAAGCACTGCATGCACTACGTTCAGAATGCTCCAGCTGAGTTGCAAATCAAGTACTTTCGGAATCTCAGAGAACAAGGCTTGAAGGGATCTACGTGAACAGCAGTAAGAAGCGAAACAAGAGTTTTGTTCATCAGCGTTACATACCATGACTCCAAATACTGACATCAGATCAACACAGCTCAGTCTCCCTAATACACAAGCCAATTAGACTGTCATTACTTTCAGAGCAAACCCTGCCTTTATGGCAGCTATCAAGACACCTCAGTAATAAAGAAGGAACAGCACTTTGCCATCTAGCTTTATCAGGGGAAGAAGCCACGCTGCCTATAACCAGGAATTGTGCCATTCAAAAGCTCAAAGGTGTGCAACACAAGTTCACACATCATTTGAGGCTTACTCCCAGTACGCCTGTTTCAAAGGTAACTCGAACATGAAGAATTTCTGTAGGGTAATGCCTTGAACTCATGCTACAGCTGCTTTAGTACCACTCCTAGGACAAAACAGCACCTCTATCAGCCAGAGGTGGGAGCAGCAGCAGTGTGACAGCACAGCTCTGAGATGAAGCATGCACTAGAAAGCAATATGCCATGCAGGCAGTGGCTGCAGGAAGACCAGTCTTACCAGAGCAAAGGCTTTCACTGCAACTTTGACACTGTTAGCACTTGTCATCTGTGCTGTAGGTCAGTGCTAGCACAAGTGTCAGGACCAAGCTGCTGTAGCTATAGCTGCAGTGCTCAGTGAGGTCATGCACCAAGCACATCAATCCTGCAGCTAAGACAGCTGCAAGCCACCTCATGCAACACCCCAACACCCCTCCATGCACAAAGAGACTGTTCCCAAAAGCCTTACAGTTCCTGTGCAACTCTGCGGGCACACATGGACAACTCCTGCAGCCCCATGGGCACTGACACACACTGACCACCACGAGTCTTCAAGTCAAAGCACCACTCCTACAGATGAGACTTCTAGCAGTCTGAGCAGCTGTGATGAATGCAGATGTGGTAGGAATCAGTCATGCACCTCCAGCAGCATCTGACCCATTCAGAGCTGTGATTCCTCCTGTCCCACCACAGGGATGCAGGTTTCCACACAGCAGTGGCAGAGGAAAAATTCCCACAGTGCTTCAGCTGGACTTCCTTGGATTAGTAACACAAGTCAAACTTCCAGACAGACAGAATGCTGTCTGCTATCATGGCAAGACTGAAAGACCATTCTGGATGAGAATGTGCACCCTGAGCCTTCTCTAATTAATCCAGCATCAAATGGGCTGTCCTGTGCAATAGGCAGGCTTGCCTTCTACCAGACAGCAGGAACCAGTTCACCTGAAGACCTGCTAATCCTCAATCAGGCTGTTAACCTCTGCAGGATTCTGCTAGAGGTGACAGCTGGGTCAAGCACAGCCCTTGCTCTGCCGTGCCGGGCTCATGGTCATCTTCAGAGGTGGGAGGCAACCCAGCAGTGCTGAGGCCCCTCCACACCACCAAGTTTAACACGAACACAGCCCTACCTCAGATCACGGTCACAGATGCTCCACAGCTGCTTTGGCAAAACCCTGTGATGCACAGCTGCCCCTTCACAGGGCAGCCACAAGAGTGGAGAAGTACCTGGAACCCACACAGCATCAGAATGCAGAGCTGGAGAGCAGCTGCAGCTCATCTCCAGGGATGGCTGCAGGGGTAACAGGCGCTGCCCTGCAGGGAGAGGCAGCCTGCAATTCTTGACTTGCGTCACCCACAACAGCATTAGGCACAGCATCCTTTTTGTCCTTCCCTGACTGTATGAGAAGACAGCTCTGCATTTCCAGGCTTAAGAATGATGAAAAAACATCAACCTGCAAGAGGCTAATGAGCAATGTGCTTCTCTTCAGTCAATGTTTGAACTCACAAACACCAGGTCCTTGTGGTTATAGCACTCCAGAACAGACAACCCAAAGAGGTTATCAGTCAGTTACCCAACCAGCTGAGATGGCTGCAGCTGCACTCTGCATGCAGAGCACTGTGTAGCATACAAGCCAGGTTTGTTTTACTAAGCTGTGACAAAAGGAATAGGTCTTGCCATGAGTACTTGCCAGCAAGCAGCAACATATACTGGTTCCACCACAAGCCAGCCCTATTGATACTTATCCTCATCATTCGGCCTCCCACTGCCCTGATGAGCCATTCACAGACAGGTGGCCCACTGCAAGAAGGTGCAGATTAGCAGAGCTGCTGTTTCTCATGCCAGCTGGTTGGCTGAACAGCTTACAGTGCTCAGCACGCAGCAGCCATAGCTAGGAGGGCCCTGAGGAAGCCAAGGTCATCCCATTCAGACCCATGTGATAAGACTGAAGCCTTGTGCTCACAAGTTTCACCACTCAAAGGAAGCAAGGTCAGCAGGTTACGCCTTGCTGTCTTGTGAGGGCAGTTAGCAAGGAGAAGCACAGTTCTGTGGTCCCATGGTTTCCAGTACCACAGAACAGCCTGATGGAGCTCTAGAATTTTCCAGTTAGCAACCACCATTTGCGATTAGTCAGGCTCCAGAGAGATGAAAGAGGCTCATTTTAGGAATTGAAAGAAGTCGATTAAGAGGTCCCAAGGCAACTGGTGGTCATCTTTACTACTGCACTGAAGCTCCATCACAGTGAAAATGCACAAAGACTTCATAGTCTACAGTGACTCTGGGGCCAGATCAGAATCCCACCAGATCAGCTGGAAGCCACTCATAGCAGCTTCAGCCCAGTTCTACACAACTAATGGTTAAGGCTTTGCTTATAATGGTTTTGGATGTTCCAGACACTAGTATTTGCAGAGCAGAAATCATGCACTTACTTATGTCTTCCATTAAGTAAACTCACCTGTAGCAGCACTGCTTGTGCCTTCCAACACTCGTGTTGAGAGTCCACCATTTTACCTGCTGTTAGTTTAAGACAATTTTATGTGGCTCTCTATTGCAGTCAGTACAGCAATGTGAAGTGCTGACCACATTTCTCCTGCCCCAACCACCTGCCTCTGAAGGTCTTTGGAGTGTTTGGCAGAGCAGAGTGATTCTCTGTTCCCATTCATTTCTCACCTGCAAGTTACACCTGGGCAGTATGCTGTTCCTCCTAGGCTGAGGGCTGTAGAGGCCTTCATACTCTCTTCCACCAACCCCTCACCCACCAAGAACAGTATTTCAGGAAGCATAGGAGTCACCTGCCCTCGGGGGTATGAGCTGTTTGCAGTCAAGATGCCTCCTGGAATCAGTGTGCAGGCTGACAGCTGCACCAAACACACACTGAGCCAGCAATTCCATGGGGTGGGATGTGCATACGTGGGGGGCCTGAGCAGCTAACCAACAGCTATAGCACACCTGTGGCCCAAGCTTAAAATAAAAGTTCTGTTAGCTCCGCAGCAACAATGAGAAGTAGGACACAGGACTGCCTTCTCACTGCTGGCTGGAGTCCTCCTCATTAGCAGTGTTCCCAACGCCTGGCAGCACAGCAGCATCACATCACCCGCTCCAGCAGGTCCTAGCAAGACTCCTATCACACCCTGGGGACCTGATGGAGCAGCCTGGCTCATCCCACTCTTCTGGACAAAGTGCCTTGCACGCTGCTGGGCAGCTTTGCTCAATGCTGTGCTTCTTCATTTCTGCATGCAGAAGTCACATGGAAAAGTCTCTCACTGGATCACTCAGCAGCATCTGACACTGAGCCAGCCATATGTTTTAGACATAGGAAATAAAGCAATCTTAGCTCCCAGAACAGGCTGTGATCAGTGACAGCAGGCCTGGGACAGCCAAGGTCACACAGCCTGCTCTGGGCTTCTCGCTGCCCTCAGCACGAGCTGACCAGAACGAGTTCTGCTATCTATTCTACATCAGCTGTTAATGTTCCAACACCAAACAGAACTGCTTGAAGTCACCTGTTTTCACATCAAACTAGCCTGGGCAGTGTCAAACCTGACCATGTTTACTAGAAACATGTCTTTAATACAATCAGCAGCCTCGCCAGAAGCTGATCTTTAGGCACAGCATGAGTCAGCCATGATCACTGCGCTGCTCAACACCCATCCACAGCAAGTTCAGGTATTTGCACACTGCTTGCCCACAAAGCCTTAGCTCCCAGCTCCCAGGCAGCTTTCAGATGTGCTGCAGTGGTCCTACTCACCAGATGTACTCAGGCCCAACAGGCTGCTGGCTGCCTGAAGCCCAGCCCTGCCCCAGCAGCAGCACAGTGACCAAACCCTCACTGGTACAGCTTGGGTGGCCCGAGTTACCCAGTCCAAACCCTGCCCTGCCACCTGCAATCCCACAGTACAGCACTACCAGACCTGCAGCTTCTAGGAAATACCTCATTTCTACTTCAGAGGTGCCAGGCAATGCTCTGAGTTCTTACTGAAAGGTTGACTCAACACTGCATCCCTCACCAAGGTTTCTACTGACGCAAACTTTGCACAGAAGTCTGAAATGCCATACAGTGCTCTTCTGCTTCTGCAGGAAGAATGAGATGCTGAGCTTCCTTGGGGAAGTAGTCACTGAAGACTTTAATCATTGCTATTGCCAAAGGCGTTCATCTGCCAGCTCCATTTTGCCTCCCTCTCCTGTGAGGTGCTCAGCCTGCTCCTGGTGGGCAGGCGGGTGGGCAGAGCCTGCACTGTGCGTGCCACGTTCCAGGCAGCATCAGGCACACGTATGATGGTTGAGCTCCATGACAGCTGCCACCGCATGCCCTCAGTACTGGGCACAGCTTCTTTCGTGCTGAGATGTGAGCTCAGAGCAGCATCGAGCCCAGCTCCCAGTGCCCACACCAGCAGAGCCACAGTCGCCCCTCAAACGTTTTATATCTACCGTACATTCCCAGCTTGAACTGCTGCTCTAACCAAGAGCAGCCTCCACCAGTCTGCCTTTCAGTCTTCAATACCATCTCAGAGGCATCACTGACACCAATGAAGATGGGTGTAAGAGCAGCAGCGACGTGACTGGAGCTGCAGTGGCTGCTGAATGAGTGCAAGGACTCCTCCGCACCAGCCTGGGTGGAACACGGACACTGCAGTCCATGCATGCAGATGGGCAAGCAGGTCAGGGTGTGCATGCAGAGCACACTAAGGCTTCGAAGCAGAAGCTGCTCCCTGCAGGTGCCTGACACGTTCTGGTCATATCAGTGCTGAGAAGCACCACCTCCTGGGCCACGGGGCCCCGCGACCCACAGCACTGCCTGCAGTGGGGCAGAACCGCAGAGCTGTCGGGGCTGCTCAGCCCCGGGGCGGCTGTGAGACAGGCTGAGGGACTCCGTGCTGATCTCAGCCACCTACAGCACAGACAGCTGCGGACGAGAGCTTCCCCGGCTGTGCGAAGGGAAGGCGGAAGCCCAAAGGCACCATTCAGCATCACCAACGCCTTAAGACCGACCGCACCGGCACGCCCATGGAGGCTCCGGTCCCAGAGAAGCGCAGCCCGGCGCTGCCCCAGGGAAACGTCAGCGCAGCGCAAAGCGGCTCCGCAGCGGAAGGTCCGCCCCGGGATGCAGCGGAACGGCCCGGCGTGGCTCCGGAGCCCCACCGGCACCGCAGTCACGTGACAGCGGGGGCTCCGCCGGCGGCGGTGACGTCACCGCGCGGACCCTCGGCCGATGCCCGGATGGAGCCGGGAGGAGGAGGGGGGGGAGCGGCCCCCCATCGCCACCCCCGCGCGAAGCCCGACTCCCCCGCCCCGACAGCCACCCCCGCCGGAGCGCGACCGCACGGCCCCGGGCGCGCACCCCCACCCCCACGCCGCAGGAGGGCTCACCGCTGAAGACCATGGCGGCCGAGGCGCCCATCACGGCGAAGAAGGAGGCGTACTCGGGGGTGCTGCCGGAGGACATGGCTGCGGGGTCGGGGGGGCCGGAGCGGGGCACGGAGCGGGCAGGCAGGGAACGGGGCTCCGCCGCGGCGCCGTCCTCCGCAGGCAGCGGCCGGCCACAAAATGGCGGAGGCGAGGAGAGAGGGTGGGCGGGAGAGCGGCGGGCGGAGGCCGGCGATGGGGAGGGCGGCGCGGAGCTGCGTCCCGGCGGCACTGCGCGGCGGCTCTGCGCGGCGCCCTACATATGGCCTCCGCAGGACAAAATGGCGGCGGCCCGCCCGTCACGTGATCGAGCCCCTCCCTCCGCCGGCCGCTCCCACGGGTCACGACGTAGGGGGGATCAGCCTCGCCGCTCTCCGCCGCTCCCCGCCCGGCGCTCCCACGGCCAGGTGGGCTCCGGGGCCTGCAGAACACCGCACCCTGGCCGCCAACGCGGAGCTCGGCCGCGCTCTGGCCCCCTCTCCGCCCGGACTCTCCCCCCTCCCACGGCGGTGGTTCGGTCCCGCCCGCCGCGTCCCACAGAGCGTGATTCAGCGCTCATTAGCATAGGGGGCGTGTCCTTGAGATACCACGCCCCCATGTCCGAGGAGGGCGTGGCCTCGCGTGGCGCTGAGGCGGGCGTTCTGCCCCACGTGCCCGGCCGTGCCCGCATCTCTCGCGCTGTGTCCCCGCGGTGCGGGCTCTTACCGCATCTCATCCGCTGTGCCACCTCCCCTGCGGCGCACCCGCAACCCTCTGCCGTGTCCCAGTGCCGTGCTCTCTTGCCCTACCCCTTGCACTGTAGGCAGGCTCGTGTGCTCAGCACCAGTGACCATACTCTGGCATTTTTTCTGGCTCGGGGCCCCTTTCCCCATAGCGTGGCAGTGCCCACAGCCCTCCAGCACGTCCCTGCTGCCCCGTGCCGTGTCCCTGTCCGTTGGCAGCACCAGAGCTGGGCTGTGTCCTGCGTGCCACTCTCTGGCCGCCCAAGCTGAGCCTGGTCCTGGGCCATTGCCATCCCCACAGCCATTCTGGAGCTACTGCTGCTGCTGAGTGCTCCAGGGCAGCACTGTGCTGGCTTTGGGGTTCATGCAGCTTCACAGCCTTCCCTTTGTGCTAATTGTGCTTCCCTTAAGCATCAGAGCTCTGATGGAGGACCTCTGTGCATCACTGCCATCCCTTGGTCACCTCTCCGCCCGGTCAGATCTGTGAGGAAATAAGAACTGATGGCACTGAGCATCAGTGCCCTGGGGGGCAACATGCAAGGTGCAGGACCCACATGTGCTCCTCCCCCATCACCACCACCATCACCCCCAGCCCTCTGCCACCTCTCTGCTTTTCCTGCAGCACTGCACCCTGGGAGCTGTAGTTTGCCAGCCCAGCACAGTCACTGTTGCTATGGCAGTGGTTGCCATCACTAATGAGGGTTTCCAACAGCCCCAATTTGCAACAAGAGGCCTTTCAGTAGTGCAGGAGCTGAGGCAGGGACAGGCCTTGCTCTGACACGGTGGAGCAATCGGTTGCGTGTTGATTCCCATTATCTGGGTGCTGGGGTGGGCAGGGCCGTGGCTGGAGGCAGTGCTGGTGGTGATGCTCTGCGTGGGGTGGGGTTCAGTGGGGCTGTGGGGTGCTCCTCCCCCTGTGCCTGCAGGCAGCCCCCACTGTGGGGGGAAAGTACAAAGTGCTGATTCATTGAAGGGATGTTTTCTATGCTTTTAACTTTTCCTCAAAAGATTTCAATTTATACTCCCACAGCACCTCGTATTTATCCAACCCCATTCTGCCCTGCTTGTCCCTGGGCTGTGGAAGCACCAGGTAGGGGAAACACTCATGGCCTTGCCTGCCTCTGGCTGCGTGATGCCCAGGTGCTGAGGGGCTTTTGGGCGCTGCTAAATCCTTCCTGGGCCATCACTGGTTGAAAACAGACAACTTCCTGGTGCTGCTTCCAGCTGGGGGGGACGCAGGCACTGCTGCCAGGGCTGCAGGCATGAGGGTGCCCAGCCCAGCCCTGTGGTGCTGCCATCACACAGTGCCATCCATAGAGCTCCAGGGACACAGCGCTGCTCTGCTGGTTGGGCATTTTGTGCACGGGGCTCTTCTGCTCTGCTTGGATCAGAAGTAACTGATTTCCATCCTGAGCTGTCTGCTCTGCTCATCTCAACAAGGCACACTGATGCCTCTGATTGAATCCAATCCCATCTCATCCAACCACACCACCATCTCCTCGCTGCTCGGAGCTTCCCTGCCCATCAATCCTCTCTCGTCTCCGTTTTCCATATCACAGTTTTTCTTTGCTTCTCCAAGGATGAAAGCGGGTGGGAAATCACCACTGCTGCCGCTCTCACCCCAGAAATCACCCCTGGCTCCATTCCTCTCCTGTGGATACAGCTCTGCCCCAGCTGAAGCTCCCAGCTCCCAGCTCTGCACTGCATCCACAGCTCCAGAGCACCCAAACGAAGCACTGCAGGGAGCCAAGGTAAACAGCAGGGTTATCGCCTAGTTCAGCAAAGAGAAACTGAAACAGAGCAGGAGCTGTTTGGTTTTATTATTTCTCTTGGCCTGGTGCTGCTTTGTGGTTTGCAGTGGGAGCCCAAGGTCACATCTAGGCAGGATCCCAGCAGCACTGACCTCAGGGCTGCACAGAGCTGAGAACGGGGATTTTGGAAGCAGATGGCCAACTGCCTTTGGTGCTGGAAGAGGCAGAGTGCTGTGGCTGGGTGTCACCTCTCCTCCAACGCCCAACGCAGAATTGTGGCACCGTGCTGTAAGGTTGGCTGCAGATGGGGACAGGCACAGCTGCCTCCCCAAGGTGCAGCCCATGTGGCACAGCTCGGGGGATGTGAGTGAAAAGGGCAAAAGTCACTGTGGATGACAAAAGATCACACAGGGAGAGCTGGCTGGAAAAGCGGAAGGGTTGGTTGGAGGAGACTCAGTGGAAATATGGGATGTGCACGGCGACACTCAGATCCTCCTCTTACCACGTCCCCAGGGGACTACAAACCCTGGCGCTGTCACAGTGTCCCTGCTGTGCGAGGAAAGGCAGCGGGTCCCAGTGCTGTGCCAACAGGACTCTGCAGCAGCGCCCATCCCTGCACCCATGGGCTTCCCAGGAGCCCTGTGCGAGGAGACTTGTCCTCGTGTCCTCAGCTGGAAATGGCCACGATGCTCCGGGCAGCACACAGCACTGCAGCTCTGAGCCCCTTTGCCACAGACACGCTAGGATTGCCTTAATCCAAATTCGGATCCAAATTACTCCTCTTCCCTCACTCAGGACTTGTGCTGTTCGTACTCATCACTGCACCGTGCACAGCTGGGGCTGAGCTGGGCAGGCACGGGGAGACGCGCAGGGCCTGGGGCCCACGTCAGGTGTGCGCTGCTTCTTTCATAAAGGGATTTTTTCCCCATCAGCTGACACAGTCAGGATCACATGGGGCCCTTCAGGAATAGCTCATTCTGTCGGAACGCCTCCGTGGCTCCATGTGAATCAGGAGCACAGCTGACGTGCAGACACCAGGCTGGCACAGACTGCCGCCCATCCTCATGGCACACAGCACAGCCGGCACGGGCTGGCTGCAGGCTGCGGGGTGCTTTCCTGCACGCCGCTGAGGGATGCAGGGCAGCAGCAGTGCAGTGCTCCATGTGATGCATCCTCGACAGCAGGGGAGGGCACGGCCTGAACCACAGAAGCACCGTGCAGACGCTCCAATATTCTTCCTCCCTCTTCCCTGAGCGTGCAGCACTTCCTCGTGCCGGGGGTGGCTCTCAGCACACAGCTCTCCCCACAGGAGCACTGAGATTTCAGTCCCTGCCCAATGCAGGGCTGTGGGCTCCGTGCTGGGGGAAGGACGAGGAACACAGATGAGTTCCCGGCCTCTCTTAACCTTCACAAGTTCTTTGAGCTCGCGGGATGCAGATTAACCATTAAGCCCTTAAACACATCCTTTGCCTCCAAAACCAGTGCAATGGCAGGAGCTGGCTGGTGCCACTGCTGCTGAGTGTCCCCGTCCCTTGTGTACAAGGAAACACAGATCCAGCCCCTGCAAGCACATTCTGGCTGCTCCAGAGACGGATGGCAGCAGAGATCATAAGGCACAATTCAGGCCAAAGGAACTTGTTTACACTGACTTACGGCCAAGGTCTGCCCTTCCCTTTCCTTCTGGGCTGCCCCAGACCCTGCCCTCCTCACACAGCCCCTGAGGGCAGCCTGGGAGCGGGGGCAGCAGCTGGAGACCCCCATGGGCAGAGCAGGACCCCAAGGAGGGCACAGCTCCCTTTCCATATAGACCAGCACATTGCACAGGACATCCATCAGAGCTCTGGACCTGTCAGGGCTGTCCGGTGGGGGGAGAGGGGCTTTTCCTCTCCCTTCAGAAACCTTTACACTCATCCATACTTCCCTCTAGGCTGTGTCAAACACATCACCATCACGTTTCCTCTCCCAGTCAGTTATTCCCCTTCCTGGTTTCCACTTCTGCAATTTCTGCACACACATTGATAGGGCCCCTTAGAGAAGGAAGCTGTACCAGGAAGACCCACAGCTTCAGCAGTGCTTGCAGCCTTCCCTGAGCAGTGTGAGCAGTGCAGGAGGCTGAGCTGCTCCTCCTGCAGCCAGCACTGACACCGGGGAACAGCAGCACAGCCCCAGCACAACTCAGGTGCAGCTCTGGCTTTAAGAGCTTCTCCTTCTCCTTTATCTGCCCCAAACGATGGCACTGTTAGTTAGGAGCTACAGCTGAGCAGCCAGGAACTTGAGATATGGCATCAGCTGTGATTGGTCATGGCAGCTGGTAAAAGAAAATAAAATATGGCAGATTCTTAGAGGTACAGTGTAAGTCAGCGCCTGGAACTGCTGAAATCTGTCAAAGCCAGAATGAAACCTGCAGGCATTGTTTCAGCAAAACCCATAGCTGCCAGCATAGCTGCTTGGGTAGGTAGAGCAGTCCTGATGCTGCCCTGGAGCCGCTCTATGGGGCACTCAGTTCTGCATGCAGGAGCCCAAGGAACACAGTGCCAGCCTGGACATCCCGCCCTGCACAGCCCAGCAAATGGATGCTGAAGGGATTTCTGAAGCCTCAGCCCCAAAGCTCTCCTGAAGGGAGGACAGGTTGGTGCTCTGCAAGACTCACAGCAAGCAAGCAAACTGGCTGCGCTGTGGTCTGTGATGTGTGGACAGTCAGAGCACCAGAGTCCATCAACCCACGGTATGCTCAGAGCCCACGTGTTGGTTCTGGAAAGGGGCCTGAAGCAACCCCTGCAGCACAGCAAGGGGCTTCTCCATGTGGGGAGGCAGATGTGGGTCTTCATGTGAACACGGAGGGCCTGGAAGGAAGCAGGATTTCAGCGTGATGAGAAGCACTTGAAGAGAAACGCCCTGCGCCAGCCACGGCCAGCAGGACAGCACGAGTCATGGCTGGCAGAGCCACGTGGGGACAGACAGACACAGGCAGGGACAGGCAGAGGTCAGGCTTTGGGCTTCTGTTCATGGCACAGAGAATCCAACTCCTGTGGGCTGGCAGGGTGACGCGGCCCAAGCGCTCGATCCCCTCTGCCATGGGGCTCTCCCAAGCTGAGTCCTTTCCTGGTGGCTGTGAGGGATCAGAAGGGCTCCAAGAGCACCAAAAAAAACAGTCAATGGCAGATGGAGGGCGCAGACCTGGGAGGACGCCTCAGCTATAAAGAGGGAGGTGAATCACCAACAAACAGAACCAAAGTTGAATCAGTAACAGGAAGGCACGCGTGCGGGGTCAGGGACAGCATAGTCACTGCTGCCTTATCTGCACTTGCTCAAGAGGTACAAGCAGAACAGAGGCCAAACGCCCTCAGACATCACCCAGCTGAAGGATGGGCTCAGTTTCACTGATCAGACCATCACACGTTTTGCCAACAGTGAAAAGCAGCCTCAGACAGCAGAGCCAAGGGGCCCAGGAGAGATGAATCCCACCCCACCGAGCCCTCCCACTGCTTGATGCAATCAAGCATTCCATTCTCCTCTCATGTCCACGGCCACATACTTCAAAGCAGAGGCAAAGTCCTGAGCCAGCAGCCCACATTGCTCAACCTGTCCTGTCCTGCTGCACAGCACCTTGTTGGTAGGCATAAGGTCTCTAACGCAGTTGTAAAATTGAGTTATGGAGCTAAATGCTTAAAAGTGATTTTTAAAAGTGAGCTCATCTGTAGAAAGCCTCCTGCTTACCCCTCTGCCCGACCCTTATGTCTATTGTAAGAAAAAAGTACTCTGATGATCTGAGTTTACTCAATCTTGGGACTGTAAAATTGGTTCTGTTTGTGATGGAGGAAGAAGGAATGGCTTTTCCTAATCATGATGAATCAAAGGGGAACCTCTGCTGGCCACGGGCTTTCCCTGCAGCAAACAGCAGGCACAGAAACAGCCTGAATAGTTTCTGCAAGTTCAGTAAACTTTTTCACAGACCACAGCCTTGCTTTTGGAAGCACCCACAAAAAACGCACAGGAAGCCCCTATGCTGTGTTTCTTTTCCTCCTGCCTGGCAGACATCTCACTCAGAACCCCGCTCTGCTCAATGGCAGTACTGCATCCTTTGCACGCGAGCAGCACTGCTGGTTGGGCTGATCTGTTTTCAACACAGGGTTGGGGCAAAACACTCAGCCCTGGCCAAGGGAAGGCTGCTCATCGCAGAGTTCTCCAGCCTCGTGTTATTTGTCAGTTAGTTTGGCACCAGATCTCAGCAGGAGTCAGTGCAGCATCTCACTGCGGTGAGACAGAACACACATTCAATGATTTATTGCTCAGTTTTACCAGATCGTTTGCTATGAGGTCTACAGGAAGGACAAATCCAGGGACAGCTGTGCTGAAGGATGAGGCCACTCACTTCCACAGTCCAACGCCTTTTAATACAATCCAAGATTCTACACGGTGACAAAAACAGCATCGACACAGGGCAGCAATTTCAAGAGTAGAGCTGGACACCAATTTGGCAGCACATCACCCGAGAACACGCTCATCTCAGCTCCGAATGGTTCAGTACAATACCCACGGCAGCAGTGCTGGCAGAGGGCACCCTGGGCTGTGAGGGGGATTCCTGGGCCTCCCATCTGCCCCACAGTAGTGTTCCAGGTGTTGGCTGCAGCAGCTGAGCTCCTCCGGGGCCATGGCTGCAGGAGAGCTCTCGGTCCCACTCACTGTGGCATCAGCTTTGCGACAGTGACTGCACGGTCAGCTCACTCCCCATAAAAAACGTGGACATATTTCATAGGAGAAAGAACAAAACTTCAGTGCACACACACAAATAGCAACTGATTGATACGTAAGTTATGCCACTTCTCCCATGGCAAAACACAGCTTTCCTATTGGCATTAATCTTTAACTCTTCAGAGAGCAGCACTGTCTGCCCCTTCGATTTGCCTTCAGTTATCTCAACACGGAGGAAGTTGAAGTTTTCCTCCCTTCCTCCTGCCTTAAACATCCTTCATCAGAAAACAAAGCATGTCCAAGTGCAGGAATGGCAGCTTGTGGATCTACTGAAGAAGGCTGTCCAGCCTGGCCAGCAGCTGGAAACAGCTCCTGTGGCCTGGAAACAACTTTGATGCCATTTACAAACACATGCAAGTTTCCAGTGTCAGGAATTTTTGCTCTTTTCTCCCTTCAGTAGAGAATTACAAAACAAAACCAGCTCCCCAAGAAAGCAAATGGCTCCCGAAGAACCGTGGCAGCCAATGCTCAGCCTTCAGCTCTGCATCTTCACATCAAACTGTCCCTGCAGTGACAGCCGTATTCCTGCTGTCACTGAAAGCAGCAGGAGGGCACACAGAGTCATCTGTAACGGAATCAAAACCACTTTGCAGCTGGGGAACTTCAGATAGCCTGGGAAGGTGCCTGCTGAACCCATTTTCTTAGAAAGCCATTTGTTTGTGGCCTATCTGAAGGGTTTTGCATGTTAGCACATCAACTGTTGGCTCACTTACTTGGACTGCTGATACACTCATGGACAGTGACAATCATTGTCTACAGGGACAAAAAATGCCTCTCTGCTACTGCAAAGAAAAATCAACTCACAGTACAGCTCCTCGAGGCTGCCTCACAACTATTAACAACAACTACCCAAGGATTTGCACTGGAAAAGAAACAATTTTTACTGAACCAAAGGAATGTGTGAAGACGACAGAGCTTTGTATAACGTATCTGGTTAGACTACTGCAGCCTCTTACTTATTTAGGCTATTCAAAGGCAACACTACATTGCAGGATGTCTGCAAGAGGAGAATGCAACAAACAGACTAAAACCACTGCTGCAATACATGCCTCAAGATTGATGTGAGTAACGAACAGAAGGAAAATCACCTGCCAGCACACCTACCTGCCCCAAACGGCCCCCACAGCCTGCTGTGATCTGCAGAGCTGTGCAGGTCACAGCTCAGGTTGTGCTCCCAGCTGCAAAGCTGTCACTCGGTGTCACGTGTCCTTGGGGGGGGATGCCAAAGACTGGTTGGCCATTCAGAGAAGTTACCCGAGAGAGGGCTCTTGTGCACCTCCACCAGAGGGATCAGAAGCTGCTCTTATTTGCTCAAACATCCCCATCTCTGTGTGCTACAACAGAGCAGGGAAAGGAACGAGGTTTTGTAGATATGGCTTACAAAGTGGTACAGCACTCAGGCCTTGCTGACACCGTTGCATCCAGTGGGGATGGAAAGGGACAAAAAGTCACCACCAGTGACTGTGGGAACAAATCTGCACAGAAAAACCTATTTGTTATTTTGAGAGTAATTCTGAAGTCCCACAAACCCTGCCAGCACGCAGCTCTAGGGAATTTCTGACAGCTTAACAGAGCTGAACATCAATCTTATCATTTTCCTGCACGGGCACTTCAAAGATGAGCTCAGAAAAGGAGATATGGACCAAGTTAGAAATCCCACCTCTGTTTAAGAGATCCTACTAAATGCAGTATGTTTTCCAGCTAAATTGTCACAGGAAGATGATGGGATGCTACCTAGTGCAACAGGATACTGCCAGCTTTGAAAAAAAGGCATGAGCAGTGCTTATCAAAACCAGATATGATTGTCAGGATCCTTCCCATTCTATACCAGCCCCTCCACTTCAATCAAGCTATGAAAACCTATGAAAAGAACATGCAGCATGAGAAATGATGTAATTGGAAAATATCTGTGGGGCAAAAGATGACACCTTGGATTTGTATATGCAATCAAGTATTCCAAGGAGTTATTCTGAAAAAAATAAAATATTCAAAATGGCTTTTTAAATGTTTTTGTTTGTTTTTTTCATTTTTGCCAAGTTTGCTCATACGCTTTGCAAGCAGCAAAGACACAAGGTATTTTCTTTGCTAGCAAGCTGTACAAGCTAACATTATCAACTTGATTGACCCTGTCCAGCCCAAGAGATATTTCATCACTGTAAATTTTTAATGTTAACCCTTTATGGACTTCATGTGTAAGCAGCAATCGTGCTTTCCCCACCCCAACACAGATGTTGGATTAAACAGCCAAAAAAGCCACCGGCGCTTTCTTCTTTGCTTGTGATATGGAGCAAGTGTCACCAAGAGTTCTCCTGGGAAACTTCTTCACTCCCAGAGTAATGCTGCACAGAATATTTCCCTGCACATCCCTCCATTTACTTGAGGAGGGTGCATTCTGTACCCCAGTGCCTATTTCCCTACACATTCAGTGATACTGCACAGTTATTCGTACTGCTAATGCTTCAGTTCAGCTTCCGTGAACAACTCAATCACAAAGAAGTCTAAGCACTCCATACAATCTTGTGCTTTCTGCTGCCTGAAACTTGAGCCAGACTGAGCTATTATACTGATATGGAATAGGAATGTAAACAAAATCAAGCCTCTGAGATATCCCTGTCCAGTCTGGATGCCCTTTGCAGAGGCAGCCTCCACAAAGAGATGCAACTGGAATGTATCAAGGACTCAGAAGGGGAACTAGCAATCACAGTTCCTTCATAGTTGACTCCTAAAACAGTACTGATGGTTCATCAGTGGTACTCATGACTTGTCTGCAAAGTATCTGTTTACACTGGGGCAATGGCTCTGTGAACTACTGCCCTACGTCAAATCCGAGGCCTCCAGTGTTGCTATAAACGAACATTTGATATCTGTGGCTGGGGCCAGATGCTCTACAGTACACCTCAGCCAGATCAGCACCTCTGAGGAATTGTGCTGAACTGCAGAATTGTCCTCTGATACAGACCTGTACACATTTAAGATTGTTTGAAATAACATAGTTTTCATTTTGCCTACTATCAAACACCTGAAGCCAGCCACACTGGGTCTCTGGAGGTTCCAAGCTAAGGAGCTAAAAGAGTACATCACTTTCACCTGCCTTAAATAAGAGTAAACACAACTAAGCCCTGCATCCAGGTGCACTGCTTAGTAATTATTAAGGAACACTGAGTCCAGTGGGAACTATGTTCTAACTTGGCTCCTGCATTAGAATTTGCCTTGGGAATCCTACCAGAACTGAAAGCTAGTTGAACAACGATAGTCATGTCAGCCATTCATGGTGTCCCTGAAGCCCCACACCTCCAAGACGGAGATCTGGAAGCTTTCAGAACACAGCGGTTGATTGTTGAAGGTGTTGCAGTGGCTGGTCCTCCCATGGTTCAGGTCTGCATCGAGGTAAAGAGCCTGGCCATCACCGCCTCCTGGGAAGAGAAAACCCCGAGTTAAAGCTGTCTTTGCATGTCTCAGGGTGAGAAACTGTTATAGAAGCCGATTTAAACACCAGAAGCCCTAAATCAGGCATGTCCGACGGGCGGGAGGTCGACAGATGAGGACTTTTTGGTTCAGACAAGTCAGTCACTACGCGTAATTCGCAAGGAAATCATGTCAGTTTTCAAAGATCACAGTTTGAAAAGACAGCATATGCCAACACCTGCTGCCAAATCTGATGAATGTCAAGGAATTCTTCGTAAGGCCAGAACAGCAGAAATGAAGACAAGTCTTAACATCTTTTTAAAGCTAAAACTCAAACAGACTGCTATAAAAGCTTGTTTTGCAGCAGCGAATCTGCCACAGCAAACACACAGCACCACGTACCGATGTGAATTCACGAGGCAACGTGTGGAAAGCGTGGCAGATGTAATCTGTCCTGACAAAAAGCACGGATTTTCCTCACGCTGGTTTGCCTCCCCAGGCTGCAGCTGGGCAAACCAGAGGAGCAGCAAAATCTGCGGGAAGAAATTTGGAGACTGAAGCTGCTCATTTCCAGTGCCGTGCTTTGGTGACAGGTGAAGGCATCGATGCTACAGGTATGGCTCAACCTGCCAGTCTTATTATTGGTAACAACCATCACGTCACTGAAGCAATGGCTGCTTTGGTGCCATTAAAAGACACGACCCAATGTCTTGATTTGTATGGAGCAGTAAAAAAAAAACCACAAAAAAACACTGAAGTGATTTTCTTTATCCTTTGGCAATGTATGTGGTACAGCCACTGATGGAACCCAGCAGTGGTTGGTAATAAAAAGAAAGGGAGACTCAGAAAATTAATAGACAACAATGCAACTGTGGCCCAAACCAATTTTTCTTCCCTCAGTGTGGCCCTGGCAAGCCAAAAGGTTGGACATCCATGTCCTAAGTGATGTTTGCTTGTTGTCTTCAGGTGTAATTGAATAAGCTCAGATTCATTGCTTTCCAGTGATAATATCAGAATAAGGTTTTTAAAATAGACCCATGCAATTCCTTAAGAAAAAGAAAACTGACTCAGCTTCCTGCCTTCAGGCCTGTCTTTCAGTGCTGGATAATCCATCCCAACTGCACATTTTCCCTCTGTAAAGAAAAAGCTGAGGAAACTTAGCAATCAAAATCAAATCTAGGAGAAGAACAGAACTGGCCTGGTATTCTTAATCATGATTAAACACATCAAAGCAAACTGCATTTTGATCACCTGTGTCACTTGGTCAATACTCACAGAGCTTATGGCCAGAGATGCAGTAGGGTAAAATAGATTTAGAGACAAAAGTGCTTGGAAAATGAAAGACCTCCCAACTGCCTATAGGGCAACTGTGTAACAAAACAACAAAAAACAAAAACCATCTGAGGAATCAAAGGAGCGGAAAGTCTCATCTACAGCTGGATTACGTGCAACATTCACTTCACTACTGCTCAAGCTTGTATTTCTTTTATTACTACCAATAGTGAACAGTTCAGATCTCTCAAATACCTGTGATCTCTAATTTTCAGTGCTTCCCAATTCAATTACACATGCATTTCACAAGCCCAGCTGATAGTGAAGCAGCCCAACTTATGGCTGAGTAGTGCATGTGCTGTTAAGTGGAAAATCAGCAGGCATTTGATGGTATTGTTTAAATCACGGGGTTAGTTGCACTCCTAATGTGTGTCAAGTGAAGCTTTCTGGAAGAAGGACAACTACAGCTCTGTATCTGCCACCACTGAGGTGACAACTTTGCTAAGCATCACCACAGATCTGATACAGTTCCAGAAGAAGGAATGTCTTTCACATTCCACTCTATGAGTCAAAGTCCTCAGTGCCGAGTTCCCCTTCGAGAGCTGCTTCTCATCACTATGCAGGACGAAGGTATTGCTGTGCTCAAAGCTACAAGTTACTATCAAAGACCTTACTTACAAATGCACATTTTATGCAAGTTGCCAAAAGAAAGCTTTTGTTGGTTAATATCATGTTTTGGCAACTTTTCTCTCCAAACAGTAATACTAATAGTACTAACAATACTGAAATGCCTATGTGGTAAATAAATGGGACTCTCTCATCTAATAGTGATGAGAGGCGGTGGGGAATACATGCTCACATTCTCACACTGACTTACCTATAATGATGCATTCACTGCTGCCAGCCATGAACATGGAAGCTGTTTTGGATGGTAAGTTGAAGTGCCGAGCTGATAAGAAGGGAGAAAGGCGATCTGATGGGTCTGAGGGGGAGCCTCTGAAGGAGAGGGTGTTGGAAGCTGGCGAGGCATGATTTTCTGGCTCAGAACCACTTGCAGCCAATTCCGGGTGCTTGATGATCACCCACTCATAGCGTTCCACTTCTGGCTGCAGCTATGCAGGTGAGGAGAAACAGAACTTTCTATTGGTGAGCAGTAACAGTGCTGAGAGCTCTGCAGGGAAAACAACACTCGAGCCCCTCAGGATTCCACCCACACCATCAGGGGTAAAGATCAGACCAAACCATTGTTAGGTTGGATATCGTTTCTTTTCTTCATATCTTTGCTTTTTAAGTGATTGAAAAAAACAACACAGTGGTCCCCAAAGTTACTTTAATAACACTTGTGAAAAAGAGCTCTGAGCATCGGGCAAAAAAGGCTCAGCACAGAACTGAGAAGTAACATTTCCTCCACCCAACCTGAAGTGCTCGGCAGGCTTTAAGAACAAAAGTATATTAATGCAGCCTCTTCCACTGGAAGGGAAGCGGGAGTTAGTCCCACCAGTACAGCACAGCCTTACAGCAGGGCAAGGAGCAAGGAAACTGGAACAGCTGCCCAGAGAGGCTGTGGATGCCCCGTCCATCCCTGGAGGTGTTCAAGGCCAGGTTGGATGGGGCCCTGGGCAGCCTGGTTTAGCATTAAACGAGGAGATTGGTGGCCGTGCATGTGGCAGGGGGGTTGAAGATTCATGATCCTTGAGGTCCCTTCCAACCCTGGCCAGTCTGTGATTCTGTGAAACCATACTCACCCTAAACACAAAGCACTCCCCAGTTCCAAAGAAACTCAGCTTGTTCCCACCTCGCCTGCGCTCGCTCCAGTCGGTGGACAGATAAGCACCGCAGACCTGGTGGGAACAGGAAGGTGTGAGCAGCAAGGTAGAAGAACAAAGTGTGTTTCAACAACTGAGAGCAACACTGCAGAGTTCAGAACTGAAGCTTTGATTTCCAAAAGCTCTACATCAGTGGATTAAAGCAGCACAAGTACTTATATCTAAAGATAGATTTAAACTGCTTTAATCTGCTGGGGAGAACCCTTTAAATACGAAATGTTTCATAAATTATTTTACATCTGTGAGGCCTTAAAGGAGAAACGTTCCAATGTACCCTCAGTGACCAAAACACAAATGACTCCAGACTTGTAAATCCTTACATTACTTCATCCTTTCAGCATCCAAAGTCACAGTATAAGCAGTTCTGGCTGACTGTCCTCCCCTGCTAGCACACAGTAGCCTTGAGTCCTCCCCATAACAAGCTATAGGTAAAACTGGCTCAGCTAGACTGATTTTAAAACTAGCTCCAACATTTAGAGCAGCCTGTTCAAACAGCATGGAGCTCAGTAGCTTCCATAAGAACAGGACAGCCTTACAGGTCTGATTTTTTCTGTGGATTCCCCCATTTGCACTAGAAGAGTTTCTCAGTACCAGCAACAAGCATTCCTACCAAGGGGAGACAGACCAAACAAACAGCAAAGGTCTAAGAACACCAGCAAAGCAATATAGCACATTCTCAGAGCCATGGTTAAACAGTCGTTCACTTGCTGTTTGGACTCTGCCAGCATTACAAGCAGAGCTCCTAGGACAAAAGCTCTCAAGAACAGTTTTGTTAATCAGGTAAAGCACGTGAATGAAGTAAATACCCCAGAATGTCATTGGATGCATCCAAAGTTCACCAGAGTCAGAAAATGGGAAGGTTAGCTTTCTTCTTTCCAAAACACAAAGATAAACATTGGAATAAAGGACGAATGTGACCCCCACCCAAAGCGCACACACACACACACACACACACACACACACACACACACACACACACACACACATTCCCAACAACCAACCAAACAGCAACACCCCACACTTCTCCCTGTTTCCACGGGGGCCTTCTTTTTGTTTGAGAGGTAGGAAACTAAATATGCTGTCAAAACAGCATCACTTCACCAAGCTGGAAAGGACAAGAAGCAAAATAATGCCTTTTCCATTTTCCTGCTTCTCTTTAGATATAACGGACATCATATGAACCATTGGTTGGTAGCACAGGTCTGGGACTGCCAGAAACACACACAGCTATGAAACAACCTGCATCACTGGCATTAGCTGGATGTGAAAAAGAGCAGTGAGGAGCTTGCTCCGTGGGGCAGCCATTTTGGGGAAACAAGCAGAAATACCAACCTACGGGCTGTACCTACAGCTCCACATCACACACAGCTTCTGCAATTCACGCATGGCAGAGAACAGACCCTCATCACACACGGTATTTATGTGCAGTCCTTCTGAGGGTCTGGGAAACTTTCTTGTTGTAAGCTTTTTTTTTTTTTTTTTTAATAACTATGCAATAAAACTAATGTGTTTGTTTTCACGTTATTTAGCCCACTATAATTCCTACCATACAATTTCTGCTATTTTCTCTCTTTGTGTCCTGGAGAAAATGAAAATATCCTCTATGAACCACAAGTTTACACATTTTCACAGCATCTCCTTCTGATTCTGTAACTAAGAGAGTCTGTCCAAGAGCTCAGTGTGTAGCTACTGCCCATCATCCCCCATTACTCACGAAGAACAGCAGACCACAACCTACTTTACAAGACTTACCCACGAACGTCTAAGCCCCATAAGCAACAAGAGGAATAAATTAAAGCACGCAATTGTTAAAAAACAATCAGAAAATCCCAACACTGGAGCAATTCCAGGCTCCCTGTTTCTTCAGTTTCTTCGAAACTGCTGCATGGAATACTGTATTAAAACACAACTGCTCAAAACCTAATTTCTTCAGTCGCCTTTTACCTCACTTACCTCTTTTGCTGTGGTCTTGATCAGAACAAGAGTAGGCTCGTGTCCCTCACTGTGAGAATAGAACCTGAGGTGCAAAGCACACAAAAATAAGCACTCAACAACCATTGCCAACTGCAGCTCTCCTCTCGTCAGCTTTTTCAGGGCTTTTTGTGCTCCCTCAGAATAAGCCTAGCTATGGCCACAGCAGCATTTTACATAAGGCAATGGAAAGCAAGTTGCATCCTGAGGGCAGGTGATTATCAATGCTTCAGTGCTGTGTGTCTGATACCAAATAATTATGATGCATTTTTACTTTTCCTCATGGCTCTGGGACAGCTCACTATCTCAGTTTCAGAGTGGAAGTACTTACTAGGAGCTGTACAGTCTCGTGTGTCAAGAGCAAGTAAAACTCATGTCTATTTTATCCCACTTTAATAACAACAATCAGAATCACGGACAGAAAGAAACTGTAAGGGAACCACCAGTTTTCACTTCCCTTACTTCCCTCTGATAATCACACTCAAACTAATCCCTCAAAAGAGCCTAAAGAGTAGCCACCAATTTAAATCATTTATAACCAGTGGAGAACGAACCAATCTCAGAGCAGAACATTCTGATGTACGTTTGACCTTTCCAATTGGTTGCAGACATATTAAAATGGTTCTCCACCTTCTGGCAAATGAGACGCCCTGATCAAATGCTGAAGCCAAGAGGAATCTGCCACATTTGTGTTCCACCTCTGACTGCTTTTCAGACAGCTTGACTACACCCATCCAGTCAGCAGCTCATTAAATGCTCTTTTTTGCCCATAAAGAAGCGCAGGGAAAGCTGTCGTTACCTGCTCAGACTACAGCCATGTTCCAAGGTGGTGAAGAGCAAGAGGGGCTGGCAAAGCGCAAAGCGCTCCGGGATCCACGACCAGATATCTCGCATCTCTTTCACACTGACAATTTCAGACTTGAAGTTCTCTGCGTGGACTGCCAAGTGCACATTCTGCCTGAGAAACACAGCACAGAACATTGAGAGACAACGACTGAACAAAACCAGCAGGCTGATCACTGGACAGCAACAAGAAAAGGGCTGAACGCCTAACGACTCTACAGACGTGTCAGTACCCAAAGCTCCAGCCCACGGGATTAGATTTAGTGAAGAATGTGAAACACAGCAGTACAACACAGCCTGTGACATGAAGCCATCCTTACTGGGACACCTGAAGCAGCTGTGGCCTGCACCTGTGCATACAGAGGGCATAATGGCGAGGCAGCTAGCAGCTAGGCACGGTCTTACCAGTGCTGGCACTGAAGTGCAAAGAACAACAGACCTGCAGAAACAGCCAGAAAAAAAAAAAAAAGAGAGAACATTTTCCCCCTCTATTTTGCTGCCTGTATTTTGGAATTAGGGAATTTGTAAAAAGAAATGTTAGAGGAATCAGCACTACCGTGCTAAGCAATGCTAATCCAAGCCAAATACTTGAAGCTTCTGCAAAGTTCCTCCAACTGGAAGCATTTCATTATGAATGATTTCACTTAATTAAGAAGTGAAGAAGTTCCCAGCCCTGCAGATGCAGACAAAATCTGAGCAGGTGAAGTGAAGGAATGCCAGGCACTCCCACTGGAAACCACCCCCATCCTCCACAAAGGGGCCTGGTACCTTTATGAAAACGGACTCATGGCTTTCAAACACTTGAAAGTACTAAAAGTAGTAATAAGAGCGGAACGCCTCAACCAGCCTTCGGTTCTCAGATTAAATAAACACACAAACTTAGAGCCTGGGGATTAAATGAGGGTTATTGAATTCATGAGTGATGTTAAAGACTTTTAAAATGCAAATGTGACAGCCAAGAACATGGGAGAAGTGACAGATGAACTCACACAAGATATTAAGTTACCGAGTGGCAATTAGTTGCACCAAGTTTTGGGGAGTTTGCTCTGCATGCAAGAGTTCAGCTTGTGCAAGAACTGCAAGAGTTTTCCAATTCAGGGCTTCATGCATTTTTTTTTTTCTTTTAATAGTTTTGCATTTCCTTCCTCCTGCATTCACAGAACACAGAAGTCCTCAATGCTACACACCTGCACAGCTGGGCTGCTCCCTAAAACACATCACACATCTTTTTTCCTTGCCTGTGGCACAGAGAGATCAGCATTTGCACAGCACATTAGAGCAGAGCTTGCCAGGAACAACTGGCAAATGCTCACTGAAATGTAGCACAGCTGCCTTAATGCCAGCATTACTAGCCAGGTGACTCCTCAAGTCACTTAAAACAACCCAGCACCACTGCTTCCTTCAGCAACATGAACCAAGTCACAGCTTGCACTGTTGCCCTGCATTATTTGTTAGTAAGAAACTCATTTGGACACCTTCTTAAACAGCCTCCAACAATCAGTGAGCAGCAAAATTTACAGTATTACTCTGCCTGGGATTTTATTTTTGCTTTTAATCACAGCACACTGAGACACCAGAGAGGTCAGCTAGCCTGATGCAAGCCCAGACTCAAATCCACACTGCCAAGATCTTACTGCAGGCCTCAGCCCTTCTGGTCCCATTTGGTCTCAAGGCTTGGTGGAACTGTGGAACACAGCTGGCAAACAAAGGCCTGGTTTGAGCTCATTCAAAAGCAGGGTTTTTCCCACATTTGAGGAATTAGAAGAACATTCAGCACTGTCAACTGGTTTATCACAGTGAACTTCCAGAGGAAAAACACAATGATGGGGGAATGGCTGCTTACATGGGTAAGCATGGGGGTCTTAAACTGAGACAGGGGAGGTTTAGGTTGGATATGAGGAGGAAGTTTTTCATCAGAGGGTGGTGAGGCACTGGAACAGGTTGCCCAAGGAGGCTGTGATGCCCCATCCCTGCAGGCATTCAAGGCCAGGCTGGATGTGGCTCTGGGCAGCCTGGGCTGCTGGTTGGCGACCTGCACACAGCAGGGGGTTGGAGCTGGAGGAGCATCGTGGGCCTTTGCAACCCAGGCCATCCTGTGATAAATGGACTAGCACTTTCCCATGTAGGTGGATATCATCTTTACCAGCAGAGCCTTCTGGTTCACTAAAACACACCTTGCATTCCATCAGCCTCATGAACCTATTCCAGGCTGCCCCTTCAATATCACCATGAATCATTTTACATTTCATGTCACCATTCAGAGAGTGAAACTGGGGTCACTGCTTGGCTGCAGAATTCTGTATGAAATGACTTATTTCCCCATCATAAATCACAGCCGTAGGTGCCTAAGACTGGAAATGTAATCCAGTGTTGAAACCAGTCCCCCTGGACATCAGCCCCCTCCAAACCAAATTCTGCACTGCTTTATAAATCCTATGGCTTTCAGAAAACTGCAACTAGAGTTGCAAGTGCCTGACCTTCATTCCTCCTCTCCTTTTTGGCAGCATTTCTGTTAACTTCAGAAAATATTTGTTAGTACTGAAAACCATCTGCTTCAGCTGGGCAGCCGCGTTTCAAGCAGTACAGGAGTGAAAACGAACAGCACACAAACTGGCTAAACAGAGAGGTTTCATTTGATGCCAGATGCTGAAAATGAAGTTTAGGTGCCATCGCCACCACAGGCCTTTCAAAGTCATCCAGTGGAAAACAAAGCTAAGCACACTGGATGTGGACTGGCAGAGCATGGAGATGTGCCATGAAACCATCACCAGAACTGAACTGGAGTTAACTGGGATCTCACCCCTAGTGCTGTCCTCTGCTGGGGTGTTGGGAAGATACCTTCTTATCCCAAAGGACACAAGATACGACTGGGTTAGAAAGTAGCACAATTTAAGGGCGTAAAGGCCTGGTGGAAGCGATAGGTTTCCTTTCAGTCATTAATGGTCAGCTGCAGGTGTTTAAGGCTGAAACACAATCTGGTGTTGCAGGCTGTCTGTTATGCCCTCTCATCCACACCCGGCCCCTCAGCTCTGAACTCCCTGCTTCCCAGCAGAAATTGATTCCTGCTTTTTGCTGCTTTCACAATCTTGTAACAACAGTAAATAAAAGGTGGACCTTGCAGGTTTGCTTGGCTGGAATTAAAAGCACTCGGACTGAAAGGAGACAAAATCCACGACATACTGTATATGAAACATGCTCTGGTGAGTTTGCTCTCAAGGTGTTCTTCCAGACACGAACGCACATGGAAATTAGTCCCACTTTGATTTTACAAGTTAGTACAAATATTAGCATGTATCTCTCACTGAAGTTAACCCAGGGCACCTGCAACAAGGCCAAAGATGGTCCCAGCGGCGTTAATTTGGAGCCACACATCTGTGGGACTTAATGCTCTCTCCTTCTTTGCAAGTTCTCTGCTTATCGGGCATTACAATCACTGGCTTTTGTTCTTAGAGAAATGCTTTTTGGGCCAAGACTGGATGAATGACTTAATTACCCATCAATGCTAGACGGCTGAGTAACTCTGACCTTCTTGACACAGAAGTATTTCTGCTTAGAAATAAATACAACGTAGCATAAATCGAGACAAGTTACTTTCAGGAGTGTGCCAAGTAGGATTCAGGCCAACAGTTTTTCAATCAGCTGCAGAAAGCTTGCAAAGAAAAAAAAAAATAGTCAAGCATGTCTTGCATAAATTTGCAACAGCACATGCCAGGTCTGAATGTGGGCAATACCTAATGGTACAAAAAGCAACAGGGCCAACAAAAACAAAACGCCACAACAGAACCCCTCACCCCTCGAACAAAAAACAACAGAACACTTGCCACAGTTTTTCTTTCAGCATCGTGATGACTTCAATTTGCTCGTTAGCACCAAGCTTTTCCATCCTGGGGCACACAGATTCGCACCACTGCATGCAAACCACCGTGCTGAGCAGCTGTGCCCACGACCCCCAGATCTCACAACTGTGCAGGTGCTTTGAACTAACTTTGTAAGAGCGTATGCAGATGTTATGCAGCAATCTGATGCTGTGATTGCTGCCTTGCTTTTCTTGCCCCAGCATTAGCAATAGTGACAGCTTCAGAACAAAAGCCAGGCAAAGACAGAGGAAGCGAGCAGAGTGCAGAGATCCAAGTGTTGGAACCTACCTTTTTGGAGATGTAACACTGCAAACAGGAGGGGTGCAGTGGGTATGGAATTGACAGAAGGAGAACGTATGAGGAGGAAGACAAAAAAAGACAGAAAAAGATCAGTGATTTTCTATAGCCTTGACAAAGTGAACGTAAGGAGCCTGGAAAGAAACAAAAGTACAGTTTGATTTGAATCACCAAGCAAGAGGAAAATAAAAAGACAAGCTCTGTTAACGTATTTTCTACATTCTCCCATCTGTTTTTTCCCCTTTTTGCCGCCTGCTCAGTTATTGGATTGGAAAATAATCCATCATCTCTTTGCACAGGCCAAATATGCATCTGGATGAGAAAACTGACATCCTATCGAGCACTGGAGAAAAGCTCACTTCTCCAGAAACCACATCTGCCGACAGCAGGATCCAAACTGAGCCTACTTCACAGCAGCGCCAAGCCAATGGATGACGGGAAGCTCTGGTACGTTTATGAAAGCAGTTGAGAGAAGATAAAAGTTATTCATTAGCAACACGGTTTGGTAAATCAGTTTCTACAGGAGTTACGTGGATATCAACCAACTAAGTTTTGCTTGGAAGGTACCTCTGTTCTGAGCAATACCTCCACAACACCTTTCAAGGCCAAGCTGGAGGGGGCCCTGAGCAGCCTGATCTCGTGGATGGCAACGCAGGGTCCTTAAGGTCCCTTTCAACCTAAGCCTCCCCATGACACAACATTCAGTGCAACAGGGGCTCCTGCTTAACTTTCATTCTGTCGCTGAAGAATATTCTAACACACTCAGAAAGATATTTACAGCTCTTCTGAACTTCAGCACGTGAAGAAAAGCTGACATTCTCAGATTGGAAGAGGCAGTGCTTCTTTTCGCAGGTCCTGAACTTAATGATCAGAACTCTGCCTAATGTGACCCTGCAGTTGCTAGAGGCCTTGAGCCTGGCAGAACAGTGTCCTCCAGGAGACAAGCAAAGTAAAGCACGAGCCAGCTGTACACTAACCTACAATTGTAAAAATATACCCTTGGAAAAGACTGGGAGCTTCACGCATACACTATACGTGTAAGAAGTTCTGCTATCACTTATGGTATTGCTCTTCATTTTCAAGAGGCTTGCAGTCAAACTGCTTTAAAAACTAACCTGTAAGCATGACTTCTCCCTTCATCTACCAGAGTAACTCTGCAGTTGAGCAAAACATTTCCACCTCAGATAGCATTTGTCTACTTACAGTAAAAGAACAGTGGAATATATGGTACCAGACACCAGGAAATTGATCTTTTATATGAATAATCTCGTATTTAAGAATTATTGTCATGTTTGCTTGGGTACTTTTCTTGCCAATCATTTATTGGCTGTTTTTCCAGCTTTAAATGCTTTCCCGTTTAAAAAGCAGCCTGGGAAAGACCTTTTTGAGATGCAATAATTGCAATTAACATGAACCTCCAAAAAGAATTATAAACACACCATACTTCCCACTAGAATCCCAACAACACTTAATTCGGGGCTGCTGACTTTTTTTCTAATCAAGTGCACAGAAAAGTCAGCAGAGATACCGGGTGTGCAGCCCTAGAGCACTCCTTCTTACCCAAGGCAGGCTGACCACTCATCAGTGAGGAAACCTCAGGATCTCACGTTTGAGGAGCTCACTCGGACCGCCTGCAGGGAGACCCCTACCTTTTCTGTTTGACTGTGATGCCCTTCTGCTGTAAAGCTTTCTCATTGGCCATCTGCAGCAGCTGGATCTCCTTCCGTGAGAACAGGCGGATGGCAAAGGCTTTTTCCAGAAGCCTCTCAGGAGACACCGACTTGGCAATGTCTCTCACGAAAGCTCGGATATCCTGCTGCACGCTGTCAGACTCCATGGGCTGCCCAGCCCTGACTTTGTGAAAAAACTTCAGAATAGCCAACGCAACGCGATAGAGGACTTTGTAGCCCTCCACCAGAAACACATCGAAGACCCGAGCAACGTAAACCATGGGCAGCTCTCCAAAGAGCCACCGCTGCCAGTCAGAGTACACCTCCAGCACGTCCTCAGACACTGCCACCATCAGCTTGTGTGCTGCCTGGCAGTACTTGTTCACCAGGTCCCCAAAGGTCATGCAGGAGGACTCAAAGGCCAGGAACGTCTGGTCGATGAGCCGCTTGGACGGGTCGTTGCAAGCAAGGATGCGACAGACCTGTTCAAAGCACTCCGCCTCATCCCTGCTGTAGTGGAGAAGCAGAGCGATCACAGAAGGCAGCGCGGGGCAGAACGATATGTCTGGGAACTGATTTGCAATGCACAGTATAATCTTCCTAACTGCCCCAATGCCTTCTGCGTTCAAGCAGTACGTGGGAACGAGGCTGTCGTCCACAAACTCTGGCAGTGGAAGGGAGCTGCTGTTACGTTTTCCAACTATCTTCACCACAATGTCCCGGTAAACATTGGCATCTGGGGTCACAGTCCGACACGGGATATTGCTGATCAGCTTGTGGTACACCTTGGCTCTCAGCGAATGGCTCTTGGCCCAGTAGCCTTGCCGAGCCAGCTGCTTCAGCTCCTGGAACTCGGTGCAGGTCAGCTCCTTTACATCCTGGCTCTGGACAGTAACATCCATTTTGTCCCAATCCACAAAGCGGTTGTATTCATCCATGGCTCCAAGGGAAGCATAGGAGAAAAGCTATGAGAAGTGATCATTAAATGACTTGCTGCTTTTCCTGAGAACAATAATAAAAAGCAAGTTTGAGTAAGAGATGGCATCCCATTTTCTTCAGGAACACATGCATACATTTGACTTGCTCTCATACTTTTTTTAATTATTTTTATGCTAAACTTCACTTCCATTCCCATTAAGTACTCATCAATAACTCATTGATGGATTCTGAGCACATCTGCACATAAAGTGAGCTTCCTGACTGCAGCCCCAAGCAGAGGCATGGGCTTTTGCAGTAACTTCTCACTTAAGAGAACAGATGCATTCTGCTCAGAAATACACACTGCAAAGTTTGTTCTATTTGCAGTCTCTATTCCTAAGTTGCTGGGGGAAGTAACCACTATTTATACTAAAAGTAGGAATTTCATGAGCAGCTTAAACTGCTCCAATACTCTGCAGCTAGTGAAAAGAGATGCTGAACTCCTGCTAGACACAACCATGTACTCCCACAGTTGCTTCTCCACATTGGCACTGGCTCTCGTGCAGCCACATGGTCACCAAGATTGGTCTGTTGATCTGGTACAGCTTTTCATTTGCAATGGACAAGCAAGATGTGCAGCCAGCTCAACATCAGTGTGCCAGTGCAAAGACGACTGCAAGGCAGAACCATCCTTTTAATGGCAATACAGGCTCACATCAGCTTAGAGCAGCTTCACGAAACTGCCTCTTAAACCCCTTAAGCTCTGCACTAGACGTCTGGTTCTGATCTTGTACAAATGTCAGTGAGCAAATCACCCTCTAGAGGGCCTGCTATCACCGTTAGAAAACTCAAACCATGAAGCTGATGCCTGATCTTCCTGCTCCCGTTCAGACCACTCGTTGACATGATCTACTAGTTGACTCCTGCTCTGAAGTTTACCTGGGTCCCCACAGCCAGGGTGACCGCAACCACTAATGGCCATACTTGAATTATGTTTAATCAGTTAGTGCAAAAATAGAAGTGGAGATGCAGTAATACATTTTAGTGACAGCAGGAACGCCCTCATCGGCGCCAGGCTGAAGCTGGGGAGCACACCTGCACTGATGCTGCAGACTCTGCAAAGGCAAATAAGCCCCATGAAATGCAACAGGCCTACAAAACTGACCTGTGCACCAGTGATATTATGCAAAAAGGGTAAAGTAACAAAACCAGTTACTGAAATGCTTCTGAAAATTCTTTTATAACTGGTGTGTCAACAGACTAGCCAATGCATGGAACTTGACACGGCCTTTTGTACAACGGCTGCATTAAAATGATCTGAACTCAAATACTAATTTGGGATTTTTGGACCTCCACGCTGAAACTCCCAAATTTAACTTCCAGTTCAGAAAGTTGTCAGCAGCACACAGGAGCCTTTCACAAACAGCTGAGGGTGGAAATATCTTTCAGGTTATCCAAAAAGGATCTGCTTTTATAAAATCTCTTACATCACAAAATGTAAGAGCAATAGAGAAATGCTCACCATTTCTTCTTGTTGTACACTTATTTAAAGTTAATTCTTGAAGAGGCAATGTGTATTCCCTCATTCACTTCTGCAAGCAGGGTGTCAACAGTGTTTGGAAGCACTGCCTGTCTTCCCTTTCTGCCATCAGCCCTTGGGAGCCCTTTGTACTTATATCAGAAAGTGTTCAGTAAAACCTCTCTGAGTCAATGCATAAGACAGTCAGGTGACACCTGGGCTGTTCTTTTTCCTCATTTTCTATCACTCAAAGTCACAGGCATATTTAGAGCTTGCATCAAACAAACACCTTCCCCTCTGGAAGTTTCTGCCCATTCCAGAAACTAATTAATGTGACGAGCTCCTCAGCAAGTCACTGAGGTCAGCAGCTCGGGGTCAGAAATGAGACTGACAGAAGCTGTGATCAGAGCTTTCACTCTTACACACACTTTGGGATAAATCTGCTGGCTATTTATGCAGGTCTGTCAGTTCATGCTTTTCAAAGACCTAAATTAAAACAAACAAACAAACAAAACAGCAAAGCAAACAGGCTTTGTCAAGGTCACCAAAGCAGCTCTTAATGGCAAGCAAAGCCAACAGAATCAGAGTGCTACAGTGTAATGGTGCATAGCTCCTGACACTGTGCCAACAGCTACAAGCAGCAGGCCTCCAACTGGGAGCATTTACTTGCCAGAGAAGAGCCTGAAACTTCAGAAAAGTTCTAGCCAGCCTTTGCAGTGTCCTCCTCCCATTCCTTTCCAATCTTCTTTCATCCTCCACTCTACTTAGCTGTCACATACAGAGAAGGGGATAAGACAACTACAAGAAAACATTTCAGAACGACACATGCACAAATACATTGGTCCAAGGTCCCCAAAGGTCTCCCCGTGAGACTGATACATCTGCAGCGCAACAAAACCTCTCTCCTACTTGCTAAAGTAACTTCGGAGAAGTTAGCAACATATTGCAGGAGTGTCCTCCAACACAGCCTGCGGATAACAGAAGGGCCCAGCACTGGGCTGCAGAGAACTGGGATACTTTGAAGCACCTCAGAGCAGAACAAGGAGATTCAAAACATCAGCAAAAAAAACCTGGCAAAGCTTAAGAGCTGCACACACCTCTTGAAGGGAAAGTCCCTGCTCTCCTTTCTAATTAGACTGACTTCCCCAAGCAGGAATCAGCACAGAAAAGAACAAACTTTTCTATCAGCAACTGCCACGCAATTCTGATGTTGCTGAATCTATGGACCTCTAATGGAGCTGCCAGCTCCACCAGCAAGAACAAGAGGGAAGCAGAAGTGCTTACTGAAAATACACCAAAAATGGCTGCAGTACAGACAAAGGACTTTTCCAAGTTCGGTTTAGAACAGTGAAGCAAACAAATCATCATCATCATTCAAAACCGAGCACTGGCCATGGAACTGGAGCTGGCTTAATTTCAAGTCAGTGACTGCACTGTCAGGAAACATTTGGCTTGCCAGCCCGGCCACATTTTCATTCCATTCCCCTCTTTTTCCTGTTGTTACGTGGGCTACTTTCAGAAGACGTCTGAAAAATGAAGCTGTATAAAATATTGAGCAATGAAGTGAGGCAATCAGAAGTCAGATACTGCCTGCAAAGAAAAAAAATGAAATCAGTTCGAAATACATCATTCAGTACAGAAAAGGTTTGGACTTGGAAGTGGACGACCTTTAAGGTCCCTCTCAAGCCAAGCCATTCTGTGATCCTATGAATTATGACTTCCCTTCGTTAAAGAGAATATCAGGTTGCACTTTTACTAAAGTTAACACATGGACAACTCGAATTTCACTGCCAAAGAACTTTGTACGTTTTCCAAGCGGCACTTCAGTATATTTCAATCACAAACTGAACCAACCCCACCTCCAGTTCACTAAGATCATTGGTTTTTGCTTTCCAAACTGCAGGAATTAGCAAACTGAAGCACGTGAATTACGACTAATCCAACGTACATGCATTTCTTTCAGCCCTGCACACATCCACAGCAGTGAAACAGCTGTATTCCAAACTTGTAAAAAATAGAGTCCAACTCTGCTTGAAAGCTGAGGTGACGCTGTTTGACATGAATTTAATAAACAGGAAGGTTCCTCAAAGCAGATACTACAGGGAAAAGGGCATGAGATCAGGAAACTCGTGTTCTCTATTTCAGCAGTCTTGCAGTTCTGCCTTCTGAAACTCCGATGACAGATGATAACCAGGATACTCTGCCCTGACACAGCGTTCTGGCCGCATAACAAGAAAGTAAACTCTGGCAATAATATTTAACCGTGCACTGCTACACTGGTTCTAATGAAGACTGTTTTCCCAGCACCTTTTGCTATGTACTGCACATATACACATAGATACAGACAAATATGTCAGCATGCTTTCTATAACGTGCTCTGCCATCCCTGGACAACGCTGAATCACACCTGAGGTTTTCACTTTATACACGAAAGAACAAAGCGATGCAGCAAGCTTGTAATGCTGCTGAGAAAAAGCAACCAGCAGGCTCTTAAGTCTTTCCTACCCAACTCTTGGGTGCATCTTTCAGTTCCTTCTGAGTCCAGGCCTACAGCAGTTTACCCTCACATCTCTGCTACATGGATCAGGAAACAAGACTGGAGTCACAGTGCCACCCTTCCTTCCCCCAGCACCTCCTGTCTCCTACTTACAGCTTCAGTGATTGCCCATTCCACAAATTAGCTGAGAAGAAAAAGGTAACAGACAAAACTCAAGCACCCCATTTAGCAACAAAACAAGCCGAAGCGATCAGCAATTCACACCGCGATGCACTTTAAGCAATGATCCTTTTCAGCAGAGGATATGAGTTGCATGGATTGCTTTGATGAGTTAAATGCAGTTCGATCTCTTCATGCATCGCCCCGGGCGTTGTGTTCAGCACGAGCTGTGCTCCAGCTTCGGGAGCACAACCGACGCTATAACAGCAGCCTATCAGTAACAACAGGAGCGCCTTTGCTCCCCATTGGATTTTCATACTCTTTTGAACCCTAAGAAGTATTCAACGCTCACTTCACTGAGAAGAGGTAAAGACCTGACAGCGTTGGGTAGCACTGTTAACAGTACACAACAGGACACATCATTTTAAGCACCTGTATAATTTCTCTTGTACGCGAAGCACAGACACAGAAGGTTTGCCTTGGAACCCTCTGCTTGCATCTTCTGAAAAGCACCACTGTCTTCTTTAACAGGGTCTTTTAATTACCCGTGACTGACCTACCGTGTCCTTTACAACAGCAAAAAGCTCAGAAGTGCAAGGAGTGATAACGGTCAGGTAATGGTCAGCATGCACGTGGGGGACAGCTGCAAGCACTTCCACAGGAGGCAGCCAGCCCTCCTTCCCACCTCCTGCCCTGGGACAGCACAGGCACCTCTCATGCTCGCCATTGACTCCATGAGCCGTGCTGATGAAAACCTTCCACTGAGGTACAACACTCCATCGCTCCCAAAACAAACAAGACAGAGTAAGAATTAAAGACTGAAGACTGTACGTTCACTGTACATTTTCTCTTCTAAACACCTGACTTCCTATCTTTCTCAGTTTGGGAACTGAGTCCACTACATGCAACCAAAGGCAAAGGGCAACAGTCACTGAAAAGCTCTGACACAAGAGCTAATCTGTATGCAATAAAGCAATCCGTTTTCCGCCCTCTAGCATTGAAAGCTTGCCACCAGTTTGACATTTACCACCTCTACATCTTAACCCATTACAAACTTCGAATGGCAGAAAAATCTCTTCAAACATCT
The DNA here is from genome assembly GCF_019232065.1 of Centrocercus urophasianus. Classification (NCBI taxonomy): domain Eukaryota; kingdom Metazoa; phylum Chordata; class Aves; order Galliformes; family Phasianidae; genus Centrocercus; species Centrocercus urophasianus. The sequence goes on along the minus strand of NW_024885100.1, from coordinate 323,930 downwards.
CTGCTTTGAGACGTTCTCCTCTCACACACAGCGTCTGCGTTTATTTATGCTGGACACAGATTTATTTCTCTTTTTCCTCCTATCTAAACTTCCCCCATAGGAATACCTGGAACCATGCTTTATTTCTTGCCTTAGGTTCAGCACAAGCAGCTGACAGCACAAATGATGGAAACACAGATTTTTACAAGTAGAAAACAGAATAGGAGATATCAGAAAAGGGCATCACTCAGCTCACAGAATCACAGGGTTGGAAGGGACCTCAAGGATCACGAATCTCCAACCGCCTGCCGCGTGCAGGGCCACCAACCTCCAACCTTTAACACCAGCCCAGGCTGCCCTTGAACACCTCCAGGGATGGACGGGGCATCACAGCCTCTCTGGGCAGCTGTTCCAGCACCTCACCACTCTCTCTGTCAAGAACTTCCCCTGACATCCAAAGCTCCTGCAAGACATTTGTCAGAAAGCATTTCACAGACAACGGTGATGATTCAAGTGTATGAGGAAACCATCCCACAACACGTTGTAAGATTTTTTTTTTTAAAAGCACATACATGTCCTAGATCTTTCCCTCCCCAGCTGAGCAGTTTGTAAGTGTACAGTTTTCATGACCAGGTGTCACAACAGTGAGCCCAGGGATCTCCTCTGAACTATTTTGCTTTGCTCAGGGTCAGCCTGTGCACACCAGTGCACCCCACGCAGCCACAGAGCTGCAGAACACACCGTACGCAAAGCACAGCAGGAGCAGAACCCCTGACCAACACAGCCTGCCTCCATCACTCTGCAAGTCATGCTATACCATGCTGCTGTGCTTTCCTGTTCCTGCCTTCCTGTTTCACAGAACAGTAGCCTTTGCTGTGCAGGATTGAACAACAGGCTGGCAGGACATTGAGATCCAGGAGTCTTGCTTGCAGGCTGCAGGGAATCCCTGATGTGCAGAACCAGAGCATCACAGTCACAGCCTGCATCTTGTCAATACATTCTCCACTCACATATAGGTATAGTGTGTGCACACACGCACATAACCAATATCAACAAAAAGCTTTATTCTGGCAATCAAGATTGCTTAAGAGAAACCTAAGTCAGAAGATGGGCAGAACCACTAACTGTGGGCTAATTGAGAACACAAGTCCTTACCCCGCAAGGAGCCTGTGGAAATGCTGCATGCCTTCCTGTAGTTTGCAAATGGTAAGGCACACTCCACTCACACCAGCAGCTATCAGCAGATCTTGTTCATTTCAGGGCAGGTTCTACAGCCTCACATTTTCAACTACCGGCTGAAAAGGGAGCAGGAAAATGCTTCTGTCTCAGACTACCTTATTACCCTCTGCACTAAGTGCTAAAGGTATGGAACTTGGAAAACAAAAGCTGATTTACAGTAGAAGAACATTACGAAAATTACAAAGTTAAAGCTGTCAACTGCAAAGAAACCATCCTCTTCCAGCTCTGTAAAACTCTGTGCATCTGCTCCAAGGCTGCCCCAAAGAAAAGCTTCAGTGACCTGCTGTCCCTGCTCCTTTTCTGAAACAACACCAGGTAGGCCACCCCACACCAACAAAACGTTCACACACCAACACTAGGAAGCTTACAAATACACTTTACAGTGAAAGGAGGGTCCAACTGCAGGCAAAATGCCAACGGTTCTATTTCAGGGCATTTGAATCACAGAATCATAGAATCGCTCAGGTTGGAAAAGACCTTAAAGATCATCAAGTCACAGCCTAACCATACTGCCCTAACAACCCTCTGCTAAATCATTTCCCTGATCAGTGAACAATACATTGCTTTTGATTCTCATCTCCGTAGCCTTTCCAAAGCCTTACTAAAACCCAAAGAGTAGCAAGTTGCTCTTTTGGAGCAGCAATGGTGTCCATACAGCATTTCACACTGCAAAAGCAAGCACTGCAGAATCCCAAACCAGTGCAACCTTGTTTCAACCCTAATTTCATAACCAAATGGCACTTACAGCAACACAACAGTTGCTGAGGTTTTAATCTCAATGTTACTGCAGACTGCTAAACACTGGTCAGAGCAGTGGGGCAAAACTTTGGGAAGAGGAGCCCTGTGAGAGGGCCATGGAGATAGATGAGGGGTTAGGAGAGGGGGCAAATGAGAGGCCTTGTGCTGGATGCCATTCTTCATCCACACATTCATTCTGAATAAGCTTAAAGGTACTTAAAGCATCCTACACACCTACTCCTCTGGCAAATGTGGCTGCTCTGGCCCATGGACATCAGTCCCTCAGTGGGAGGAGAGGGCTGGGGCTGTACCAAGACACAGAGCACAAGCTGGACCCCTGGCCCCCTGGGGTATCAGATCAAAAAGCAAACATTTCCTCTAAACGTTGAAGCTATTATACAAAACTAGGAGATGAATGAAAGAAATCATCCAAACATCCCTCAGACTGAAGCGATCTTACTACTCCTTACCTTAGAACTTGTCCTTGTGTAGATCTCCTTGTGACTTCCACCCTTCTGCTGGGTCTGTTGGGATGGAAACAGAAGTTAAAATCGGACCAGCGATGTGGTGGGCAGCATTCAGTGCCTCAGTGACCTCTGTAACCTTTAAAAGGCATCTGCCTGAAGCTCTGCATGGCTCCCAGCCTCCACAGAACAGAGAACAAGGGGACAGATACCCTCACAGTTCAGATGAGCAGCTAATTAACCATATTATCAAAGTGCTCACAGCATAAACAACTTCCAGTCTCTCAAACCACAAGCAGGATTACTGTTGGTGGCACCTCTGCAATAAATACTTTCAGCCAACGTTCCCCTTGCAGTTCATTTCTGACACTCCTGCCCCAGCGCTGCCCAATGTTTTCATCTACAAAGTTACAGGAAGGGCCAAAATTTTTTATGTGAAATGGGCAGCTTCTAGAAAGTGAGCCACATTTTGGACGAGTCGCTTCTTCCTTACGTTGTTTCCCCCTGAATAAATCCTAAGAAAGCAATCCAGCACCGGTGCAGCCACACACAAGTTACACCTATTGCCAGCACAACCCAGCACGCTCACTCATACAGCCAGCCTATGGAATTCCTTCCCTGAGACAGCGCACGTCAACAACCCGTGGTCTTCTGCAACACCTTAGAGAGCTCAGGAAGCCATCCTCAAACTTGGAAAGTTTAAGCAAGAGGAGAATAAAAGAGATAAGGTGAAGCCTGAGCGCAGGTGCAACACAGATAAGAGCACATTCACGCATTAGTTCAGAGAACTTCCAACAGCTGGTCACACAGCTGGATGCCTTCAGCCCGTACTCCCACCCAGCACACAGACTCCACATGAGTCAATCATTAATATAGTGCAGGTAGCTCTATTTTTATATCAGACAGGTCGTGTGACTGCCTGGTCAAGTGCAAGGGGACGCAGCGGCCAAAGACCAGCATTACTTACTTAAACTCTCCTGCAAGCCACCACTCTAAGCTACACAGCATGCAAATCTGAGTATTTGCACAGGACTTCTAAGAGAAACTTTGGTGCTCAGCCACAATTCAAGGCTATCTATACATGGAAAATAGCCACTTTTCTTCCTGACAATCAACACAGCTTATTTTGAGTTCTACCACACTGTCTGCTTCACAGCAGGCATCCACACAGCTAAACAAGCAACTTTAGCAGCCTCTCCATCCTAACAGAGCAGGATATGTTCTGAAGAGCTGCAAGAACAGCAAGGACCGAAATTTTCTGGTCTGTAATTTGCTTGCCACCAACTCCATGCAGCTTCATCACTGAAGCAAAAGCACTTGTGAGCTAAACAAATACCAGGGCAGCATTATCAGATTGCAGTAACCTTGTTCTTGGAGACACTGAGAGACATAAGCAGTGCAGACTGGTTTGCTTTACCTGCTTGCTTGTCCTGAATTTATGGGCACGTTAATTTAGTGCAGCCATAGCTTTCACCAGTTTACAATCCAAATAACAACACCGATGGAGTTTGGGGGCTGTGCCAAGGTTTCAAGTTAGCAGAATGAAGAAAAAAAACCAACCAAGGGGAGTAACCAAAGGCTGCGACAGAAGGAGAGGGCTGGGATGCGCAGAGGTGCTTAAAGATGTGCAAGGTTCACGGGCAGCCTGCTACAAACATTTACTTGGCAGCATTTAATTATTAACAGCGAGAAAGAGAAGCAGAAAGCGCTCTCCCTCGCATTCAAACTTGAGCCGCACAAACGCCTGCAAATTTTCAAATATTAATGAAAGAAAAGCCATTCGGTAGCAAGATTCCTACCTGCTGACCGTTGTGCAACAGAACCCACATCCAGCTCACTAACGATGAAGGACGTAAGCACCACGCATTGCCTGGAAGCACCAAGAAGCTAACGCAGCACCTGCCCGAGTCCTTACACACAGGTTATCAGCACTGCTTCTGCAAAGCAACCATCTGCACGAGATGCCTATTTACCAGCGGCGGCGAGAAGCAGGGCGTTCCAGCAGGGAATTCCTTTTTCTCGTAATACCTAGCTGCGATCTGCCTCATTTCTGCGCTCGGAGCATTCCCGGACACTCCAGCAATCCAACCCGGCCTGCCTTTGAGCCAGAATCGCCGTCGGACGCGGCAGCTTGCTGCAGGAACCGGCCACAAAGGCTCCCCGTTCCGGGGCTGTAACGCGGGGTCCCGGCGCCGCTCTGCAGGATCGCGTCCCGCCGGCCAGCAGCCGCAGCAATCCTCCCTACAGCCGACAGCGGCCGCGGCGCATCCACGCCCGGAGAGCGGCTCCCGGACAAACAACCGAGCAGCCGCACGGCGCTCGGGGCATCCAAGGAAACCGGCCGCGCTGAGAGCAGCGCAGCCCCGCGTCCCGCCCGCACCCCGCAGGCGGCGGCACCACGGCGACGCCACGGCCTCCCCGCTGCCACTCGCGAGCCCTCAAGCCGCCCTCCAAGCCCCAGCCCAAGACGCCGCAGCCCAGAGAAGCTCAGCTCGGCCCGCCGCCCGCGCCGCCCTTACCGCTGCCGCTCCCGTCAGCGCCGCGCGCACGCATCCCCACCCACCCGCTCAGAGCGACGGGGGCGCCGCGCGCATGCGCACAAAGCGCCAAAGCCTCGGGCCAAGAGCGCGCATGCGTGAGCGATGGACGGGAGGACCGATATGATGCGATGAGTGTTGGTGTGCGATGGGTGTTGGTGTGCGATGGGTGTTGTGGGGTGGGTGTTGTGCGGTGGATGTTGTATGATGGGTGCTGTGTGTGGTGGGTGTTGTGC